>NW_014556124.1:1206754-1236506 GCF_001313825.1 Dinoponera quadriceps
CCCCCCCCCGCCAAGTTTTTGCAAATGCATCCTACTTCACTCTCGCGGATCCCGCGGCGCCCAATTGGCTCGTGAAATATTTCATGCGACGCCCGCCGTTCACTCGGTCTAATCGATCGATCGACGCGGATCGCCGCGTCGGTGAAATTTTTCAATCTGACAGACTGAGCGTGAGGATACGAGGCTCCTTGAAAGAGAAAGAGAGAGAGAGAGAGAGAGAGAGAGGGGGAGGAAAAAAGAAAATCCTTCGAAGATTTATCCTGTTAAAATTACACGAGCAACCCCTCTGCCTGTCAAAACGCGGCTGACACAGCGATCGATCATGCCGGTGACGTCTCTCGCACGACACGAGCTTCGCGATACCTTCCCGACCGAGCGTGCGTTGCATCTTCCAAAGGCTGAATTCGCCGCGACTTATTTTCACCGTAGAGGAAGTGCGGGCAACGTGGGATAGTCGGGTAACATGGAATAAAAATATCTTTTTCAAAAAAGGTGGAAAAGAGATTAGAGCCAAAAATGATTAATATTTCAGTTTCCATTTTCATAAAAACATGTTGTTATAGCTGCAAAAAATTTACAAGTTAAAAATATTGAAAAATGTTGCATAAAAACTGTCTGTCTGTAAAGCTTGTGTATAGAAATTTAATCTTATACTTTCTACGCAAAAATAATATAGAGAAGTTTACGTGATAAATTAACAACTTTAAATAAAAAAAATTGTTGCACGGAGAAATAAAGATATTTGAATTGTTGAGATATTGAAAAATATTTATACGAATTATTTTAACGAAAAATAAAAGTTATAACACATTGGTGATAGAATAATTTGGGAAAAATTAAAGACTAATGCAAATGGCACTTGTCTTTAGAAAAAAAAAATTCCCTTCGAAAAAATTGATATAACATTGAACTTACTATAGATACGCGAAATTTGTTAGAGACACGTTATGACACTTGACATTACAACTCGGCGAAAACTGAGTACAGTTATCTATAATGGCTCTCAGGTTATCTTAAAGAAAGCTTAGCATATTTCATATCGCCCGCACTTCTGAAGAAACGAGATCGTTATCCCGGAAGTCGGAAGACCCAGCAATTACGGACCTCCGCGCGGTAAAAAATCTCAAGCTCAGCGGTTCCCTTAATTTCGTCCTTTCGTCTCTCGCATTTTCGCGAAAGGAGGCTGCCGGAGACACGCAGACAGCGTGTCTCCGCGAGGGAGATACCGGCTGTTCCGTAGATCGATACGAACCCTCTCCGGTGTCTACTCTTTCTCTCTCTCTCGGTCGCCACCTCGTTTCCATGTTGCCTTCTTATTTCCATGTTGCGTTCACGTCGTCGTTGACGACGACGCCGACATCGTCGTCGCCGCGCGGTATCAGGGATTTTCCTCCGCGGGGATCACACGAGAAGTCGAAAAGCGGCAATCCATCACTACCCGGTGACAGATGGCTCGCGTATACGCGCGTTTATCGAGTTCGCGATGTTCGACACGGCGTTGCCTCCCTGATTACTTATCTATTCAGCGCGCGTATTAAATTTTACGAGGACGAGTCCTCGCGGCGGATTGACTTTTCTAATTATCTCGCGCAAAATTACGCGCGGTTTCGCTGAACGCTCGACGCCATTGCAACATAATGTGCGCGCGCGAACGCGTGCTCTTCCGGGGCCACCGTTTTTAAAATTAACGCGCGCTTGAAAATTGCACACACGCGTCAATTTACCCTCCGGTTTAAACCTCGCTGCACCGCCGCGCCGCCCGGTATTTCGTATTTGCGAAAATTTTCAATTTACCAAGAGTACTCGCGAAAATTCCGCGATAATTACATCGCACGCACGCGCGGCAAAACGCGAGGAGCTTCGTGTTTTCTGTCCCGTGCGAGATAATCCGGTCGGGGCGATTATCGCATATTATAATTATTCAGCAATACAGAATCCCCGTGTGTCATCGGAATCGGAAATTAATGTTACGCAATATTTACGGGTGAGGGAGGGGGAGGGTGTTCCCGACCGAGTCCTTCGGGGCCTTCGGCCGAGATGGCCGCAGGACGAATGGCGTCCACGTTCCTCCGGAGCCAAATTCCGATCGTCGTTTGTCGAGTCGGTGGGGACGCGCTTAAATCAACAGACGTATCGACGCGAATAAAGCGAAGCGTATATAAACGATATTGCGTGGCGGGGGTTAGCCGGGCGCGGCGACGGGCGTACCAAATGCGACGCCGCTATTCGTCCCGGAGCCAACCGTATTGCATGCACGTGCGGACGCACGTTCGGCAAATATCCGTCCGCTGAATATGCCGGATCGCGACGACGTCATCCTTCTCTTCCGTCACGAAGGGGATCGCCGGCCCACCGACGTGGCGCTTCGGCTCCGAAAAGGGAAGACGCGGGAGCTCCGGATAACGCGTTTCAACCGCTAAACGCGACAGTCCGGTTCTCAAGCTGAAACAATACGTGACCCTCGTGCAGGGCAAATAGAGGGTTGGGAGGGGGAGGAGATCCGCCGGTCGCATTTAGCGCTAAACGCGCGGTCGGTATACGGACGAAAGTGTGTTTGTTCTCGAGAGGGCTTAAATCAGTACTCCGTTTCGGAGCGTTGTTGCTTACACTCCAGTTACTCTTGGCGGCGCGACAAGGAGACGCGCGTTTGCTCAGCCGAATCGCGCCCGCTGATGTTATTATGCCGCTGTGAAGTTCGCGTTACACGCTAGCGGAACACCGGAATTAAACATAGTAGTCGCAGTTCGCAGCAGGCGGTCGTTGAAATTATTAAGTCCTCCGGTTTGAAGCCGGCGGCGCGCGGACGATTCGTTATCGCCGCTTCTCGGGGAATTGTGAACGCCGAGCTTTGGCTTTCGTGCGGAGTTCATTCGGCCGGCCGTTGCAATTAAAACGAATCGACGCACGGAAAATTGATCAGGAGTCGCCCGCCATATCCCGGACGGTATTGTCGGTGATTAACGTTCACGCTAATCTCCGCAGGATACCGCCGGTCGAAATCCGATTACGGCGAGCGAAGGAGAATCACGCGTGGGAAGTAACACGCGAGAGGTATCTTCGCGGTATTTCGCGATCCTTCGAGGATCTCTCCCGCGCGTGTCGGTGCATAAAGCTCACCCGAGGAGCTTTTCGTTTGGAAGATCCGGAAGATCGCCTCGAACGAGGTAACCTCGGCGAACGCTGACCACCAAGCGTTTGCGACTTCAACCTTGGGCGTAACCACACGGTAAAAAGTGACCCGGGTACATCGATACCTCGTAAATAACCTTGCACTCACCGCCGAATTGCGATGCGAACGCGCGCACCGCGTTCCACAGGCACAAAGTTTTTCTCTCTCTCTCTCTCTCTCTCTCTCTCTCTCTCTCTCTCTCTCTCTCTCTCACTCGACTGACGGTAATCAATGTCCGCTTACGCGGAAACGTAGTTAGAAAACAAAGCCATTTGTCTGTCTCTGGGAAGTAAAAGAGAGGAATGAACACGGCTGAGCCGCGACAGCGCGAAAAAAGATGACGAATGCGCCGGGATGAAGCCAGCTTTGCACTTTGACGCCGATGATGATCCCGCGATTCGTCGGTTTTTTTTTTTTGTTTTATCGCTCTTCGCCCGACAGGGATGCATCAGTCGTACCGGCGAATTGATGATTCGTCAGTCTCGTCAGCGAGTTTTACACGTGTTTAACGCTTTCGGCGCGAGAATGGACCTCACGACGATCAATGGGGATTCATAGATCTCTGTTAATCCGCCAACCCGAAAGAGTCCGTTGTACATTAGTTGAGTATGAATTATTAACCGCGAATGGTGGTGCTCTCAGAGAAATCGATCCGCTGGGGCGAGGGCAAAATTCGGTTACGAAGCTGCAGCCGAGAATTGGGAGTGCCTTGAACTTTGCTGCAGCAAACCGGATAGAAATTTAAAATCGGAACTGGAAAAGCCCTGCGGAGAAATGTAACGCTCGGCCGGATTTGTAAATCTTACCAGGCTCTGTCTTGGTACGTCCGACTATATCTTGTTTATCCTGACAGTTTATGAGAAAATTCAAATACCCGCAACTTATTTGCGTGAAATTTTCTACGCAAACACTATTTTTGAGAAGCAAAATGAAAGTTAGTTAATTCGATCTTCTCTCGACCTTATTATAGTAGATTTCATTAAAGTCTCTTTAAGAGCTCATTTGAAACTATTTCAGGAATTGGCTAACTAAGTCCTGACTGGGCTCTATGAGCGCAAGTCTTGTTAAGGACATCCACGTTAGTGCCTATTCAGAGCCCGTTCGCAAAATTCCAATTCCAAAATTTACCTTTCTCAGCCACACTTCTCAGCCGAACGAAGGCAGACCTATTTCGGGGCACGTCTACCTAGGGTTACACTACAGACTTCGGGCACGGCCCGATTACTTTCTACCCGGGATGAAAATTACGTTACGCTCGGACTTAACGAAGCCCATCCATTTGCGGCGTTGAGTCCCTCCGTAGCTATGACCCGGTTCAAGTTTTCCCAACGGAGCTGTTCTCCCGCGTACATCCGAGAGCAACTGCCCTGTCTGTTCGATGTTGATCCTCGCGAGAAGCATCCCCCGTACGTACGGTACGTATTTGTACACATACGTATTGTTGTTATCATGCGAGGCTCATTCATCACGTGCGATCAGTCAGCGCGCTAATGCATACAATGATGCGATGCATCTTGAGTGCAGTTCCTCGGTGCGGTGAGCTGAATGGGGGCCTGGTTGGAAAAACCACGATCTTCGAGGACGAGCTCAGAGAGGGATCCCCGAGGTTGCGAAGAGCAGCGGTGTGACGTGACATTGATAAATGGCGAGTCACATTCTACGATAAAGACCGGTTTACACGCGGATGCGTCGAAACAATCGCGAAACGGTTGTCCCGCGTGTTTTTTTTCCCCCCCCTCCCCACGTAATCGACGATGACGCGATTAATTTCGACGAGACAACCCCTCCTCCCGTCCGATCTTTTTTTCTCGCTTGGCTCTTCGACCTCCCGTTGTCCCTCCGCCGAGCGGTGAGTTCATGATGAACGAGGATACGAACGATAAGCGATAATTATAAATGAGAAGGCAACATGTCTCGACGGGTAATCGACGTGTGCGCGTGTTCGAGATGGAACAGAGGAGTGCAGAAACCTTTTTACCGTCTCCCAATCGATTACAGAGGATGGGAGGATTTATCGTCCCACCTCGCCAATCGAATCCAAGAGACAAATAGTTACTTAGGGATAATAGGTCCGACTGAAACTGGTCGCGGCGAGCGAGTCGACGGGTCAGGCTGTAAAAAATTTCCACCATTCCGCTCGGTACGCAGAACCGATTAAGACGGAATTATCCGAATTCGTCTTCCGTGAAAATACGATTGTCTCGGATTTCCTGGGGCGCTTTTCTTCGCGTGCACGTGCGGCAGAGACAGATAGAGGGACAGAGAGAGAGAGAGAGAGAAAGAATATTCTCACAACATGGTATTAATGAATCGTAATTGTTGGATTTTTCTCGACACGACTCGAGTCTTATAAGAACGACGACCGGTTCCTCTATTCATTCAGTCGTATACTTTCGGCCGGTACTGGAGACTGGCGAGGTGTTAATTCAGTACTAACGTACGAATTTCACATTACGATAGCAATTCCTTAAATAAGAAGAGCGGGAGATGTCACTAACGTGGAATTGAAATAGTTCAGCGGTGAGAGGTTAATTATATGCGGCAAACGGAAGGCCCGAATTCGACTCAGCCGAGTCCGCATTGCTGCGGCGTTCTTACCTCACATGACGTTAAACACCCGCGGGTACAATTAAGCACTCCGGCTGTTCTGTTCTGACTTTTCCTTCCACAATATAATTGTGGTATTAACAATTGTAATAATGTAATATGACAATAATTTAGTAACGATGATCATTATCGGAAATCGACAATTTGTGATACTTTTGCAATACTGGGAAATCGGTGCAGTCACAGTCTCTCGAATTTCGAGCTATCATCCCGATATTACGCCGGTATCAAATCGGTATTGGCGTCTGCTATTGTTTACTAAAAATCGCTGCTGATCGCCGGTACAGCAGTTATTTCCTACTCGGGCATCCGCGTCGGCTTCCGTTAGCAGTCCACCAGGAAGATGGATCGTCGCGAATAGTCCGCGGTAATCGCGTTATTGTCTTCCGAAACTACCTGTTGTATCCATAGCGGTACGCGATCGATCGATTCGCTCGGAAGCAGATTCGCTTAACGACCGTATTAAGGTCGATCCCGGCGGGATCCGGCGTCGACGAGTATCGGCACTCGCCGTCTACCTCCGAGGTACACGTTATCAGAACTATCCGAACGGCTAGTCGTTGAACTGACCCCGCGACGAGTCAGCCGAGTGGCGATCTTATCCGCGCGATAAAAATGAAAAATTACCTCGAGTTTACCTTCGAACCTCTCGGACACTCGGGCCGAGTGTTGTTCGCGGACGTTTCGGACGCGCTCTCTCCTCCAAACTCGAAATTGTTATTCGCATCGCGCGGAGGTTGGCCGAGAAACTCGCGGCGACGCGCGTCTCCGCCGTCTTTACGCGCCGAAATAAAGCGGGTGACGAGGAGGAGACCTGGCCCGCAACCAAGAAGCTTAATCCCGCGCGCCGATCCCCCGTTCGACGGCTACAAATCCGAGGAATACCCCGTCACGCCATGCAGTATGCAGCACGTAGCCGCGCGCGCTCGCTCGCGAATCGATCCTCCTCCTTCACCCCTTCGTTTCCGCCTTCTGCCGCTGCTGCTGTCGCGCGCGATATCCTTCCTTTATCTCAGTTACACACCATAGTGTCGACCCGAAACCCAACAACGCGTTCCGCGACTTCATCCTGCGCCGCAACACGTCGCTTTCGATAACGCGAAATCGCGCGAAAGCTTTTTTTTTCTTCTTCTTCTTCCGCGCTGCGCGACAACGAGCGAACGATAGAGGAAAAGTATCGAGACCGACGTACCATTTTGTTTTCTCGGGCTCTGAAATCTGTCTGTTGAGCGTGTGGAATTCAAATTGACGTGGATGCGAGTACGCAAAGCGACGACGTTCCTCTGCCGAAGTCACGTTGCAGTTTTTAGAGAATTATGACACGTTGTCTTGCAAACGACTACTTCAGAGGTTGGAGAAACGACGCTTCGAGAAAGTAGAACTGATACCTACTGGGAAATTGTCGAAGAGTGAAATAAAAATATGAAAATTACGTTATTTTGTTACATTTCAACATCTTTACGCATGTTATTTTTAATCTTGGATATTTTTTGTGGAAAGGAATCCCCTGGCTTTTTCCACTATTTTCGACCATCTTAAGGGAGCAAACAAACAAGAGAAACGAGGGAAAATCAGTCACCGGTGACTTCAGCTCTATTTCGTGAGATAATATTTCACAGCAAGATATATCGGTTGAGAGGCCAGTAAATTCTCTCAAGTATATCGGCTCACGGAACAACCGAACCCTAATCTTTCTTGCGTGGTCCAACGGCAGGGGATAAAGATTGGTCCGAGATCGAAAGTTTTATTTAAAAAGTTCCAAACTTACACTATAATACTATAATATAGTGTCA
Source organism: Dinoponera quadriceps (assembly GCF_001313825.1). Classification (NCBI taxonomy): domain Eukaryota; kingdom Metazoa; phylum Arthropoda; class Insecta; order Hymenoptera; family Formicidae; genus Dinoponera; species Dinoponera quadriceps. The sequence goes on from NW_014556124.1 coordinate 1,214,324, forward strand.
TAGTATTATCTAATAGTATTGTCCGATAAGTTATTTACCGCTGATTCGTCTTACTTAAGAATCGCTGACAATTTTACAAGAACTCGGGGACAAGCTTAAGCGCATCGAGAGACCCAACTAACGCTAATCACGTAACGAAGCGTGCTTGTAAATAGAAACAGCCACTTCAGCTCCACCTGCTGTGCACATTCGACTCCACTTACTGCACACACTACGACGAAGTTCACGTGCCTTTCGACAGAGTTCGGCACTTTATTGCCGAGAGAACATGGGTATGTCCGTTTATTACACCCGTATCAGCCTTTGATGCTTTTCCTCTGGTAATTATTATTTGATCCGGCGACGTCACGTCACGTCATAATACGGTGTATCGTTGTATCCTGACATCCGCCGGCGCTCAGGGAGGAATAAGTTACGACCGGGATATAGAGGGGGGAGGGGGCGAACCGTAAATTCCACGGGGCCGCGCGAGATAAGGCTTAATTTTACGAGCGTACGGATAGAAATTGCGATGGAATTCGCGAGGCAACCGGCGATATCCGGTTGCGATACGGCGACGGCGGGCTCGAAAATTGCGCGATGCGTCTATTTCGCGACACGAGCGGTCGCCGGACTCGCGCGTAACGCTCGTAGCGCGCTAACTGGTGCGGAACTTTAATCTGGTAATGTGGAGCGTGCGAAAGACACCTGGTCGCGCGCGACGGTGAGCGCGACGCTAAGATCCGGAACGGGGGATTCAGAGGCATCTAAAAGCTCGCGGATAACGCCTCCCGCTATTCTCATCGGGAGGTAAGCGTCTTACCCGGAGGAGACAAAAACGCGCGGGAACACCGCATAACGGATTAACCCGGGGCGCCATACATTCCGTTGCTTTACGACAGGCCGGGATTCCGGAGAGAGAACGGATTTCGTTCTTGTACAGAGTTATTCTCGCAAAAGAACGGCTCGTCCTGTTCTCTCGCGTCGCTTTTTCGCGACGAAGAGGAACCCGTAATGGTCGGACAATCGCATTTCCGCGCGCTTCGCTCCCTCCGCCGGTCTTTCCTTTCTCCATTGTCCTCGCGCGGATCCTCGTCGCGGCGGAAAAGCTGCGACGAGCCGCAAAATCGGCGTTTTCATCTTTGTATCCGCGAAATTTAATCCCTCCACGTAGCCAGTCCGCAGGAATCGCGCTGAAATCCGCATCCGTGCCGCGCGGCAAATCCTCGGCTGCTGCGGATCGCGCGAGAAAGATCCGTGCCCGTTGCAATTCTCCACCGCATTTCCCAATTCCCGTGGACCGTCCTGCTTGTAGCGCGGTACTCGCCATACCGATATCGCCGCCATTGTTCTCCGAGTTTCGTCTCTCGCCTCCCCGGGCGAAAGTTGGATCCTTTTTTCGGAAACTTTGCGCGCCGTTCTTCGCTTTTATCGAAGTCTCGTCGGCCCTCGATACCCTATTCTGTAGGAATGGTCCTTCCCTGGCCTGATCTTGACGGATAACTCGAGTCCGCGTCTTTTATTTTTCAATCGTTTCTCTCTCTCTCTCTCTCTCTCTCTGTCTATCGCCTCTCCTTCTCCCGTCGACCGTGGATTTTCATTTTCGAAAGGCAACCTCGCGTCAATCCCGCTGAGGAGATTCGACCCGGTCTCGACGAAAAATCGAATCCTTCTCTTTTCTCAATTTGGTCTACGTAAAAATCTCCTCACGATCCGCAGTTCGAAGAGAATTTCACTCGTGTCTCTCCCCCCTCGCACTCCCTTCCGTACCATGAACGCGGTATCAGCGAAAGTCGGAAATTTACCCTTTTAATTATGAACAGAAAGACACGTCTACATTTTTCATTTCGCAAGGAATCCCTTGATCACTATAAATTGGCTTAAGGAAGTTGCAAGACTCAGTGTCATATTTTCAATGACGCATCAGTGCATACACTCATAAATTATAGCAGTGTGTTTATCAAGCAAATTTACGTTTCTATACTTTTTATCTCACTACTTAAATAATAAATATTAATTCGAAACGAAGTTGAAGTAAACATATATATGCGCAATATTACAAATGCAAAAATATTATTTTTCACATCTCTTTACGGCCGTATTCATTTATGCTGTATTTATGCATCAGCTGGCTTAATAAAAATGCACAGGTAATGCGAGAAAGAGATATATGAATGTTTAAGTACATGCATATGTATTTCGAATATTATTATAAATTATGAATTTGACACCGCTGTAATTTCAAAACAAAATTATTAGTAATTCTGGAATATGTATAAAATATTTGCATACTCTTGTATAGTCTTGAATATAATAATATTTTTTCGTCGCAAACTTATTTTTAGTTCGGAAGATATTATAAATATAAATAAAAATAGCACACTAACTCAAGGAACGCGTATAAAGGTGTCGATTTTAATTGCAAGTACTTCGGTACTTAAACGGTCAATCTTTTTCCAATTGCACGAGCAGTTAGATAATATCTCAACGTACACGTACATTGCGAATGAAGTTTGGAGCTTCAAGTTTTTTCTTCTCAGTTTTCGGTTTCTCATATTTATTTACGTTAATATTAACACATTTCGCACGGTTTTATTATTTTTTGCATATCTTTATTTTTTTTACTGAAGTCAAGCTCGAAAAAAAATTGTCTCAATTTTCGCTCGAAGATCGCTTCCAAACTTCAATCACATTGATGCAAGTTTCATCGAATTCTTATTGAACTCATTTCGTCTTACAACCTTCTTAAACGCCCAGCCGTACGACGTAGTTTGAATAATAGCGCGTTAAAAATCAAGTTCTCTCGGGAACGAAGTTTCATCCATAGAAATCGGTACTCTCGAGACGTTCGCTTAACAAAGTTATTTAAAGATTAACAAAAATTCTCCGCATTACGAAAGTCTTCTATCGATTTGTCTTAATTCGTCTCTGGGAGAGGCTATTTCCGTCCGATCTTAAAATACAACCGCCTCTTCAGAAACTGTGGATCGCCGTCGTCGTCGTCACGAGTTTGACAGTGTCTGGAACGATCGTAGTCGCGCCCACGTTTTGCTCGTACCTGCGATAATAGGCCGTTACCGATGGATCCGGTCTTCCGTTCGTTAAATTGTCCGACACTTTCGCGAACAGGACGCGAATTATCGCCGACGCGGCGGTTTTCCGTGCAGCGTCGTCGCGCTTCCGTGAGATATCGGGCCGAATTTCACGGGACGCGACGGCAGAACACAGGCGAGAAGTATCGCTGTGAAACAAGTAAAAAACTGCATTTCGCTGAATCGACATGCGCTTTTCTAAACGGCAGTAAATCAAGACTCGAAGACTGACAATGACAGAGCGATACTGGGAACGCGCAGTACGGCGCAGAAACGCGAGATCGAAATACACGAGGGTATAAAACACTCCGTAGAGAATTTTGTTTTGAGTCCAATTGGGGTCCAGTCTGATTTCCCAAGATAATGGTGAATTTCAATTGGGAAATCGACTCAGGTCGACCATTCAAAAACTAGAAGGTTCGTGACTGAAGACAACATTTTTTATTCGTTCCTTGAGGTTAATGTTCTATTTTTAACGCTTGTTTTTAATTTCTTTTAAACCGTATTTAGAATTTTATTAAATACTTACTGTGATATTAAGGATTAATACAGAGATATTGTATCGAAATTTCGAAATTTTCGACCATTTTGTTTTGAAAATATAGTCGTAAGAAATTCGCAATTTATAGTAATGCCCACGATGTACGTACATATATACACATTTAAGTATTTATGCATACCGCTTTCTATTACGTAGCACCTCTGTTAGCTCGACATAAATGAGAAAAATAAAAATAAAAAATATCTCTATGTTTGTAATATTGTATGCATATATTCGTCTTAATAATCGGAACCTATGCTGCGTATTGAAGAATTTGGGAAGATTTCTGTGCGACACGCGACTGATGTGTCTCGCGAGCGCGGCACGTGGTTATTTACAGGATTGACAGGTGCGACAGCGGATGCACGAGTCGAGTCTTGAGCTCCTAAGCTCAGCCCGGAGATGCAAATTTCATTCTCACCGCTCGTTGCTCAGCCCCGGCCGATTGAGAAACGCGAGTCGCGCTCATGTTATCGAAAGCTGCCGAGCCTTCGGCCCCTTAATCCCCCGTATCGCATTAGCGACTGGAGATTGCGTTTGCCCAGTCGGATCGCCAGCAGTTCCTTTCTCATTGTCACATTGACAATCGTAGACGAGGACGCAGGTGCACGAGACGCGAGATCGCCGGTGTGACACGGATATCAGAGCCGTTGCTCTCTCCGTTCTCACGGACGGGCGGACGGACGGATTCACTCGATCCCGCCGAACCGCTACCGTATTCTCGCATGCTTCGAATAAACGTCGCGCGGCCCGCTACCGTATACGGCCGTTTAGCGGTACATTTGTTCCGTTTCGCAGCTAATATAACTCACGCGGCATTGTCGACCGTCTGTCACCACGCAGACGCACATGTTGCGCCGCATATCCGCGCGATTTCCCTCGGCCGAATTCCACACGACACGAGAGAAAATAAAAAAAATTATATATATATATACATATGTGCGTGTGCGGTGTTTCGAGCCCATTAATGGGTCGCATTGTGTCTCGTGGGTCACGGCTGGCCCGTAAAAAGCGCGATCGGGAAAATATTTTCCCGGTGGAACAGGGCGAAACTCCTGGGCGCGAGCGCGCGGTCAGGCGCGCAGCACATCGGCGCGACTCCTCTGCGCCCCGATATCAATTAATTACCGTCCCGGCAGCAATCGTGAAAGCAGCGATAAACTCGATTGCCCCGCGGAATATTTTCCGCGGCAACGATAATACGCGGCGAACTGCCCGCTGCCGATTCGGGGAGGGAGAGAGGAAACTGCCGCTTTTTCCCTCCGTTATCGACGCGGCGCGAGCTCGTTCCTATTGCGCGCGCCTCCTTCGTCGCGAATCAATTCGCATTCCCTGTGCACTGAACGTTAATTAAACTGTATAACTGTTCATCGCGTACACGTGTACACACACACGGCTGGTTTTACGCTACGTGCGAATATCCCAAGATCGTGTAATCCGGGCAAAGTTCAACGTGAGTGTATATTCGATGTTTTCCAACGTACGAAAGATACCTTCGCTCGGTCGCGGGGAGGGAAAAAAAGCAAACGGTTACGTGAACCAACAGCGAGCGTGCGCTCCCGTTAAACTTTCGGGCGTTCTATTTTGGCGCGATAAGCTCCACGGTGAAATTTATTGGCACTGCAAGAGCGGAACGCAAGAATCCGTTTTGCGGTCTATCGGCCTCCGACTGTTTCACACGCCTAAATAAATGGCGGGGTTTTTGTCAAATGATATTTTTGCAGAAGGGGTCTCGCTCGCGCTTTCGAGAGACTGTCGGAATCAGTCTACCGTTGAATACGTTTTAGTACGTTAACGATCGCACCGGCGCATGCATGCACGTAGTCCCAACACACCGAACGCGGCGAACAAATATTTCGTACGACGGGACGGAATGCGCTGTAAAGTATTTACGAATGCCGCCTGGTTTGACCCCCCAGTGTTCTCTCGCTCTCCCACTCCTTTCTCGTTCTTTTTTTACATTTTTGTATATACTCGCTACCGGGCTAAGAGCGGCAGATTGTAACGATAAATATTCCGACCTTTTGCCACGTTGCAATTAAAGCCGCTCGTTGTGCTTCAACATGGCTCGCGAGAGCGAAAATCGGTCCGATTCTCTTCTCTTTTTTTTTTCTCCCCCGAATTACGTCGCAACAACGCGCGAAACCATCGTACAGCTATCCTCCCTGATAGAAATTTCATGCATTTCTTGAGCCGTTCCCGGACAGTTATATTAACTTCTGTCTGGTAAACGGGGAGTAAAACTACTTGGTAATCCGAATCGAGATGTGATGCTTCTCTCCTGCAGTCACTTCGCACAAAAGATGCGCGAAATTTGAATCCGTTTACCGAACCAAAACAGAACAATAAATGGACACAAAATGATTCAATTGATTAATACTAGACAATATACAGGATGAAAAGTTAAACCGACAAACTTTGAAGAGAAATAGGGGACTCCAAAACAAACATTTTCTGTTAATAACATTATTTTTCTCGACTCCACTGCTTCTCTATTTCCCTTTAAAGTTTGTCGGTCTAACTTTTTAATATCCTATATATATGTATGACTGGACAGAACGCAAAGTGCATATATTTTTACGAGGAAAACTGCTTCAGCCACTGAATAAAACTCTATCAAGTCCTGTCCGTTTCCTACGCGGTATCGTTGCGGTTGATAAAGTAAAATGCACTAATATTAGATAGCAATGCGGATGAGTGTTTAGAAAAACTGCATACATTTCTATCGGGACTTTCACCTCATTTTTGATTTTAATCTCGACCGAGTGTATTTTTAATTCGCCCTCTTAGCGGCAAAAGGCGCTCGCGTGATGCTGTGTATTATTATGGACAACGAAAGCGATGTATTACGCCGCTCCGTCATCCATCGAAAAGCGGATATCGAACGATTTCGGCTGGGGGGAGGGGAGGGGCTTAAACGCGGCGACGTAATACGATGTTTATGGCGTCACCGCGCGCGTTTTACGACGACAGCCTTTTCCGTTTGTATCGGCCCCGGCGACGAGACGAGGGACGCGTTTACCGTGGCCTACCCCCCACATATTTACGATGTTTGACTTTTGCTCGCACACGAAGGACCACGGCGACTACGGGGACGGACGAGAGGTCGGAATGCTCTTAGATTCTGAATATGGCTCGCCGCCAAGGAGTATCGAGAGTCATACACTCGCGTCTTCCGAACTCGTCGTCGTCTCCCTCCGGCCTTGCTCGTCCGTTCCAGCAGTCCCCCGATTACCACCCTCGTCTAAAATCAGCCGGAACGAAGATAAAAGTTTCGCGTGGGGACACGGACCGACGAGGAAACTGAAAAAGGGAGGGAAAAAATAGCGAGGCAAAAGACTCGCGATATGTCGTTCGGAGCGTTTATATAGACCTCTCTCTCTCTTTCTCTCTCTCTCTCTCTCTCTCGCACCTCGTGAATTCTGAAATAGCTCCGAGGACTGCTACTTCGGAGCCTCAGCGCAAGATACACCTCCACTCACGCGCGTTGATACCGTCGGATTTTTCCCCTACTGTCTGCGAGTCACCCCAAGAGTTCCTCCGCGTTTTAAGCACACCTTCGCTCAAGGAGCGTCTCATTCGCGTTGTCGCGAATTTCGCAGAGGGCGAAATTAGCTTACGCCGGAAGTAACTCTTAATTGTCCCACTTGTCGCGATCGAGCCGGGTTCATTACGGGGCAGGGAGGGGTTGCGGGATTTCTGTCGAAATAAATGTTACAGAAGAGCGACGCGGCTTCCCGTCCGAAAGTTCCCCGGCTTTCTCCTTCTGGCTCGCTTCGATTAGAATGATTCGATAAACAGGCGCTCTGCGCTCGTGGATTGGCGCGGCGTATTAATTAATCGGGGACGAGAAGCCTGTCCCCGATGCGACGCCCGATGAATATTCCTCCTCCTCCTCCTCGTAATAAATGGCGAAGTTCGCGGCGGGCTCCTGAAAAGGAGCGGTTTGCGAAGAGCGTTTATCCGAGTACGGCTTTCTCCCGTACTCGTGACTTCGGGGAGATTCCATTTCGAAGTTGCGAACTAAACGCACGCGCCGGCGATGGGTTATTACGGAGTGATAGATCAGAGCTCGAGGTAGTCGTTCGCGCGGTTTTCACATTTAATTCTCCCGCCGAGAATGAGAAACGGGACAAGTAGGCGAGTGAAATATTTGCGAGTCAGTTGCGTAATTCCGCCGTGTCGCTAAAAGTCTCAAGCTGCAGAAGGGCGGAGAGGGGCAGGGGGATGGAGGGAGAGGAAGGATTCGTCCGGAGGAACGTGCTCTCATGCAAAATCTCATTCTTCCGCCCTCGTCGGCGAGCGCGCTCTATCTTCCCTCTCGTCGCGCTGCGCCGCAGCACGGGCAAAGAGACAACAGTGAGAACCGTGAGAAAGAAAGAGCGCAGAGGCGTGGAAAGAAGGGAAGCACGCGATACAATGCCGGCGATGCTCGGGGATCCTCGGATTTCCGCGGAATGCGGAGCTGCTCGCCGCTCGCGCGGAATTTTCTGGGCGCGCGTGCACACGCGGTACCTGAATGCCCCATAATTTCATGCCCTGGAATTAATTTGCGGCCGCGATGTGAGAAGCGCCGGCGAAACGGATTTCGCCGCTCGCCCTGCGTTCTAACGTTGTCGCGGGTTACCGAAAGTCGCGTTGCCGATCCGCCCTCGATTCGCGCTCATTTAGCGGAAGGGGGAGAAGGGTTGATTATTAACATCGAATTACGAATAATTCGCTAATTCGGTTGCACCGACTAAATGTTCTCGCTGTTGCGACAACGAATGATGCGGCAGCAACGATGCGGTTTTACTGAAACAACGAGATTATTTTTCTCCGTGGGGCCGAACGTATACGAATGTATTTCCCCCCGCAGGGGTTCGTTATAAAATTATGAAAGAAATCTAAAAATACATGCGCGTGCTTTATACACGCGCGAGTTTTCCCCCGTACCGTTACGACGGAATTCACTTTCGGGGATCTGAAGGAGAGAAGTTTTTACGTATTCTCTAAAAAGCTACCCGCCGCCGTCTGACGGTGCGCGCGAAAATTCCTCGCCGAGTGTTTCGAAGAGCGGCATCCCTCACGTTTCGCAACGAGGCCGACGGTTCGGTGGTGATTAATTTCTTCCTCCCGCGGTGCACTTTGCACATGATAATAGAGATTCTCGTGAAATTCTTTCCCCGGGTCTCCCCACTGCCATCGGGGGCTCCCGCGGGTTCGCGCCAATCAGTCCGTCGGTTCTTTTGATATCGATGCCGACAGGAGGAAACTCGACTGCCGACTAACGGATCTCTTTTCTCATCCGAGCGTCGACGCTCTCTCCCGCGAATACGGTACTGCGTTAACACAGAGGGTAGGGGGGAGGGGCATATTACGCGGAATGAAGCCGGAATGAAGCCGAAAACGCCATTAACCCCGACCCTGATCACGGATACTCGAGCTCCTACGAGCCTCGCTGTTTGTTCCAATTTACGCGTGTATGCCGTCGACGAATTACATCCTCGAATGTAGCTCGCGGGATAAATATATAAAGCAATGAAATTTATTTTATTTAGTGTGTGTGTGTGTGTGTGTGAACGATATATCGGGTATCGTTTGTTCACACGTTCGCGTTGAAGAATAGAAATCAATTGTTGACAAGATAATATAACGTTAATACGCGAGCCATAATGAATCGAAAATATATTAATTACTGAACAACGCGGCATGAATAACAACATCGCCGACGGCTAGATAATTCATGAAGGGTAATTTCAATAATCGCGCATTAATAGAGAGAATGCGACCGTACGCCGATTTCTCGTTGTCGTCATCACGATCAAATATGCAACGTTGAAAAAATCACGATGATATCGTGATCTTACGTCGACCGCGCTCGCAATTTCGGGAAGCGAGCACTGAGGGCATCGTTAGGGGACAAATAAACAGCAGTTTCATAAAAATACCGAGCTCAGAGGAGGGGACTGTCAGCCGCGCGCGATATCTCCAGCAATTTAATTAGAAGTCTAATTTGCACCCGACGTTTCTTCTTTCTGCCCGGCCAATTCACGGAATAAAATTCGCAATTAATCTCGCTCGAAGATCTTTCTCGCCGCTTGTGGAAGAAGACGGGGAAAACGTCCGGGAGGCGAAGTTCCCGCATTTTTCACAGTTGCAAAAGAAGTATCGCGAGCGGATCAAAAAGAGATACGGGCGAGAGAGAGAGAATGATAAAGAGAGAAAAAGGGAGAGAAAGAGAGAGGGAGAGAGTGACGGCTCGCGATCGAAGGTGTCGCTTCGAAAGGTCACACGAAGCCTTTCTACCGAGCCCCGTGTTTCCTCCGTGCTGCGAAAATTGTTTCCCCCGCGTGGTGGAAACGTTTCAAATTTCCTGGCGGCGGCCGCACACGTTGTAATCGAGCGATCGGCTAAAGTGGATGTTGCCCGGTTCGCGTCAGACTTCTCGTTACAGGACTACGGCCGCCCTCTCGTCATCTCGAACTACCGTGAGACTTCCCGGCGACTTCGAGCGTGCGAGAAGGAACCGTGTCGACGATCAGTTAGTTCATTTGCGACGGAATTCGGGGTTAATTTATCTGAGATCGTTACAGTTAACAGGCAAAAATTCTGCTGAATTACCTTAGATTAAAGCATTGTCGAGCGCAGGAATTTCACCTCGTTAGAGGGAAGATTTTGGGCGTCGCGCAGACTTTTTCCCGAATCGAAAGAGAGAAAGAGAGAGAGAGAGAGAGAGAGTTTTGCGTGATTAAAATTTTCCACTCTGTATTTTCTCGTCTGAATATATTCCGATATCTCTGTACAACGATGTATCGTTGCATATTCGTACATGGAGACACATTTTTTGTTGACACAAGCAAATTGTTGGTTACTATGGTGACAGAAAATGGTTTTTTTCGGGCGGCAGAAAGATTTGTTAAGAATATTAATTCTGCTGATATATGGAGAGCAAAATAATTTCTGCCAACTAAATCTTATTCTAACGATGTTTCGCTGCAACAATAAAATTATTATTTCCGTGTAACAGGTCTTTTTGCTGTTACTGATAATAACTTGCTGTGCCAATAAAAAGGTGAATATTACCAGATATCCGGTATATATAAAATATTAATAATCTCATTATACGCTGCGTATCAAGACTGTTCTCTCGGTTTTTCTCGTGAGTCTACAACGTAAACACGTGTCCTGACAAGAGCACATGCGACTATCACGAACGGATGCAGCGCAAAATTCCGAGAAGAGAGAATGACGTATGTTTCACACTCGTATGTCGATTTTTCGCCGAGATACGGCCGTTTGAGGAGTTCGGGGGTTTTTTCAATCGGCGCGTGGACACTTGTCGCCGACCGGCGGAAACGCGCGTAGTACATTGTAGTACGTTCGCACGTCGAACTTCACACCTCGCGTGCTCAACGCCGAGGAGCGCCGCGCAACATTGTCGGCGGCCTCAGTCCCCATCTGACGACATTTCGCCGCTTGTCGATATCTTTGCATGGAAAAGTCGTAGCGACACGGGGTAAATTGCGTTTTAAAGCTCAGACTGTACCGTTTCCGACGGTGGAGCAAACATCCCGTTATATTATCGATTAATTTTGACATGTCAATAAATCTATGCCGCTAAATCTACATAGTAAAAAAATTCGGTGTTAAATTTCACACATTTCACATATCCCAAAAGAGTCCATTCAAATTTCTGGGTTGATTTGTACACAGGGTGTATTTGTTGAAGAGTAACACGTTATGTAAAAGATTAACGCAAAATTAATATGTCAAACGACACTAAAATATGAAGTGTGATATTTTCACATTTATACGTGTTGAATATCGACATATCAGAAAATGTTGAGATAACATAAACATAATATGTTAAATTGATACACTAGTATGCTGTAATACGAAAACTCTAGAAGGGGCCTGATTTTGACATAAGTACAAAATGTTTTTTACCGTGCACTTTTCCAAATTCTCGACAAAATCCGACTCTTGTGTGTCCAGATTTCTCCATCTAAATGTTTTCACAAAATCGCTCATGACTCCTCGATCTGAAGACAAATCCGCATAATGTCCGGCTATCGTTTGTAATGGGCATTAAATACCGCAAGATCTGCAAATCAAACCGAACGTGTCGCGGTTTAGAACCATCGGAGAATCGTACTGAACGGGTCGGTTAACGATTCATCGTAAAACGGGGGGAATAATTCCCCGAACGGTTGACAATGCGCTAATAAATTCGTGCGAAAGTGGATTTGACGAAAAATGAAAGGTCATCGTGTGAGCCCGACGGTAACCGCCGGCTCGCCGTCTTCCTCCATCGACGAGCGAACGTTATTATCTCTTCTCGATAATAAATAATACCGGGTCGATCATCAGCGGGCCGCTATAATCCTCGGTATAAACCCCTCCCCGCGCGATCCACAATCGCGGTTCCCGTCACGCATTACGTGACCGTCGAGACGACGCTCCGCCTCGATACCCTAAGAATTCTCGTCGCCGCGCTGCGCTATTACCGCGCCATTATCGCGCGAAGCAGACCTGTCGTTAGGATTGATTATTACGGCGCGCGTCCGCCGCGTCCCCGAGTTCTTCGACGCAATTACGAGAGATTTATCCTCACCGCCGCGCCGTCTCTCCTTCGTTTACGTCACGCCGCGAAAATTTACGCAACTCCCGGGCGGAATTCGCGCATAAATAAGGCCGCGATGCTTTACGTGCTTGCGGCGGCTCGAGAATACTCTCCCGGGTATTACCCCTTTTTTCTTTCATCGGCACTCCCCTTTATCCTCGTAACGTAACACACGAGGTCGGGCGATGGCGGGAGGGGTGGGGGGGATTGTTACGCACACCGGTGAATATCTCGAGAACGGGAGGACAAGGTGAAGAGGTGCACGCGCGCGCCTAGAGTTCCTCCTGAAATGTCGCGAGACCGGGAGAAAAAGGACGACGAGAGGAAAGCGGAATAAAATTTAACGTTCCACCTCCCTCCTCATATACGCGCGACGGGGAATATATACGTCGAATCGGTAGCCTATAAATTTACACAGATCCGTGGGCGCGCTTCAGGAACGCCGGTGAGATTTATGGCTTCGGTGTTTCGCGCGACGAAGCTATTGCGTACGCGAAATCTGTGGAGCGAGCAGCGGAGTCCCCCGTGATTGGTAGAACCGATCGAATATGTCGCGCCACTGTAATGAAGTGCCATATCGGTGATGGAGGAAGACGACGGCGACGGTGATCGCGAGAGTAAATGAGAGAGAGAGAGAGAGAGAGAGCGGGGTCGAAGGATAATATCTGTGCGCGACCGGAGTTTGAGCGCGGTCAGGCGCGTGATTAATTGGCCGAGTCTCTCGAAACGCTGACTAAAGGCCCCGTTGCGCATCCGCAGGTCTGGCACACCGACCGGCACGCGAAATTAATAACGAACAGGCTGAAAGGTAGGCTTAAGGAGTTTCCTAGTGCCTCTCTCTCTCTCTTCTCCTTCCGCCCGTCTCGCGAACGCCGATCCCCGAAGACTCGTCATCCGTCAGCGGCTACATGTCAGCGATTTCTGCTGGGAGTTGTAATACGACGCCTCGTTTCTCCGCGACAGCAAGAACCTGAGCGAGTCAATTTTTTTGTCGATCACGTCGTGCAGCGACACGTTATCCGCGCGGCTAATTAGAACGCGGTCCTTCCTGGGATTTTTTTCGGTTATCGGAATACGCTAGGGATACGATCGCGATCAGGTACGTTACGATTTTTCTCGTTTTTCTCTCTCTCGCTCTCTTCCACCAAGTCTCGGATGTACGCTGATTTCGCTTTAAACGTAGATAGCGCTACGTATCGCGGCTATACGGAAAGAAAGAATTAGCTCCGACGACTATCCGCGTAGGAAATTTTTTTCTTTGGGATCTAATTAGAATCTAGTCCGGTTTGCCGGAAGCAAGCGCGGGGGCATCTCTCGCCCGTAAAATCCCGATACTCCGAACGCGCGTGAAAATAGAATTAGATGCCCACGGATTCGCATGTCTCCCCGGGTGACTATTCTTTACTCTTTTAAACACAATAGAAGCTCCCTGAGGCTCCCCCTCCCCCATTGTCTTCGATAGCTCGCGCGGGTGCAATGCGTTCGTGTCCCTTCGTGCGAGAGACGGATGATCCGACGTTGGGCTTTGCGGCGCGCGAGGAATCTCACCTTCGCGAGCTTAGTCTCGAAATATGAGCGAAATAAAAGCGTCGTCGTTGTTGAGCGATAGAAAACGGTAGGAGATGAATCCGAGGTGAAAAATCGAGCGAATCGGGGAATCGTCGCCGGAGGGAATTAAATTGGAAAAGCGGCGGCGGCACGTCACTCGACGTTGCGGGACGTCAACTCTCGAAACGATCGGTCCTGCGAAAGGTTTAAAAAAAATATATAATTGGACGCGGCGTGTCGAGGACTAATGTATAAAATTACCGCAGATCCGTCTCGACGATTCACAGTTAAAAATTCGCGGACGCCGATCGATGCGGTATTTATTATTCATTAATACGCGGCTCTCCGACAATGTTTATCTTCACGAGAGACGATTAAGCGGATCCCGCAGCTAGATATTAATAACTCAGATCACATTCGTCGTCACGTGCTCGGTGTGCTTCTCTAATAATACTCATCTGGGCTATTCCCACCAAAATGTATTGCAACGACAAAACGCGCGCATTGTCAAACAACCGGGCTAATTTCGTAGCGGCGTCATTAGCGTGTCGTGAGACCGGGATAGGTATGCGAAAGCTTCTGATGATAAATTCCGAATTCTGAATGAGTGCGTTTAATGTTGGTTGTAGCGCAAAATGCATTTCCTAAGAATTCGTTGAAACTATATATAGATTGAAATATGACCTAATTGTCAGCGCAGTTAGAAACGGTTTTGGCCATTCGGAAACTGAGATATTCGCAACTTTGACACTTTCTGATATTTTCGACACTTTGGTGATATTTTTTACACAACACTTGCGCCAACTAATAGCACACAAATAGCATTAATAAGATAAATAAAAGATAATAAATTGTCCTACTCGTAACTTTATACACATACATTTATTTCAACTTCATTTCAAATTAACATTTATCATCTAGATAGTGAAATAAACATACAGGAACGTACTTTGCTTAATAAATACTAAATTCGCGAGTGGTCGCTTGAATGCGCCACTGAAAATACGACAATCTGCAACTATCTTAAGTACGTTTTGCACATTACAGTTTTCATCGATTTCCCCGTCTTACTTCTATCTCACGCTTTTATCCCCTTTCTTAACGGCGCAGTCAATTGATGTCCAATTGAGATCCAACTTACATCCGGTATACAAGACCGTTATATCATCGCCGGGAAAGTAATAAGTAACTTCCGAGGTATCCCGTTTCTCCTTTAATCGCCCGACGAGTCGATTCTCGACGTGTGCAACTCCACCGCGGACAGACCTCACATTCGAGATCCAGCGCGCGTCGCGTAATCGGCTACTTTTATCTGGCGGGACTGAAAGTTTCGCCGGCACTTATGCAAATTGCACCGGCCTCGCGATTTCGCTCTTCGTGGACTCGTTCGCGCTGTGTCGCGCGCCCAGGCTCGCGCCGAATCCCGTGGATGAGCGAAATTGTTCGCGCCTCGTCGTGGATTGAAAGGAGGCGGAGAAAAAGCAAAGAGCACCCGTGCTCGTGAAGTGGAAGAGCACGCGCGGGAAAAGCGAAAGCTGCGTCGCCCGGCGTTCGACGGTGATCCTCCGGAAAACAGACGGCAACCGGCCGGCGTGTGCGCTGCTGAACCTGTGAGGCTGCAAAAAATCCCGTCGAACAGTTCGCCTCGCAGGAAACGTCAATTAAAACAACGGGCGTAGCGAAATTATCTATGCTTTTCTTTCGCGGGATAGAGAGAGAGAGAGAGAGAGGGGAACGGAGAAACTTGGTACACGTCGGTCTAGTCTTTCGAAACGTATAATATATTCAGGCCGACGGTAAATTGATTGGCCGCGATCCAATTTCGCGACAGATACCTATCGGAAACGTTCCAAGTTTCATGACGCCGCTGCAAGCGCGTTATGCATATTTCCACCGTGCATATCCACACCGGGTCTCGGAGCCGCTATTTAAACTTTATGTGACTCTGTCCCGAGGTGCCTTAATTTGAAAATAACGAGCCACCTGAAACGGCCGGCAAACAATGGCCGAAGCGATTACGCGTGGCCCACTTTAGACGGATCGGAATAGCGCGCGCAGAACGCGCGTTGACGAATATTTGGAGATGGAGGAGGAAGAGGAGGTGGCCCCTTCCTTTCCAGGACAGGCCGCCCGCGTGAAACGCCAAAAAATCGCCCGCAGCGTCTAAAAGCGGCGCCGCTCGGTTACCGCGCGCGGAAAAGCTTCGTCCCGCGGAATCATAATCACGTGGCTATAATAAGCGGACACTCTCGAGTTCCAAGGCCGCGGTTTTTTCCACCCGCTTTATTATTAAACGATGTGTGCGACACCACTGGCTCGATCGCGTCGTCGAAGAGCACGCACGTGGCACGACGTCGCCGGCTGCGTCCTCAGCATCGCAGCAGAGCGCCCCACGTTTCGAAATACTGACTCTTTCCGGTCGTAATAGTTGTTTAAGCATGGGTATCTTGCCGGGAATACCCCGGACTTCGACCGGCAAGGGTTAAGCGAGTTGTAAGGTTCAATGTCGTATTTTCGATGACGCATCGGGGGAGCCGCTCGTAGATTTGGTTTTCGTCGAGTACATTTGCGTTTCCGTGCGTTTGTTTCACTGGCTAAATAATACACTTGATGATGATTAATTAAGGATTAATAATAAGTTAATAAATTAAACTGCCTAATTCATTAATTTGAAACGAAGTCGAAGTAAATATATACACACAGTATTACGAGTAGGAAAATATTAATTTTTTTTTTTTCTTTGTTATTAATGCCATATTTATGTATCAGTTGATCTAACCGAGATGAACAGATTTATGTGTACTTCGAATATTACTATCAATTCTGAATTTCACTGTATTTCCCGAACAAAACAATCAATAATTCTGAAATGTGTGCGTGAATATCTGCGCATTGGTCTTTAGCCTCTTAACTGGCGGAAACGCAATACTGCGTTCACAAAGTGACTCGAACTGACAGAAATGCGATACTGCCGTTTTGATATTTTTCGTAATTGAATATTCATAAAATTGGATATTCAAGGGCTTTCAGGATCGCTTTATTCAACGCAATACGCAGTGCAAGTTTCGTTGAACTCTTGTCAAACTCATTTTACCTTACTACCTCCTTAAATATGCACACGCGGAGGATTCTTCCTCTTACAAAATCCGAGCTTCGTTTCTCCGGCAAAATATCCGTGTCGGCCCCGGACGTTAAAGAAACGCAACGTCTGCCAGACTCGGGGATCCTGCGGATCCCGTGATTTCGCAGGCGCATTCACTCCCGCGCACTTGAAAAATCGTAACTCGACGGCCGCATTCGGAGGTATCGCATTTCACTGTGCCTCCTCCGAGCGCGCGATCGTAAAGCTACGGACGACGTAGGAGAAAAGACCCGATTCGGCCGATTCCAAATGCTCGAGACGAGCTAGCTCGTGTCCGATCTGTGTCTTAATTAGACACTTCCGTGTAGGACGCAATAAGAATTTTAGCGAGCGTATCATCGTTGCGTAGCTCGCGCAATGTATCGACCGACTGTTGCGGCTGCATTGAAATTCCTCGCGGTGGATCCACACGTTCGACCCAAAAGAGTAGCGTCTCGACCGGAAATTTGTCCCGTGGCCCAGATCGAGTTGACCTTAACTGGTTATCAGGTCCATTTCAGATTATATTATCGGGTCCTAAGAAGTCACGTAACGCTGCATGATAATCAGGACCTTAATCAGGATTCATGTCGTATTACAATGTCGTATCTGAATCCGTGTTAGAAGCTGATAATGCAAGTCATAATAATAGATAAGGTGAGTAAGATCCCGAAAAGGACCTGATCGGTAAAACTTTATAGAATTAATACATTAGGATAATACTTGAGGTCCTAATATATATTTCATTATTAGAACCTCACGAAAAAGTCTTATTCAATTTTTATCAATACTTAATTAGGTTTACCGCAGTAAGGATTACCTCGCGCTCACATAATTCGGACATTGTGCAATATCGGATATACCTGGTGACAATTTTTCGTCGGACAATTTTTAGTCCGTCCTGGCTTTTTGCGATATTTGATTGACCGGCGGCACGGATTGACTCGCCGTCGAATTCATTCGCCGTTACATTTGCCGCTCATATCGTCACTTTTATCGGCTTAGAGCCGGAAATGGTCGTTGGTTTGCCGTGCGAACCGGGCGATTTCACAGATATTTCCCGCGTGTACATTGCGCGAGTGCACACACTGCGAAAGTAAGAGAGAGAGGGAGATCATTTATAACGGTTCCGTAATAAAGTAGCTTTTTAGCATGCGCTCACGTAACGACTGAATTTATCATGAATTCATGAATTAAGAGTCACGTATATCGTTCTCTTTCCTCTTTTTTTTTTCTTTGTTTCAATGCGCACTCCCGGAAGTGGAGACCTTCGCGAACGAAACAGCGCGCGATTTTCGCGGTGCAAACACAGAGAACGTTCGTTTCGTTCGTTTGTTCGCTCATTCTCTCTCTCTCTCTCTCTCTTCCCCTCCTCCTCTGTTTTCAGAGCGAAGCTCTATCGGTCTCGGGTACGCGACTGAGTAAACACTCGTTCTCTGTCTCATTTTCTGTTCCCTCTCCCTGCGCTCGCCGCTGCGTCGCAGCTTCGATCGTCTCGATCTTTACACCTACGTACCTTCTTTTCCCCTCTCCTGCACCGTCTCTCTCTCTCTCTCTCTCACACGGTTCTTCTTCATCGTTGGCTCGAGAATGAAAAAGACGTCGGATCGGGAGGGAAAAATGAAATGGAGAAAGACGAGAGAATTTATTTTCAAAAATATACTCGAACGGCGAGTGCGACCGGGTATTTTGGCACGATGTGCCCGATCGAACCAGAACATAAATAGCTGGCCGAAAGTGCAAAACGAAAAATGCAAAACGCGCCGCCGCCGCCGCCGTCCGATGATATCTCAGCGAAAGTCAGCTGTTCGATAATCCCCGGAAGTGGAAAATCGAGGGAAAATAGACGGGAGTGCTTCGAAGTAAAGTGTACTCCAGAAAGTGTAGTTAACGGGGAACATAACCGAAAGCAATGTGCTTTCCCGGCGCGCGAAATCGTAACTGCGATTCCGGGGGAGCTATTATGTGCTCTCTTTATCTCTCTCTTTCCCTCTCTCTTCTCTCGCAGCACGTGCGTGATTCAAACGGGAGGGCCTTTTTCCCTCGGCATTTAGCAACGTCGTTTCGCGAGTAATGACGAACGGGAGGGCAGACGGAAGCGATATCGGATGGAATATCTTACGCGGTAATAATCTCGTTTGCGTTCGTCGGCGAAGGCCACGTCGCTCCTTTTCACGCTTTTCCTCTGATACCAGCGCGCGCGCGTGTGTGCCTCTCGTTCTTTCCGTCCCGCATTCGAGGTCTCACAAAAACGAGCCGATGAGAGGCGCAATTTAATACCCTCTGTGCCGTTCCTCTATTTGTTAAGACGAGAACTCGAGTTTTTCGTTGCTTCCCTTTTTTGCATGTACCTCCTCTTCCCGCGTCTCGAGGCGATTAAGGAGATTAACGGCGATCTCAAAATTAACGTTTATCGCCGAGCAACATCGGGCGAGATCGCAGATGTTTCGCGTGGGACACGCGGCGATATCAGCAACGATCCTATCGGCGCTTTTAATCGCTTTCGCTCTGGGTCTTCGAGCCGGGTTTACCAAATCTAGTCTCTCTCTCTCTCTCTCTCTCATCCCCTTTCTCTTTCGTCGAACATCCCGGCGAACCGGCCATTATGCCGGGTTCCACGACAATGAAAACGAAGGAGAAACCGAAACGAGACTTCGCAGGGGCGGCCACCAATGGAGGCAAAATAACTTACGAAGAAGTTGCTCCACGGGCTGATGCTTGGAAAATTGAGAGACTATAAATAACATTTCCCAGGTAAAGGGTCGCGCTCGCAAACGTTCCTCTTCGGCGAAGCGCGTTATTAAACCGACGCTGGAAGCTTCGCGAATTAGCTCGTTCCGAGAGTACTCGTCGCATGAATCATTAAGCCCATTGTAGGAAAATGCATTCTCTCGAAATAACCCCCTCCCTCGATCGCCGATTTATCGTGGGAAAGGGATAACGAGCCGTCGACGAAATCGCGCGAGTCGAGTGCGACGTGTCGCCGGGCGCGCGCTGCGTCCGAACAACACCGGCGTTAACGAGACCGCCGATTATTTCGGAGCGGATCCGAGCGGAGTCGACAAGTTACGCGCGGCCCTCCGAAATAGATGCGCGCGCGTGCAGTTGCCCGGCGTTATTTCATCCTCGATATCGACGCCCGGCATCAATCTTCCGGCACAACACGTGCGACTGCGCCGAGCGGCGTGTCGCGGCGATCCAAATGACACGTGAAATCGAATCTCTCCCGTGGATTCACGCGCGAATTACAGTACCGTCTCTCGCGGCCGATTGCGAAAGCTTAGACGCACGCACCGTGTTACTACCTATTTACCGCGCGTCAACCCCAACGCTCGGAAACATCGGGAAAAAGTAGGCTGCTAGTCTACTCGTCCGAGCGTCAATCCTCGAACATCTTAAAAAACAGTTATTTGCAAGAAAATAAGTAAAAGTGTTCATAAGCTCCGTCATATATTTTGACGGAGAAGCGTTTACACCCGTGCACACAAATTTTAATCTTACACCTTTAACACACAGGGGCTTTAAAGCCTAAAAGCAGAACGGTATATCGCTTTTCATGCTTTTCCTCTGTATGTTCGATCATGAACACCGAATCCAAAGTTAATTAACACCGTTGGCCGCCGTGGCGGTGGTCAGTGACCAGTGACGCCGTCTCATTAATTCATACATAATGCATGAGCCACCGTATCAAACTGAACACACGACTATAATCGGAGTCGATCGTGCGGGATGCAAAGCACTGCCGGTGTCAAGAATCGCGTCTAATCCCCGTGAATCCGTGTTAATCGAGCTTCAGCCGAGCTTCAGTCGAGCTTCCGAAACGATCCCATGGAGATCGTCGCGTGGAATTCGACTTGGGTTCCGAGCGGGCCCCGAGCGGATTAAGGGCGATGCTCGATCCGGAAACAAGAGCGCGTTCTCAGATGCGACAATAGTGAATGGACCCGCGCGCGCCATTCAAGCGCGGAACAACGCACGGCTGACGCGGATGGCGGCGGTACCGCGTAGGGTCAAAGATCGATGTCTCCCTATTCTCCTACGCGATACACCGCGAAATTACCTTCCAGGTGAGGCTTGTTGTTCCCATGGTAACCGAGCTTGCCCCGGTTGTCTCCCTCCTCCCCCCCTTTCTCTCTCGATCGCGCCCTATCGCTCTTTCTCTCTTTCTCTCTCCTAGGTCAGGACCGGCCCGCGTTCTCTCTCGGAACGAAGCTCATGGTGCACATTAAGACGTATGCAACAAGACGCAAGCAATAGAGAAAATTCCGGCTGGATAGATGCTTCGTTGAATTTTCGAATCCAACTTCTCACACATGCAATTGTTATGGCCGACCGTACGAACATGATACACAGGCACGACTGATTATTCTTCAGACCATAAGGAGAGTAGTCGACTGTGATTGGTCAATTTGCTCACTGCTCGCCGCGTCTCACCGCTTACGTTTGTGCGTGCCGTTACGGTCCGCTCGCGTCGTTGCAGAAGCTTTCTCACGGAATAAGCGCGTATTTATTCGCGACGTTTACGCCCCACGGTGTATCGCGCAAGACGCGCACCCGACGGTGTTCC
This sequence comes from Dinoponera quadriceps, assembly GCF_001313825.1. Classification (NCBI taxonomy): domain Eukaryota; kingdom Metazoa; phylum Arthropoda; class Insecta; order Hymenoptera; family Formicidae; genus Dinoponera; species Dinoponera quadriceps. The sequence goes on from NW_014556124.1 coordinate 1,235,777, forward strand.
GCGATCTCCTCACCGCGCGAAACGTGAGTGAGTCGGTCGCGCCGACGCGCTCCTCCGCTTTCATTCCTCGCGCTTTGATCGCGCTTTGACTGGCGCTTTGACTGCCGGCTCTGATCTTCACCGCGCGTCATAAAGCGCCGCCGTTACGATTATTTGTACGTGGCCGGGGTGAGATGATGCTGACGCGCATTCGAGAGTGACTGTCGAGAGAGAGAGAGAGAGAGTCGGCACGATATGTAATACCGAATTAACCGATCGGCGCTCGTCGCGGATAACGATTGTTGACTTTCATTTCGGGCGGCGCAGCTAATTAGCTAATTCGATGCGAAGATACGAGGGCTGTGGATGCGTTTATGCGCTTAATGGGATAATGATTAGCATATTCATGCTCCCCATCGGAAATTCGTTCTCGGCTCGACACGATGTAACGCGAAATTACATCCGCGCGTACCGGACGACGCCGCCGGGCCCGCCTCGCTGTTAATCGTCTTGGTCGTTAATGAAAAATCGAAATGCAGCAACGGCGCGGCAAGAATCGCCCCGGCGCTTGTACGTTCTGATCGACGTTAATTATTCCCCCGGAATTAATGGACGCGCCGCTACCGCCGCGTTCGATCTCCTCGCAGCTGTAATACACTAAATGGCGCGGCATTTCGAAATTTATTATCGGCACGGCCCGCCCGATCATTCGATATATCTCGAATAACGACGAGGCCCCCCCCCCCCCCCC
>NW_014556124.1:1236511-1246051 GCF_001313825.1 Dinoponera quadriceps
TCCCAAACTCGGGCGTAACGACACGGTCGAACGGTGTGAAGTTGACGCGACGAAGAATCGCACAGAGCTGAGAATTTCAAAGCGGTCTCTTTACGCTCTCGGTCATTCCCGGCTACAATTGCCCGGGTGATTTATCGCCGAACTTCTAACCGCTTAAGTTTCCCCCGGCACCATTCTTTGGTCTAATTCTTCGATCACCGGCGGAGCGAGCGTTCTTCGCTCACGAGGTGGAAACGACACGCCCGAACTCGCCGAGAGAGAAGGAGAGAGACTCCATTATACAGCTCCGAGTGACGTGGCGAATTTTCAGAAACGCGAAAGTATCCGGCGTGTATCGAAAGGGTGTAAAAAGAGGCTCTCGCACGGTCGGCATTGTCACGCGAAATGCCGACCGTCCGACCGACGGAACGTACCCTCTCGAGATCATTCCAACGACGTCGTTCTCGCTGCTACGTGACGTCAGCTCAATCCTCGCCTTCGCGGAGTGTCGCCTTCGAAGTCGGATTTACCTTCTTCACCCTCGCCGAGTCGAGGAGGGGCTACCCCTCGCGGTCGAGGATGTGCGTGCCGCTCGAGAGGATCGATAGGAAGGGACGCGGCCACGCATCTCTGCCCTTTTCTCCCCTTTCTTTCCCCCTCTCCTTTCTCTCCACTTCAGCCGTCTCGCGCGTTCCGGAGATCGCGGAAATGTCTGCGTCACGTCGGACATTCCGAGCAGGTTGCTCCCGTCACGAGGACGACCCCCGTACGACGCTCCGCCGTAAAGAGGAACGCTTTCGGAGCATCGTATTCTCGCGGAGCCGCGCGATCAGTGACCGTAGCTCACCGTAGTAGTTCGATATCGGACATCGCTCGTTTACATTCAGCGGATATGGCGGGAGGTTTTCTTTTTTTACGTGTACCCACTCGGAACTCTATAACGCTGTTACCGTGTAGAGACGACTCTCTCGGTGTAATTCTTCGACGAGCAACGACCGCGATAAAACTTCCCCGTATATTCCTCCGTGAACGTTTTTCCTCCTCCGAAGGAAAGTACGGGCTTTCGCGCTTTCTTTCTCTCTCTCTCTCTCTCTCTCTCTCTCTCTGTGTATGTGTGTGTGTGTACGGTGAGAGAAAGAGAGAGAGAGAGAGAGAGAGAGAGAGAGAGAGAGAGAGAGAGAGTACGCTATGTGTTTCTACGTGTGCGCTTCGGACTGGAAACTATATCATTGTAACATAACCGGAGGTTAATTAATATCGATATCGCGCGAAGCACGAGTTCGCTCGCGTTCCCCCGCCGCGCCGATTTTGTTATAAACAAATAATCTCCGCGGTTAGACCGATGAATAAGAAATGAATGACCGTTTAACCCTCTCCGGCTGGAATCTCGTCTTCATCTCTTCGTATCGCGCGTACCGTCTATACGTGTGTACGCGCACATACAGACGCGCGTCGAGATCACGGCGGCCGTTAGATGACGGCGATATCAGGACGGAAATCTCGATATGCAGATGACGGAGGCTGAATATAGAGCGAGGGAACCTGGGCCAATCGTGACGGGGGAGGGGGGGGCACTTCTGCAACCCTCAACCCTCTTTCTTCTTTTCTTTCTTCTTTTTCCTCGCCTCCCTCTCTCTCTCTCTCTCTCTTTCTCCTTCATCTCCATCCTTCCACGTAGAATATTCAATTGCTCATCCCCCCTTCCTCCTTCCACCATCACCATTTCGTCGGCCAAGCGTGAGTCCGAAATTCAAGCGCGCTTCTTCGCCGAATCCTCTCACCCTCGACCAGACACTAAAAGCCATCCCTTTCTCTCGAGTTTCCTCCCTCGTACTTCATTTCAAATGCCGAATACTCACAGAGTTCTCGACTTCGCCGAGCGCGCTCGACTTCGCGCCGACGTTGCGGGTTGAAATTTTTCCCGATCCTCGGTTCGCGCGGGCCAAGCTTAGCGAGTGCCACTCGGACTTAATATCTGTTATACGCGATGATGGCGCAATTAAAACGTCGAAGTCCGGCGGGCCGCGTTTACGACCCCCTAAAAGAGGCTTCGTCCACCGTTACATTCGCGCCGGGCTTTCGATCTATATTTCACGATCGACGAGGACTAATTTCGACATCGGTTGTCTCTCTCTCTCTTCGGTCTTCGATCGTTTCAACGCTCGGCGCGAAACAGGTGTTTTAACGTCATGCATGTTCGCGACGTTATTGTCGCGCTTCTCGTCAAATCTCCCGCTAAATTTTATATCTGTGATTATATTCGGGTGGCGGCCGAAACGACGTAAACCAATTATAGCGCGCGGCGAGCAGGCACAACCGCTCTGATTATGCGCGTGACCGCATAGGACACGCCACCGCACTAATTACATTACAGTATCCGAGCGAATAATTTGGGGGGGGAAAAAAAAGCCTGTTTTCTCGCGCGATCGTGAGAGGCGCGCGCCGCGACGCTGACGTTCGCGTCGCGGCTTTGTCGCGTGAAACACGCTAATTACGCGCGTACGGGCGCGACGTAGCAACAACGCGTCCTTGCGGGCACGTCTCCGCGTTAATTCGCGACGTCGTATTAACACCGTGTTCGGCAAACCGCGCGCACTCCCGCACACACAATTTAGTCCGCGCGCGCGCATTTTTCGACCACCACCGCGCCCACGAATTAACCCCGTCGCTTCCGGCGCGAGCCTCAACGTCGCCGTGTTAATTACCCGTAGCGCGTCTGCGCGCGGCACGCTCTATTCTCCATACAGCGCGTCCGTCCCATATAAATGCTAATGAAGTGCGCGTCCTCCCATTCTTTATACGTCTCCGTTCCATCCCGGTTTCAGACCTATCTCCGAAATTAATGCGACCGGCGACAATTAGAGACGCGAAGATCCCACCTGCCAATTCCTCTCTCGCGTCCCCCCCCCCCACACCTCGCTCCTCTTTCTCTCTCTCTCTTTATCTGTTGTACTAAAATTTGCTATACTGATATCTTAAACTGCTGACTTTTTTCATTTTCATATGCTTCCCCTCGACTTGCTCATTTAATTAACCTCTCTTTGGATTTCGATGTAATGATCACGTACTTCTCGTTTGTCTCATTGATTCTGTTATGTTACAAAATCATCATTATTATTATCATAACCATCTTTTTATACGCGAATAGTACTATTTGTAATCGTTTTTACGTTTAAAGGGATTTATCCCGCAGCATCGAATAAATGACTCTCTCTCTCTCTCTCTCCTTTTTACGTCGCAATAATTTTGAGGCTGTTTCGAAGGATGTTTAAACGAGCCCCTTCGGATGGAGCTACGCAATCAGCTTCCTCTACAGTCGCGCGCCAGGCTTGTTAGTGCTTCCCCCACTCCCTCCCGCAACTGCGGATTTCCTCGGCTTGATGAAAAAGCGAATTCAGCAGCATTCGGCCTCGGCGAAACGAGAGAGCGAGCGGAATAAGCGTGAGTGAGAAGAAGCGGGTGCTAATAAAGCGAGTATACGAGATACCGGCGAGTAGGGAGAAACATTTCGGGCTTGATATTTCCGTAGACGGTAGATCCCGTGCAGGACACGCCGTCTCGGCGATATTATCCGCTTAATGACGAGCGCGGATTACGCGGATACGGCTCGTAACGTAACTCTCCGGCAAGTCGTTTCGCCGACCGCCGAATTTGCCGGAGGCGCGATGAAAAAGGGGCCGCTCTCTCAAGTAAGAGCCTTCGTAAACGATCGGTGTTTATCGCCGGTCTCGATGTTGCCGCGAAACTTTAGCGCGCAAGATGCATCGAAAGTCGTGCGTGCTTCTTCGGCCGTCGGAAATCCACGAGAGCGACGGCAAGAACGGAGCAACGAACGTGGCGCTGGTGAAGAAATGATCGCCGACTCACCCCCGATCGCATCGTCGCGCGAGGATCACACGAGGAAGAAAAGCGCGGTCATCTTCCGCACGGTGGTTTTCGACGAACAATCGGACAATCGAACCTCGTTGATGGTCGCCGCTTTGTCGTCCTGATAGAAGTCCGGCAGCAGCCGCAACTTGTTCCCACCAGCCGTTAGATCGAAGAACAGCGGGACGAGGCGGAATTCTCCGGCCCGCGCCGGCTGCCGCACAGCTCGCGAAATCGCGCTTTCGCCTCACGTTGGAGGGATCTCCCCCCTCTCCCCCCGTCGTCGATTTTCATCTCGGAGGCAAACTGGTCCCGCGAATATCGCGAATAGAGGATTTTCTTTCTTTCTCGGCGACGCGTAGCGACGTGAGCTCGAGCGATGCCCGCGTCGAGTCTTAGCATATCGGGCCTTCGATCGTCCTGCCTCGTTCCTCGAAGTTCGACAAGGATCGTCTCGCCTGCTCCTCGGACTGGTCCCCGTGTCCGGGTAATCGGCGAACGCGGCCGGAAATGGATCGCGAATAAATCAGGCGACGTTCCCCAACGGGCGCGACAAAATGTATCTCGGCGGCGGTCGGACTAAACTAAATCTGCGACTTTTTCCGCCGCGTTTACCCTCGAAGCAACGTCTCACGGTTGCGCGTTCCCGTGCCGTCTCTTTTTTGCACTTTTTCCGCAATTACAAGCCGGCGCGTATATATAATTCCCTATTTCTTTTCCTCTCTCGCGCTCGTGGAGGTTTTTTCCCTTAACGGGGAACGCGCATACGGCGGCGAAGAGGGAAAGCGGAGCGTGCGGAATTGCAACCACCGCCATTTCACCACTATTTCAATGTGAAAATATAATGTTTTACTCGGAGCGGAATAAGGGTGAGAGTGTTATTTCCGTGCCGGCTTCTCGCCTTTCTTTAACGGCTTCTCAGCCTCTGTTTGCTCCGTGCCTTCGCTCTCGCCCAGGTCGCGTCTATCTCCACCCCATTCTCTCGCCGCGCGGCGCGTTTGCACTTCTCAGAGAGGAGATGTACTTCACCGAAATCGTCGGCGATCCGTTTTCGCCAGTTATCGCCGTTACGGATTTTCCGATGAGTAGGAAGGACTTCGGGACGTGCTCATCATTATTTACCTCGACCCACTCGCGCCCTGATATCCTCGCCCTACTTTCCGTTAGCGTGTATCCCTTATTGCACTCTACCCGTTCTTCCCCGGGTCGAAATTTTGGCTCTAAATTAATCCTGCGATTGCCTGCGAACTTGAAGAGTAATGGGGTATCTCGATATTTAACAATGCACAGACTGTTGTAATAAGAACTTGAGTTCGGATTTAGCAGGATAAAAAGACTAAATGAAGAAGAAAGGGGAAAAAGATTGGCAAATTTAAAGTGAAAAGTTAAAATGATGTATTAAACGATGACGGACTTAGAGAGAGAATTGATTTTAAATTTCAACGGATATCTCCTTATTCTCAGAGAATTCGTCGATCGTTCATTAAAATCGGAAACATGCTGACGAAAGCTCGGTTGTATATTTTGATAGCCGACGAAATATTTTAATCACTCGACGGAAATCGGTAAACAATGCACCGATGCGCTGTGCTCCGCGCCGCGGTGTGCACGTTGCTCGTCGGCTCGAGACGTCTAATTACTCGGTCACGGAGGAGTACGCGACGTAAGACGTTACGAAAACAATGGCCGCGAACAGACTTCCGCAAGGGCAAAGTCACCTTTCGCCAATCGCGCACCGATTAGTTACTCAACAATCAATAACGAGTACATTCGGTGGCCGACAAATCACGACAGTCAACGCTCTCGAAACATTCCGAACTTTGAGGTAGCGGAATTATCAAATTATCCAATTATCCAATTACTCGGACGATTGCTCACGTACGTCGAAAGTGCTGCTCGTAGCATTCGATGATCGTTATCGGTTAATGTACCACCATTAGTTAACGTCGCTTTTCCGATCGACTCGTACATTTATATAATAACATTTACCGCCTGGACAGGGTGACGACCAGGAGCCGATTCCAAGATGCAGGATGCGATTGACAACGAAACTTACCATCTTTTTTCTTTCCTTCATCTCTTTTGAATCTTTGAATCTTGTTTTATAAAAATAACTTCGTATGCGAAATTCGAGTCGAAATTTCAGCTCCGCATTAACCCCACAAGTTCTGTTGAACTTAGAAGAACAATAAAGAATCTTATTAAGCTTTATTAGATTATTTAATATTTGTTTGTCGCGATATTCTCTATTTGCAGGCAAATTATTGAAATAATCAAACATTAGATATTTCTTTAAAATACTTCATTTTAAGTATCGAAACAGCGGCAAGTAATTATTTGCAGCATCAAAAGATAATAGCCCGTATTGTGTTATATTCGAGATTATACTCGAGATTCTCCATTGTTCCTCAAAGTTCAACAGCATGTGCAAGGTTAATGGAGAACTGAAATTTTCACTCGAATTTCGCCTACAAAATAGTTCTACCAGAAACAAAGAAAAGAATAAGAAAAAAGAAAGAAAAAAAAAGTCGATATTTGCGCTTTTCTTCTTTTTGTAAGCGGGTCATCCGATTAATTCGGCAGTAGATGCGATACGAAGAGGCTCTCATGAATGGTCTTTTATAAATCGTCAAATTTGTACGTGATCAGAAAAACGTGCGCTGAAAGTAAGACACACGAGAACGCGTCATTGCCTACTGAAAACGCATGCGGCATTCATGGATCTCGCTACCTAATTGTCCATCGCTGATTGAAGGATTTCCACGAGCGCAGAGCGAGCGAAAAGGAGGGAAAAAAAGTGCGGGACGAGAGAGGCCGGGTCGAAACTGAAATTGACGCGGCTACCCTTTTTAACCGTCCCTTTCATTACTAACCGGTTGTCTCTTCTGCCGGATATTCACCTCTCCTCGTCATCACGTCTATCCGCATCGAGCGATCGTCAAAGTGATCTCGTCCCGGCGGCTGATTAAAAGAGACGCGTCTAATTTCGTAGTTTCTGCATCGCAACTTTTCCCCGTCGTGCTCGCTCGAGGAAAGTCGTTCGGTCATTTCGAGAGGGTCTTCCCAGGGCGTTGATAGGCCGTTTGCTTTATTCAAAATACACGAATATTACGTCGAAACTTTCTCGCTCGGTCCCTGACGACTCCCAACTTCGGAGTGTGTGTGTGTGTGTGTGTGCGTCGCGATTCCCACGAACGCCGAGCAATCGCTCGGATTAACAGGTAGAGACAACTACACGGCCGATCGGAATCCGATCTTCTAAGGTCGACAACGAAGGGAGCGAGCGGCGGGAAAGGTCAGCGCGATGGACGAATTTTATTTGTGGCGCACTTCCAAACATTGATTTCCATCGGCCCGCGGCGACGATGGTAGCGGCACGTGTGCCGCCGATCTTTTATTTCTATCGAGAGCAGAAAAGTACATTCGCCGTAATGAATTACTCAAGAGTCACTCCGCGTCTCTCGACGTAATCGGCTTACAACGTCTATCTCTCCCTCTCTCTCTCTCCATCTACATCTATCTATCTTTCTCTTCCTTGCTACGGAGTCCGCGTAATATCGTTGGCTGCAGGCTGCCGGCGCGGGCTTTCGCCCTTCAGATTTAATTGAAATGCGCGCACGGGGAGCGCGATTAATCGAATCGGAGGGAGTAAAAGGAAAGCTCGCGTCGGTTGATGTCTCGTCTCGGCTCGAGCGTGCGTGAACGAGCGCGTACACACGCCTGTTGTCGCATTAGCGAGGCCAGGCGAAAGTGCGTACAGTGTCGTTGGAAAGCGCGGCAAGGTTTCTGCATTAAAGCATCACGTCGGTGGGGCAAATGAGAGAGAGAGAGAGAGAGAGAGAGAGAAAGAGATAGAGATAGAGGAGCCGGGTGCCTCTCGAGAATGGAAGTGTAAGTAACCGAATAATGTGCATTTGCATCTCTCTGGCGCAAAACTGGCGAGCGAGAGCGAGAGAGAAAGAGCGCGGAGCTTTTCTAGAAACAGCCGATCGCCGTAACGCGTCGCGTCCGGCACACATGCGCGGATTTCTATTTAACCATTCACTAGCGCGAACGTAATATCCCGAACGCCTCCTCCTCCTCCTTTTGCTCGTGGATTATCATCGCGCATCCTTGGATGCGCGCCGTGTTTTTCGAGAAGCCGCTGGAAGATGGAGATTGAATTCAAATCGCTCGCTGCCGTCGTTCGCCGCCACGCCTCGTTTCCTCTCGCTCTCCTCGCGTTCGAATCGATCGCATTATTCCCACGCGGCACGAACGGAGAGCGCGAGGTCCCGAGGACCGTGCGAGAGAGAGAGAGAGAGAGAGAGAGCGTGCCGGCGAAAAACGCAGCGGCGCGCTTTCCAGCGCCGGGGGAGATTAATGAACGCCCGTGATAATGGATGCCCGACTAGCTTTCGGCGTTATCGGCTAACGGCTGCGGCCGATGTCCCGGCCTGTGCGCGACACCCGCGGCGCGCTATCGCATTCCCGATGCGCATACGTCCGGCGCGTATCCTTTTCGCGAGCAAAGCTGCCGCAATTCTCGCTGAATTCCACCCGCCGAACGAGGAGACGAAGACACCGAGGAGCAGGAGAAAGGGATCGATCGACATTTGTTTGCCGAAATTTCGCACGGCAACCAGCACCGACGCGAATGCCGCACTTGCTCTCTTTAAATATGCGAGTTAACCCCGGACGATTTGCCACGGCCCGCACGTGATAACGCTCGCAGCTCGTTTACGTTGCACAAATGCCCGGTTATCGACTGGTATCTCGCACGATTTTCCCCCGGTCTCTCTCTCTCTCTCTTTCTCTCTTCCGATGTGAACAACGCGTGTCGAACATGCCGCAAGCAAGCGTCAACGTCGAGCGTACAAGACATTTTGTTCCTGTGTGATAATCGGTTTCGTGTGGAATTCTCGATACAGTCGTATGATCTAACATAATGTTATTGTGTTATTTGAAGATTTTGTGTTGAATCTTGTGTGTGTGTATATATATATAATGAATATAATTTATACGTAGATATAAGTTTATCATAAAAAAAATTATGCAGTTTTAGAGTTATTACAAACATTTCCGGTGAGCCGTTCGGGACGTGCGAAATGTATCAGATTTGGCGTAAAAATTTCTTTTTTTTTTTACATACAACTCTCCGTTTCAGCTGAATAACGTACAATTCAACGCTCAAATGATAAAAAGACCTTTCTGCGTTTCCATCGTCATGCTGTTATTGTGTTTCGTTATTATTCCTGACGAATAAATAAATAAATAAAATGAAACGCGAGATACACGTGCGATACTCCGGAAGCGTCCGGGAATTACTAAGTTTACAACGTCGTTTATTACGTCGGCGTGGATATCGTCACGCCGGAATGGCTTCAGCCGAGTCTTTACGACTCGAGCGTCCGCAATTAAAGATTAACGTAAGAAGCGAGCGCGCCCGAAAACTTTGCTCTATACCCCGCGTCGTTGTTTATGCAAATGTTCGCGCGGGCGCGCCGAGGCGCGGAGAACGCGAAACTTATTAAATCTCGCCTGCGGGCGTCGACGGCAGCCGTCGCTCTCGCGCGTCTCGTCGCACGGATAGAACTTCGACTTCGCTTGTTATTGGAAGACATGTAGAAACGCAGCGACAGAGAGCGAGCTAAAGCAGCAGCACCGAGATACTGTAATTTACGTGACGTATCATTCCCCCTCCCCCCCCCCCCC
>NW_014556124.1:1246098-1285542 GCF_001313825.1 Dinoponera quadriceps
TTCTCGTTGTGCCGCGAATCTCAGCGACAGCGCGAAAGCAACCGTACCTAACGCAGTGAAATCGGTCGAATCAAGGGTGGTACACTCGCGCAAACCGGGCGCTTCTCTCCTCGTTAATATAAGTAATTCAGGATAACACGTTAGTACGTAAGATGACGAGGGGTAATGTGATCGTCGGATCTAAGTGAATAATCGACGAGTGTTGAGGATACCTCGTTGAAATTTTAACGAAATCGCATCCCTCTGCAGCCCTTCGCCGAATAAAGAGTAGGATATCCCCTCCCTCTCTCTCTCTCTCCCTCTCTCTTTCTTTCTTCCTCCCTCGCGCAGAAACTCTCGGCTAAAAGCAAAGTTGCATGAAATAAGATTTCCCCGCGCTCCACCGCTGCTTCCAGCGGTGGAGTTTTTTAATCAGGCCGCTATTGATGAGGCGAACGAGGAGGAGCCGACAATATAAACTCATGATAGTTGAGCCGGGCCGGCCAAATAGAGTAACTTAATTGTTTCTTCCCGTTAACGTGTCGTTAATTTAGCCGAGGGGCGTATTTTGCCAACTAAAGTTTCCCAGACGTAGCCGGCGCTCGCTGTGAAATAAGGCGCCGGTTTATTCGGCGCACCAAGCATCGAAAAGAGAGGATCCCCCGGTCCATTACTTCCCCTGTATAATTGCTTCTTATTACGTAATTATACTGATTATCAGTTAATCGGCGCGTGCCGCGATAAAGTACCGATATCCGCGAGATCTCCGGGAAATCTCCCGTCCGGCCGGCACTTGGATGTGTTCGGCGATAAGAAACTTTCGATTCCGTGCTTCATGAGCGCGACGGGGAGGTCCGACAACGCGGTGTCGCGGGCTGTCGGTCGACTTTCGATGAATTTCGATGATGAAACTGCAATCCGCTCGAAGCGGATGTCCGCGCGAAGGAGAGAGGGAGAAAGGGGAAAAAAGCGGGAGAGAAATTGCGACGCGTGTGTCGGCAGCCGCGTGTCAAAGCTCGTGTCGGGACGCGCGGATAAATTTCGAAATCGATCCCTCCATTCAGACGACCCGAACGAGCAGCAGCCCCGAGTCAATCGACGATCTCTGAATTTACGTCCTTCCCTCCTGTGGTCCTGCGGGATTGTGTAATTGTGTTTTTCTTTTTCTTTATTTTATTTTTTATTTTTTTTTTCTTGAACAAGACGAAGACGCCGCGTCGATTTTAACAACTCCGCGGAAGCGAATCGGAAAGTGGCCAAGGGCAGCGGAATACTTGGCGCAAGTTTAACGAGCTCGTCTTATACCCGAACGCTATCGGGACGGACGCCACAGGTGCTCGCCGCTCCCCGTGTCGAGATATTATTTCACCGTCGCCGTCGAAAGTCGCGGATATCGGATATTTTTGCGCTCGGACGAACACGCGCTCATTCGCGCACACGGGGGGAGAATAAATATCGTCCGAACCGAAGGATCCTCTCGACGCGCGTGTAATGTTTAACGTTAATTCTCTCGAGCGCTATTCAGCCGGGCGGCGGGGTTTCGCGCTCGCGCGCAGCACTTCATAATGCGCGAATGTAGTTTCTCGATGAAAATGTAATCCCATTTTCCGCGACAACGGACGAACGAGCGAAAGAGCGGTATAAAAAGCGAGCGAGTAAGCGTGGGAGGAGAGAGAGAGAGGAGGGGGGGAGGGGGAGAGAGGAAAAATCCGCGTCACGCAAACGGTGGCGCACCGAGTGTGTTGTTGCGAGCACGTCCGCGAGCGCGCACGCGTTTTCAAAACGACACATTTTTCGGCCGAATTTAATCAACGACGCTGCAATTGATTTTCGACCCTTCGATTTTCCTGCTGCTTATTCAGCTGACTCGAGGGATTCGGCAGTTTCGCGTGTCGTTCGTTCCGCTTCCGTGGACGTAAGAACATACAAAGTGTCCGAAATTTTTCCGCCGATCGCTCGTGTGAAAATAGGACGGGTTAAACTGAGCAGAAAAGCCCCGTGCCATTTTGGAGAAGAAATAGTTGGTAAATTAATTAATCCGTACGAGCTGCATGAGTGCACGAGAAGCTGTAGGGTCAGACGCTCTCCGACCGTACAATGACCGTAACTTCCGATTCTTCCCCGCTAATTTTACACTCTCCCCGCCTAAAGTGGAACCTTATGCCGCGTCTATATATTCTTATGCCTATGGTTTCGCCAATCCAACGGCTCTCCCCGTTAGTTACTTTGAGAAACGCGAGTCCGATAGAAGGCGACGACCGCTTTCTCAGACATTTCTCGATATTCTCGACGACACACGATTTATTCGCGCTCACGCGCATGCAATGATAAAAAAAAAATTACAATAGCCTTGTTTTTTCCGACCTGGATATCCCGTGGCGCATGAGAAAACACCACGACCTCGACGGCACGGTAAATATTAATGTATGACGAACGTTTATGCACACAGGGCGAAATTCCGTTACCTGGAGCGAAAAACTTGCGCTCAGCGATTTTCCACTAAAAAATTGGTACGGTGCGAGCGAACTAACGAGCGGCCAGTCAGGGTGCCGGTCGAAAAGCGATGCAAATATTAATGCCGCTCTTTCGGGAGATGCATTAAACCGTCTCTCGGCCGCGTCGCGCGAAATTCTCTCTGTCTCTCGACCGTAAGAGCCTCCCGACATACACATCGAGAGGCCCTTGAAAGGGATGAATGTTCGCCGTAGGGATGGAAGGGGAGGCCTCTCTTTACCGCGCCCTGTTTCCGGCTGAAAAGGTGTTTTTAACCATCGCGCCCGCCATTGCCCCGACCAATCTCGTAAGAGGCTCGGGCTGTATGCTAATACTGCTCTCGGAAATCGTCGAAGAATTCACTTCGGGATTCATCGCAACTCCGCATCGGGGAATTGTCGTGCACGAATACATTTCCCCCCTCCTCCCGGTAGCCCGCCCATGCTTCTCGCGCAATATTTTGAAAAGTCAGCCCGAACGAGGTTTCCTTCCGAACGATTCGTCGCCGCGCTGCTTCGAAACGATAACGCCTCGCGAGTTTTGCGTCAAACGGCGAAACGGCCTAGCGCGAGGTGTTCTCTGCGAAATGTTACAACAAATTCCCCTCTCGACGATGATCCCGTCGTCCCGATAACAGAAAACGGCTCAGGGAAGCCATCGGAAGAGAGAGAGAGATATATATATAGACCCCCTCTCTCTCTCTCTGTCTCGGAGATGCAGCGAGGAATTTTCATTGAATTTGCCGCGTGTTGAAAACGCACGGGCCGATTCAATCGTATCCGGGAACGCGTAATCCGCCACAATATTGCTAGGCAGCGAGAGCGCGTCACGCACACGATCGATACCGCCGCGTCCGTGCCAGCTGACTTCGCCGACTGATCTCCCCGGTGCACGTGCGGACAGAGGACGGAGAATGTGACGTTTACGTGTGACGATCCGAGGGAAAATCTCGAAGGTCAGATCACCGGGGCGCAATGTTTCCGAATAGCGGCGGCGGTGGTTTTAATGCGGCCCGGAACGACGGCCGGTGTGACGGCGGGAACTTCGCCTGGATTGTGGGGAATATCGAATTAGCGATGGATGTGCACAGGCGTCCCGAACTCTTGTTATCTCCACCGCGGAGTGGAGCCTCGACTCGAGTTCCACGACTCCGTCCGAACGAGCGGAGTACTAATTGCTCGGAAGCATTGTGTCGCTAGTCCGTAGCTCCCGGCGCGGTCCGTCCGCCCGAATACGCCTGGCGCAATACGACCTGGCTAATTCGGCGTCGTGAATGTTAATCACTCGGAAGCTTAATTCGGGATAACGCGCGCCCCCCGAGCGTACATCTCCCGATGACCTCCCCTTCGACCCGGTCGTTTTTTCAGACGCGCTTGTACGGCGACGGCTAAGTGCGCAAAGCGGACACGTTATTGCGCGCGGATAAGGCGGCGCGTCGGCGGCTATCTTACGGATCGGGCGAGCGCTGGCAGCCACGCAGAGAGGACAATCTGAAACGGGATTCGGCGCGAAACGCCGGAGTTATCCACCGAGCGGTAATGTGTTTCGCGATGTCGGGAAATAACAAGCGGAACTAGTCACGTCGGCAGGGGGGGGAGCGCCTTTCGCAGCGGCACATTCGGCGCCTCCTCGCCAGGGCTCTCGGGGGAGTTCAAGAACTCCCCGTTAAAATAGTGATAAATTATAACGGATATTTAAATTCTACGAGGAGGCGCGGAGGGGGCGGACAAGTGGATTCCTCCGGCGCTCTGTCGACGGCCGCGGGCGCGTGTTTCCCGAAAATTAACGGCGACGTGCCTTATCTTCGGAACTTCCCTCCTCATCCCCGAGAAGGGGAGAGGAGAAAGCGGGGGAAACGAGGAGGAAGAGGGAAAAGGACGGGAAGAGGAAACGCGTCCGGAGACCGAGAATATTTTCGGTTATGCTCGAGACGCAGGGAAATAATCCGCGCGAACGGAGAGACGGAAAGACCGTAATTTCCGAAGATCGGGGATACGGAGAGCTGATAATATTCCCGCGAGATCGCGAAAACACATAACACACTTGGTAGACGAATATTCCAATTTTCGCGCAGTTGCGAGCTAAGCGACGCGCAGCGTGACGCTTCCGCGTGTCACGGCGGCAATTTTGCCGCTCGCTAATTCAACTCAGCGGCGAATCGAGAACGGAGCACAACAGCGGCGGTGCGGCAGCAACAACTGCAGCAAGCAGGCGTAGCGACAAATTGCACGGGATTTATCGCGCAGACATTATTACTCGGTATTAACTCACCGAATTAACGTGTCCCAGCCGACGCGACTATACTTAATTCCATTACACCGAGCCGAACGAGATTACGCCGATACCTCTCGCGCAAAAGGTACCCGCTCTCTTCGTGGCCGAAAATCTGATTAGCTCTATTAAACGGACGCGCGAGCGCTCTCTGGAAGATATTAAACGAGATAAGTAGACGACGACGACGAACACAAGGACACCAAGGCGGAGACGTATAACGGGATTTGTGGTCGCCTTGGCCAGTTTGTGGCTACACCACTGTCGACGCACAACGGAACGGCAGGCTCGCCCGAATACCGCGATACGGTAAAGCCCCTCTCCCTCCCCCCACTTCTCGGTTGTAAATACGGTTAATTAGTCGGCCACGAGTGCGTTTCTTCAGCTCGCCGAGACGCTCGTCCCGCGTCGTCTGCTCGAGTGGACTCATTTGCGGTGGACGTCGTTTCCTACGAGCTGCTCGGGAACGAGCGAACCACGCGTTCGTCGTTCGATAATTCGCCGATTCTTCATAAGCGAAGCGGAAGGGGGGAAAAACAGGCGGACTCGCGCGAGAGAGCGATTGTCGGGATACGGGATGGACATCCTGTGAATCTTTTCCGCGTCCGGGACGACACTGCCGGATGGATTGATCGGGGGACGGTCGGTTGCTTCCTAGATTGCCGCTATTCCGCGGGGAGAAAATGATTTCCGGCATCGGAGCGCCTCGTCGTCGCTTCGCGAAGACGCGAGGGGCGATCTCGCTCGAGGGTAGAAGAGAGGGATGTCTCTTGAAGACTTGAAAGAGCATTAATGTCGTATCTCATCATCATTGAAAGGCGAATGAGAATCTGTAGAATGATAATCTCGTGATGTTGTTGTAAGAGATGATCGTTTAATAGGAATATCGTCGCGTTATGTTTCCCCCGTGTAAATCAGTTCAGCCAACTCCTAGTCTTATATTATTAAATCTGTAGAATCTAGATTGTTAATTATGGCTGGCGCCTCTGCATCGCACGACGCTGTGCACGCGATTCCTCGGGTTCTTAGTTAATTGGCCGTATCGTCATTATCGCATATTTACATACTCTTTCGTCGTACACAGCGCACTCCTTCCTTCGGCATTGTTCAGCTTCCTCAGGTATATTCCATTCGTGGTGCGCGCAGATAGAGTTTTTACATCACTTGTTCTTTCGTAAAATAACGCGTGCCGCTAAGTTTAAGTTCTTTTGTGAAATACTGCGCGATGTATACTGCTTAATTCAAGTTCTCTTTTGTAATACCGTGCAACGCTGTACCATGCGTGTAGTTTAAGTTTTCCTTCACAATACTGCGCGTTATGTGTAATTAAGCTCTCTGAAAAATTACTTCGTGTTACCGGTATGGTGGTAGTTCGTGTCGATACTGTGCCGCGCAATTGTGCTCTCTATCAGTTGTTCTGTTTCACCCACGTTATCTACGTGGCACTTGACACCGTGATTTTCCAACTGCTGTGATACTGTAATGCTTCCATACCATACACACCCGCACACTTCAGCAGTTTGTCACTATTGCATATTATGAAAACTGTAAGCTTAAGAGGGTTATACAGCATCAACCAAATTTTCTCTCTCTCTCTCTCTCTCTCTCTCTCAACCGAAAAGTCGAGTATCGGAGTATCCGGTAGGTAGGTAGTAACCGGTAGGTATTAACCTCTGCCGTGTTACAGATAATTTAGCAAGAGGCTGTCGTTACCACGGATGTACTTTTCTCTCTCTCTTTCTCTCTCTCTCTCGTTGCGGTCGGAGCTCGATGATAAATCGCCAAGCGATGATGGGCGGCGACGTCAATTCGTGCACGCGAGCAGCGCACTGAAACCGCGTGCAAACGATGGAATATTAATTCCTCGTTCGGCCGTGTCATCGGCACGATTCATTTAGCGGCGAGCGCCCTCGCGTATTCCGCGTTTTCCGCGAAATTCCATCGCGAGCAAAGTCGCCCTCGCCGGGCTCGTCGCCGCGTCTTGTCGGCCGACGCTCTTGTTCTCCCTTTTGCCTCTTTTCTCCGCTTCTACTTCTTCTTCTTGCGCTCTACTTCTTCTTCTTCATCGTCGTCGTGAAGTCAGGGACGGCTCGTGGCATCGAAATGCGCGGCGTCGAATTTCTGCTCGTTCCCTCCCCGGGAATTCCGGAGCTCCTGCGACGAACGTCGACAACTTTGAACCCGCTCCGTCGCGCGGATGAGTTTGTTTGCTCCGAGACAACGGAGGATAAGTCGAGCTCGCCGCTCGAGGACGATCGCCGGGGCGATCGCCGCTTGTAATTAATTCGTCAGCGCGTCGAGGCGGAATCCGCGTTGCATCATCGCACAAAGGGCTGCGACGATGTCCAGCCGCAATGCGCAATGCGAGCGCGCGGCCGCGCACACCCGAGGAATTAAGCGTCCAGCGTTATTTGACGTGACCGGCGGGAGTTCGTTCAACCTGGCCAGTCGATAAATTCATCTGCCGATGGGAACGGAAGTTACGCGCTGTGTGCGTCGCACGATCGCGCGCGCGCGCGAGAAAGGGAAAGAGCGATACGAGAAAAGATACACGGGGGGTTACCAAGCGTTTCCCTGCTGGCTGTGATAAATGCGAAGGCGCGCGCGAAACGTTGCGTTCGCTCCTCCGCGTCATCGCTTACTTCCGACAGGCTCGTCGAAGAAGCACAACGCTAATAACGCCAATAATTTATCATTTCCGTTTCGCGACGGAGGCTGTGAACGCCGGCTCTCTCAACGGCGGGCGGACAAGCGAGAACTCGACTCCGTCGGTTCGGTCGGATCGTCGCTCGAACTTGGCGCTCGTCGGAGAAGCGAAGAGCTGACTTTCTATTCAGTGATTATCGAGATCCTTGCAGAAATGTGAGATCGGCGTCTGATTTAGTGGCGATGCCTCATTGTCCAATCGGGTTATGTATGCGTTCTTTCAGTTGGGGCCGGACTGTGGAACAACTTGTTGTCTGAGACTACCCATGTTAAGAATCGTATACATTCGGCCGGTACTGAAGTCTGGCGGCGTACCAGTTTAGTACTGAAATACTAGATTTCACGTTACGAATACCGTAACGTAGGAAAGCAGCAAATGTCACTAACGTGGAGCCTAAAAAGCTTAGCGGCAAGAGCGGTCGCCTGGCTACGACGTTTTTCACCTCACATGACATTAAAAGTGGACATGTGTGGGTACAAAGCAGCCCGGCCATGGCTCCGACCTTTCCTCCCACAGTTGTGATATTAACAATTGTATAGAGAGAGAGAGAGAGAGAGAGAGAGAGAGAGAGAGAAAGTAATAATAATCATTACTGGGAATCGGTATTGTTCTAGTATTGGGAATCAATCATTTTCGGTGCTTTTTCAATACTGAAAACCGATACAGTTGCAGTACTGTCTTTCGAATTTTGGCCCATTATTATCATCCCGATATTCCACTATCGATATTGGCATTCAATATTGTCCGCTAAAAATCGGTACTGTGCCGGTACCTCGCCAACAGTTATTTCCTACTTGAATAACCGCACTATCTCCGCCGGGGCTTTCAAGATGAAATTTTATAACCGCCTGCTATAAAGCAAAGTTTGCAGTGGCTTCAATCGAGCGTGAGTTATGGTAACTCATCGTCTGGGACGCAGCGCACTTTTATTTATTACTTTCATCTATTACACATTTATTTTCACCCATTCGTTTATCACGCGTTTATTTTTCTTACTTTCTTTATCGATATCGCGTTATCACTGTTATCTTATATCACTATACGCGAATTATAATGATAAGAGGTTTGTAAGCGCTTGAGAGGTCTCTGACCCAGAGAAAGAGAGAGCGCCAAATAAATAATGTTCTTTTTCTCTTCTCCCTCCCTCTCTCACTTTCTCTCGTCCTGCGGCCTCATAATCCCTTACGGTCCTCCAGTTTTTACTTCAAATATGCTAAACAAACAACGGTGCTCTCTTCAGTTCGCGTGTGCTCAGCCGGCGGCTTGATTAATTAGTTAACCGCGCGCCGAAGTCGCTTATTTGGTCCGTCCGCTCGCGAGAAACGCGAGTTCGAAACGACGGCGCTGAATTTTTCGCGAAATTGCGTCCGACGGGTTTTTCGCACGGCGCGGACGCTCTCACGAGAGAGCGACAGGGACAGACGGAGAGAGGGTGAGAGAGGAAGGGACGGGCAGAATGGGAATAAACGGCGGAAGTAATTTTAATTTTCATTTTACCAGTCAGCACATGCAGGCGCGAGCGAATGACAGTCGCGCCGGACTGGAAACTTTCGCGTCACGCGCGATGCATCGTTGGTTGGACGCCGACGAAATGCCGCGTCGTGCCTTTCCGGCCGTTTTATCCCCGACGATAATGGAATCAAGATTAATTCCTAACACGCGCACCTGTGAAAATTTCCGCTGCCTAATGGCGACACTGCGCAATTTTATCGATTTATTTACGACGATGCGAAATGTTCCCAATTGCACGAAACGGGACAAAAATCACGGGCGGATCTCCGGCGAGAATTCGCGGGAGCAATTCGCCGAAGCGCGCGCGCGAAATAATGATTCGGCTGAATAACAAGCGTACGCTAATAAATCACCCCCATCGGTGAAAGAGCGCGGCTGATAACCGGGCGCGTCCGTCGTGATAAACGACGGCGTCTCACGCGTCCGATATTTTATCGACAATTAAGCGGAATTGTTCCGAGTAACTGCCTCTTCCCTCGCTCCATCGTAAAAGGAAGCAAACGTAGCGTCGTCCGCATTATTTTCAGTGTACACGAATTGCGGAAGGCCGCCGCAATACGGTCGCAATAAGTCATCGGCGATTGAACGTAAGTTATGCTCGCAACGTGTCGATTAATGGGAGTACCAACGACCGTCATCGACGATGATTTTCGCCGCCGCTTTATACCCGCCATCCGACTGAATATTTTCTCACCCCACCGGACTCTCCTCCTCGATTTCGCCCGAAGATCCGGAAATATCCGTTTCCGCTGTGTTATCGATAGAATTGGAATCCCGACTCCGTCCGATATCGGAAGGGCGAAAACCGCGCTGATAATAATAATAACGTTGGGAAAAATAATACCGAGGAAATCGCAGACTCGCCGGGGGGTGGGGGATCGAGCCGCTGTGGGAACGCGCCCGACACGCGAAATAGAAATTGAAATCGGAGGCTCTCACGAAGCCGGATTAATTATCATTAAGAGGCGGGCGAGGCGTCTCGACGGCGCCGACACAATTTCGACGGTTCTTTCCAGTCTCGCACGAGGAGACTCGCGGATCGCCCGTGCCGTGTCGATCGTCCCGCGGAGCGCAAAGGAATTTAATCAGATCGGTCACGTAGCCACCGATGCCCGACGGCGGCATGCGCGATTCCGCGCGGCCGCGAGTTATTATTGTTTGCCATTCCGCGCGGTGAGTACGCGCACCTTTCGGTATTCCCGCACCGGGCGTCCTAATTCTGCCGGGAGTGCCGTGTCCCACGGCGAATTTAAAATCAGGGGGAGGAAAACTCCCCCGGCTCCTCTCTCGATGACGACGTAGTCGGAATTTCTATCTCCCGGCGCCTTCGCGCGCGCTTGCTTCCGTTAACTTCCTCAAATTCTAATTCGGCCCCATTTGGCTACTTCGCGACGGAAGTGCGCCGGCTAACTCGGTAAATCGCGCGGATACATTGACTCGCGGAAATTGGAATTAATTCCCCCCGATCCCGGCGACGCACGCGCCTTTTCGGATTCGTCGCGCGCAAAATCATTCTTTCCCGAGTAACGAGGTATTTCCACGTCGGACAGAAAGCAACGGATGTAGTCATCTTTAATCTTCACGATCGCGTTTCTCCTACAGGTGGGGAAGGGAGGGGAAGATCGACGTCAGTGACGATACGGTGAAATTCAAGAGCGGGTGAGTTCACTCACTCTCGCATAGAAGTTTTCCCAAACTTTCCCATATACAGCGTAGGTTCCGATTAGAATACCCAAAGTTGGTCCCAAAGTGGACTATCCCGTTACAATACCGATTGAGAATCCCATGAGAGTCCCATTCTTATCCAAACACGGGACGAAGCCTTTTTCTCCGCGATGCTGCACGGAGAAACATAATTAGATTTGGGAAACGCGCGGAGGGAAATCAGTGTACGGACACGGCCGCCCGTACGTTACCGCAGAAACGGCCGAGTTCGCGAAAACGATTCTGTCGAAGGAAATTAGTGTCGGTCACCGCCGGCGAAAAGGAATTATGGTTTCGCGCGGCGGTCACGATTCGACATTTCCCGATTCCGATGTCCGATACGTGAGTGACTTGGTCAGCGCGGTGGTTATCGAGGCTGAAAATTCGTTGCCGGTCGCCCGATTGACCGGGAATTTCCGACGTAAGGCGCCGCTATAATTCAGCAAGGATCGGCTAATTTCATTAGGTACGTGCGTACATGTCGATAACGTGATTATCGGACATCGTCGCGCCAGCTCGGTTTCTAACACGCTGCGACCAAGGATATAACGGAGGATGACCGGCGTCCCGCTTAACGACCATCTCTCTCTCTCTCTCTCTCTCTCTCTCTCACTCTCCTGATCTCTCGAGATCTCTCTCGGCTTCCGAGACCGCGAATTCACGCTCGCGCTCTCAGTGTTCGTGGATCTGCATGTGAAACAGCGAATGTGATTTCATCGGGGATCAATGCGAAATCGGCGTAAATATTATGTGACGGCGCTCATTGCGATTTTTCGCAACGTTTATTCCTAAGTCGTCGATAACAGCCGGAGGGAGCTTTACGAGCGCTACCGTCTTGCTTTGCATTGTCTGCAAATGGATGCGAGAATAAAACGAGCCTATACCGGTCCCTCGGGAGTCGCGTGTTCCAACGACACTCGAGCAGGCTTCTATCTCTTGAATCAAGAGGTCTTAAGCGTGTCTCACCTCGACGAAACACTACTCGCGAATACGCGAATGAAAAAGCAGACAGATCCATGTATTTAACACCGAGGGAATTATATACATCGACATTGAAAAATGTACGACAAAATCGATTTCTGTTATTTTTCCTACTAGAACTGTTTTTAGAATTAGAAATGCTTTTTTCTTTCTTTCTTTTTTTTTTAGAAAATGGAAGCTTTCTTCTCCGTTATATTCTTCATGAGACCTCTATATTGAAGGAAAAAAGTGCTAAGCTCACGATAAATATTTGCTAAGGAATATCGGAGCAATTATTTTACCTGAGTTGAGTAAATATTACTTGAATATAGCACACCGAAAGAGAAAAGTGTTACATTGAAGTAATATAAGATAAATCACAATAATAATATCTTTTTATATCACGGACGCGAAGGTATTTGTAACATATATTTACTCGATCCAGGCAAAATAATTACTCCAGTACTCCTTATGAAATATTTACTTCAACGTAGCACTAGTTATTTTTGGGTGTACGCGCTGCCTCCTCGAAAATGATAAATCCTCCGATATGAAGGGCGTCTCTCTCGTAGGGACATATTACGCGGATATTTATTTCGCTCCCTAAGATGTACGCTACGTGTCTACGAGGGAACCTTAATTAACACGGTCGTACCTCACGACATGGGGAGGCATGGAACCGCGCGCGAATATGCCGGTAACACGCGTCCGTTCTGTCTGGCGACGAGGGGATTCATCGACATGGAGAGCTCGGGTGTGCCCGGCTAAAATTCCTAGAGCATACGGTAATAATAGGGCGGTTGACGTTCACGTCCGCGCGCATTGTACGCGACATCATGATTCATGCTTGGATTTCCAGTAATTAATGCGACGTCCGTAGCTGCAAAAGCACTGCGTCAAGAAAGAGAGAGAGAGAGAGACGCATGCACCGAATGCCCGGCGCTGCGTTTCGCGTCCCGGGGATGCGACGTCCTCAAACCGAATTAACCAGCATAAAATCTCCGCGGAAACGCAATGCTACGTAATGTAACGTCGTGCCACGACGACGACGTTATGATGACGTCGGTGTCTCCTTCACTTTCGCGAGAGTTCAACGTGAACCCGCTTTTCCGCCTCTCTCCCGTGGACTTCCGCGGAATATAGAGGGTTGCTAAGGGACTCTGTTGCCGAGTAAGCTTACGAAAGCCATAACGATCTCGGAAACTTTTACCGAGCGGCTAATTCCTCGGCATTACGCCGGTCTCTCGTCGAGACTGTTACCGAGAGGGAGACACGAGCTTTCTCTCTCTCTCTTCGGTTATTTAAAGAATTCGCTGGTTCACGTCGGGCCTGGAGAGAAAAATCTCCGTCGGAGCGTCGCGACGATCCTCGGGAAATTAGAACGCGTTATAACGAACACTGAAAGGGCACTCACATTCGACGCGTGCCTCGTCTCGCGGAAATAAGCTCGTTTGTTCTCAACTCTCGCGATTTGAATTCCGACGGAAGTAAGGAGTAACGAGATCACCAGCGGCGTATCTCTCACGCGATCCCGCGCGAATGAGGGCAGGAGTCACGCTATAGCTCGCGCCCTGCTGGATCATTACCGGAGCGAATGTCTTCGGCGGAAGATAGCGTTCGAGAGGACGGTCGAATTTCGGCGTCTACATAGCCGAGCGCGGTAACGCGAAGCCGGTTGTCCCTGTCGTCGGCGCGTCTTATCTCAGGACACGCTGACAACGAGCGATTGTCTTGGAAACGGCTGTCTCGAAGGACACGCCATCGTTACCACTTGATACAAGCCGAAGAAGCGTACACGCTATTGGCATAATCCGACATCTCTCTACGTGATACGATTATTAGTATATATCAAGCAGCGTCTACCGGAAACGCGGAATCCGGAAAGCGCAGATTTTCGAGAATAAGGAAGAAATCTCGAAGCAGGAATAGGATTGAAGGGTCTATCGACTTTACGGTCGCCTCGTGTAATCGGATAGAAATATCTCGGTAGAATGTAATTCATCAAATGCCTTCGGAGAAACGACGAGTCGGAACTAAGTTTCAAAGTAATCCTCTTGACTTTTATCACGGCGATGGGGGGAGAGAGAGAGAGAGAGAGAGAGAGAGGACATCTTCCAATCAGCGGTCGTGCGGAATTCGCAGCTCGGAAACTCACATTCCGAGCGTAATCACAACTGAGAATCAACGAGTCCGCATTAATTATTAAGTAGATCCCCCGGATTTGCGGAGCAACCGACGGATCCGAGATCGCGTGAAAAGCGCGCGATTGAGGGGGAAATTTTCCATTTTTGTTTTTCATCAGATGAAAAACGAAGGGTAAGTTTTTCTCCCCGCGCGTCGCCGATGATTTCGCACAATTTTTGTTGCTCCCCGAGATATTTGTTTGTTTTTTTTTTTTTTTTTAGGCGTTCACATTATCAATAAACGGACATCGATTACGTGCCGCTCATATTTACGGGGAGGAACTCTCAACGTTGTCTCGCGTCAACCGCGACGTGCGTAGAACGTCGCGATGGTTCCGCCGAAAGAACAATACAAGCGCGTGTGCAATTAAGCAAACCTCGAGAAATCCGCAAATTACTCGAGATCGCTCTATTCACAACCGCCGAGCGTTCACCGAGTCTTCCATAACCCTAACAAACCGATACTCATTCGTGCGATTTAACTCGTGTCGGGAATACGCTTTCCATTTCACGAGCGAGACGGAAGAAACCGCTGCGATCGCGACGATACCCGACGATCGCGGCGTACCCTCGTCCTGCCAGAGTCCAAGGACCTCGCAGGACGACCCCAGCGAACTTCTTACCTCAACAAAAGCGAGCACGAGCCGGTAGCCTCGAAGGATGGGGAAGCGGTAGCTGGACGATCCTGCTAGCTGCTTCGAGGGAAGCTCGCCCGGGTGGCATGGCTCCCACCTCTTCACTCTGATCCTCCCGGCCGCTGTTGCCCTGGCGAAGGATGCTACCCTCCGTTCGTCACTAATTCCGACTAACTGTATCGTCGCTGAACGGTCGTAGGCGCACCTCGATCCCGCTGATCGAGCCGCGATGTCGCTTCCCTGCGCGGCAGCCGCGCACCCCGCGCACCTTTCGCCAGCGATACGCGAATACGCCGTTAGCACCCCGCGCACCAGCAGGTCAGGCCGCGTCCTTCGAGAAAGACACCTCGCCGGGTGTCGTCGCACCACGTCGCGTCGCGGCGGCTCTCATCGAGGACGCGGACGCCGCGCGGTTCGTTCGATCGTCGACTCCACGAAGAGAAGAGACCGGGAGGAAGAGAGAAAGAGAGAGAGGGAGGGAAAGAGAGAAAGAGAAAGATATAGGGATAGAGGGAGAGAAAGAGAGGGAGAGAGAGGGAGAGAAGAAGGTCCGCGACGTTGGCAGGACGCGATGGAACACCACGGAGCAGGGAGGATCTCTCGCCGCGGATCGGAAGAGACGTGACAGCGACAACGATGACTACGACGATGACGAAGGAGGATGACGGCGACGTCGACGGCCACGGTGACGGCGACGGCTACGATAACGACGACGACGATACCGTGCAGAGTGTCCGTACGACTGTCGACGAGATCAGAGACGGAAAAAGGAGAGCACGGAGACCTGGGCACAGGACACGATGGCCCGGCCACTGCGCCGGCACTGAGGCTACGCCGCAGCCTCGGCCTCCTGATACTCCCTCTTCCTCGCTCTCTCCTCCCGTCCCGCTCTCGTATCCAGCCGTCTCTCTCTGGCTTTCTGTCTCTGTAATGCTCTTCCACCCCCGCCGCGGACCGCCCTCCCTTCCATCCCTCGCCGTTCCTCTCCTCTGCTCTCGCGCTCGCGCTCTCGTCCACCCGCGTCGCGTCTTCGTGGCCGAGGAGTTTTCAAAACCCTCCGGACGTATGTTTTAGATTCCCTCCTCTCTCTCTCTCTCTCTCTCATCGTCAGTGATACATGTGCACGTCTCTCTTTCGGAGTTTAAATGCAGTCTACCGTAGTTTTCGGAAATTCACCTTCCGTCTTCCTCTCGCCGCCGGCTTTCCGCCGTTTCCGCCGCCACCGTCGCCACGTGAATTTCTCTCTTTCTATTTCGAGTCATTCCGCTCCCCTCCATTTCGCCGTCTCTAATTTGCCCGCGTTTCTCTCGATTTCCCTCTCCGTCGTTCCCCTTACTGTCTCTTCCCTCCCCCCCCCTCTCTCTCTCTCTCTCTCTCTGCCATCCCACACTCCGGTACCTTGTCTTTCCTCCTCTATCGTTCCCGAAACTCTCTTTCGTCTCTTCAGCGCCACCGTTTCCGCGTTTGTCATCTCCCTCTTCCTCTCTCTCTCTCTCTCTCTCTCTTGCTTCCACTCTTGTCTCAAAATTCTCGCTCTCGTTTTCCCTCGCTCGCTATCCACGTCGGTTTTCAGCCGCTACAATCGCTCTCTCCCTCTTTCCTGCCCGCATCGTTCATCCCCTTTTCGTCGGATCTCTTGAATACCGCTACCTTTCCTTCCATCCAATACATTTTCTCCCTCGTAGCTTTTCTCTCTCTCTCCCCCACCCCCACTCTTTTATCTGCTTTTCGTACATCCTTTCCTAACTTACTCTTCATTCCTTCATCCCTCCCTTTGCGGCTTCCGTCTCTCTCTCTCTCTCTCTCTCTCTCTCACTCACTCACTCACTCACTCACTTCTATCCCTTCCAACGGCTACCATCAGTTATACACGATTCCACCATTCCCTTCAGGATCTTTCATCCCTCTCCAATCCATCTCCGCTGCCTGAGTTTCGCCCCTCTCTCGTCCGCCCTCCACTCACCCCACACCCTCCGTTCTTCCAACGCAGCGCACCGCGATCTCGCGTTCTTTATATCTCCCGCGTCCCACCGCGAAAGTCAATCCAGTATCGTCGGAGGGCGCATCTTCCCGCCACCCACCAGTTCGACGGGGAGACCTGGGTTCGGGAACCTCGCGCGACTCGTCGCGCTGGAAGAACGCGCTGGATAGAATAAAATACCGGCGCTGCTCGGGCCGTCACGTGGTTTCCGAGCAGGATACTCGCGTACTCGCGAACGCTGATAAATGTTTCTGACGATTTGCGACGGAGTGTGAAAAAAAATGCGCTCACGCGGAACGAACAGCGACGGCGGCCGCGTCGGATCGTATTTCCATACACGATTATTAGATTGTCGTAATAACGTGATTGCAGTCTCAAACATACCGTGCACCATCGAGCGGGGCGGGAGGGGAGGGGGGGGGATAATTAACGAAAAAATAATCTTCTGTAATTGCGGCGTTGGCCAGCGCGAGAGAAGAACCCGCGTAATTAGCGTCGCCCGGCAAATAATATCGGGAAGCGTATTTTCGCGTGGTTCTTCGACGAATTAATTAAACCTGGCTGACCGTCGAGGGCGGACTAAACGCAGAAATAATATCGTCTCTTTTTTTTTTTTTTTCATCTGACCATTGAACAAGGAATCATTCTGCGGAATCGTCGTGCTCTCTTTCTCTCTCTCTCTCTCTCTCTCTCTTTTAAATACCCGATGACATCGTCGATGTCTCCACCGCGCCTAATGCAATCGTCGCGTTACCCTGGGACGCGAACGAAGGGAGATCGTGTAAAGTTGCGTATACACTGTAGACATATAAAATAGACTAAGCATTGCCATTGGAGAGCCGAAGCCAAGATCGAAGAACAAAGATATGTTAATTGCGGTATTTTTCCTATCGGGCAGTTTCCCCCATTTTCAGTTAGATGCGTCTTGATTCTGAGATTTACAGCGACAGTGGCATCGATGAAAAGCTCGAATTAGGAGCACCGGAGCCGAGAGAAGATCGAGTAAGGATTGAGAGGAGGCGGAAACAAAAGGAATTAAAAGTGCACGACGCGATGATGCTTAATCGATCTTTAACTTCTATCTTTAATATCGCCGGGCACGCTCCTCCGCAGTTTTCTCGATATCGAGCGATCCGGTCTAGACAGGATCGTCATCTCAGACAAAACGGCTTTTAAGGGATTTATGTTACCTATCTTCCAGCTCGGATCTGCGCGGTTCTTTCCTTTCTGCCTCTCCGTCTTCTTTTCTTTCTTTCTTTCCTTTCTTCCTTCCTCCCTCCTTTCCTTTTTCTTCCCTTATTTCCTACCCACGCCAGGAAGCGTTTTGCCGAGGTAAACGTACGCGGATAACGAAAACGGAATTGAGTTCTCCGCGCTTATTTAGCCGCAGAATGCGCGGAAGAGATTTTTGCAAGAACCCGCGCGCGGATTACACACATCCGACTTCCTCTCTTTCTCTCTCTCTCTCTCTCTCTTTTTCTCCTCTCGAGACGCCTCTCTCGAGTAAATGCTCGAAACGGCTTGATCGAAGTTTCCGACATCTCAAGTACATGTAGAAACGCTAAAGGAAACTTCGCCGAGAGATGCTCGCCCCGTCGAAAACCTATTCAACTTTAATCTCGAGCGAGAAATCACTTTCACACTTCTCTTAAATCGGTCTGAATATTACACTGGAAATCTCAGACCTTCCCCGTTGGGTTGTCTGGCATACCGTGGACGAAGAATGACGAACCGTTATTTAGACATTCGTGCGGAAGGCACGAGCGAGCGGCATTTCGAGCGCGTCTCTCGCAACGTCGCAGCGTCGTAAACCAGCTCGCGTGCTCTCACCGTGTCCGTCTCGCTGTTTTACGCAACCTACTTCCGGGGAGGGGGTAGGGAGGCGTGCGTAGGGCGCATAAATGTCGTCGGTTCGTCCCGTAAATACCACATTCGCAGAGCGACGAAAATAATCTCGCGTTTCGGATAGACGTTGTGCGCGCGCTCGCGGTCTATAACACGGGGGACGAGCCGTAAAGTGCTCGACCTCGCGTTTTCATCGCAAGGATCGTCTAAATAATCTCCCAAGGCGAGTACCCGTATGACGTTCGCCGCGCGGATACCGAGGGATAATGCGCGGGCGGTGTCAGCGAATGTTAAGGCGCCCGCGAAGACGAGATATATATCCGCGATAGCCGAGCACGCGAGGACGTTATTACGCCGTGAACCGTAATGGAGAGACGGACGAAAATAGTAGTGCATAAGGTTTCGGACGTCAGAAGCATGCAGGACTCGGCAGGGTATCACGTGTTAACGCGCGGTACCCAGCCAAGGTCGATCTCGTCGGGGCCGCCGAGCACAGTCCGACAGCAGTACGAGGACTTCCCTTCCCGTGCGGTCACGCAAAATGAAAAGCCACGGCTTCTAACCTTATATTCACGGGATATCGATCGCGGCAAGAAACGTTGCATGCGCGTCCTTGACTTCGAAAACCTTTCCGTTTCCGGGGCCAAGGTCGGCAGGTGAGAGATTAATCGTCCGGAAAACCTTCTTCTCGCGCGCGCGACCTCGAGGACCGGGACCTCCCTCGCCGATCGCGCCTTACGAGACAGCCGTTTGATCGCCGTCGGATAAGTTAACGGCGATAAGTTACACCGAGTACCGTGCTGAGGCTCTCTCGCCATTTTCTCGTTTCTCTTAGCGCGGTGTCCTCGATGCATTCGAATAACGGCGACGTAGAGCGGGTCGGAAAGTACGCCGGGTAAGAAGCGCCACTTACAATATCTCGTGAAAGAAAAGACCGTGGAAATGTTCGGTTACGCGGCTTGAACCTGCGGTGAGCAGGCGAGTAACGATACCGCGGTAGGCCAGACGTGGCCGAAGTGAATATACGCGATATTTACTCCGTTTCTTGGCTAAAAGCAACCTTTCTTTATTCTGTGCATATTTTTGAATGGTGACATATCTGTTAATTATATGAAAGTCAAGCAAGTTTAATTATCTCGCATATTTTATAGTCTCGGAGGCATTTATGCATATTTAATTATGCTATTTAATGCGACGTTCCATGGCCTTTACTCACCCTCTCCCTGCCATCATCAGAGCGTCACGCAGGCTAATAAATTCTCCCCCCCCCCCCTTGTAGTGTAACGTAATTGTTGAATGGCTCCTTTCGAAATTTTAGAAAATTATTTCATCTCGAAATTCATATTTTTCTTACCCGTTGCGATTACGATTCATTGAAATTTATACATACTAATGAGGAACTTATTTTATGGCAACGATCAATAAGTACATTACTGCATTACTGTCGCTGCTTGTATCCTTGCAAAATGAAAAGCTCTCCGTTTCGACCTTTGCATTCACCGCAAAAACGAAATCGTCGCTCGCTTTTGGCAACTGTGCCGGCCCACTAGACGGGGCTCGTCCTATACAATAAATTCGAGAGTAACGTCGGGCGCACAAAGGGCAATAACGAGCTTTCGAGAGGCCGCACTGGCGGAAATTCGTCTCGCGGGCTCGATCGAAATGCAGTTTCGATCTGCGCGAATTCGAAGTAGATCCGGAGCGGATGCGCGCGGCCGTACGTTGGCGAGCGCCGGCGGGGAATAGAGAAGGAAAGAGAAAGAGAGAGAGAGAGAGAGAGGGGGAGGGAGAGATAACTCATCCTTTCTCGCGCCGATGACGTATCGAGCAGAGGTAGATAGGTCGATTATGCGACGATCGACGCGCTGGGAGTTTCTGCGAAAATTTCGATTGCCTCGGGGATGGTCGGGTATTTCAGTCTCGCCGCGACGAAAATGAAGCGCATTGATGCCGCGATACATTAAATTAACGCTCCGCGGACGGGGCGGATTAAGAGATTGATATTATTAGAAGGGAATTGCATAACTTTCGTGGGCGCGCGCCGGATAATCGCGGGATAGAGTTATCGGTGCAACGTAAGCCAGGCTGAGATCGAGAATTCGTGGAGGAACGAAGATCCAGACAGCGACGGCCGTCGACAATGGGTTTCACGCTGAGGCAACTTTCGCCTCGCGGCACGTACGCGTCCGCGCCGCTAAACGCGAAGCAACGGACACACACCGCACGTTGTTTCGTTTTCCCCGAGCGGCTTTGACACTTCTGCTTCACAATTGACTTTTTTTCCTCGCAAAAATTCATCGGCACTCCACCGCTGATAGAGGCAGAAATGGATTTCTCCCGTCCTACTCCCCTCCCCCTCTCTTCCCTGCTTGGTTACAGTAGCGACGCTTATTCGAAAGCGCGCTAACACAACGCTTTCATGGTAACAGAACTCTTCAATAGCGAAACGAACGCGCCATAGACATCCGATCTCTCGCCATCCGAATCCGTCGCGATTCTTCACTTTCTATGGACGCTATTCGGGCGCGGGAGATCGCGTGGATCTCTCGCTCACAATGTCGCCGTAAACCAACGATGGCAGAGTAGATTCGCTTAACGGCATTACCTGTCGAGGGACGGGGATGTACGCAAAGCGTACAAAGTGTCTCGGGATCCCCGCTCCCCCTCCGGTTTCTATTCTATCCATCTCTCCGTATTCTTCTCATATATTCTCGTATATTCTCGTATATTCTCTCTCGTATATTCCTTCACGATGTTCAAATTATTAAATAATGATTTTATTTACGCGAGTGATCTAACAAATACAGCGGGATAAAATGCTGTTGTGCCAACAGAATTGGTCAACGGTGCCATAATTGGAATAAACATTCTTGATTCAATAGTAACATTATTAAAACTAACAACCATAAATTGCTTAAATAATTCAAGTGTGAATTCCAATAATATCGCTATTGAATGAGGAAGATTTATTCCAATTACAACGCTAATTCTATTGACATAACCGCGCTTTTTTGTTCGTGTAAGCAAGAAAAATTATACCCCCGCATAGGAATGTTCCCAGATATTTCCACGTACAACATAGGATTCCGAATATTCAAAGTAGTTTCAAAATATTATTATTACCGTGACAAATATTAATGCTACCTTGTTTAATAACTTGTGCATGCATATTGTTCCCCTCAACTTAATCTTCCTTTAATAAAACATATTTAAAAAAAAAAAGAAACTAACAGAGAAACTTGACAAACAGACAAATGAGCGACAAATAAAAATGTTAAAATTCGTTCCGCCCATTTCGTTCCGCTGACTTATGAGACCGGAAGCTGCGTGGATTTCCCAGCAAGAATCCGCCGTTATTTTGGGAAATCGGGATCCCAATTGGATCGCAAGAAATTTTCCACTCGGGTCGTCTAATTTTTTGGTTAAACAAGGGACACACTGAGGAGTTATTTACAAGATATCGAAGAATCGAATCGCCGGCTCGGTCGCTTTTCCAACCTACTTCTCGCGGACCGCCCGTTCCTTCGCAAACTTTTGCCGGGAGAAGGGTTGCATCTCATTAGTTAGGCGGGTGTACTCGCGCTCCATTTGTCCCGTGGCCGAAGATCGCTATCCACGTCGCCGATAGCATTTACGGACGATGAAAAGCGTAGGCGGATCGGCGCGCTGACGGCGCATTGTTGTTGTTCGCCGAGAACTAGCGCCGCCGACAATGGCCAGCTCGCCGAACGCCTCCCGCGCGTCGTCCCCGCCGCGATCCCGACGGTATCGCCGCGGATTCCTCCGACGCCGGGAAATAGGCTGCTTTCCTTTTGTTTTAGAGCCCACAAGGAGAGGAAAGTACGGCCGGGGGGTAGTCGCCGTAGCTTCCTCTCCTTGCGGGCTCGCCGCAATTCAATCTTCGTGTCCTCCACGGGGCGACCGGATCGATTTTCGCGAAAATTCGTACGCTAACGGTAGTCCACATTATTCCATCACGCGTCCCTTTTTATTATTGCTTATTATCTGTGTTCTCTGTGTGTCGTTAGCGGGCGTAAAAATGCAAACAAGCTAATCGTCGTCTCGGCAAGGCTTGAACTGCGATTGCGATCGAGCGCGAAGTGAACGTAAGATTAGAAGTATCGTCGATATCCGACCGGTGGCCTCGATTCCGTCGAAAAAGGAGCGGAACACAATCCCCGAGATGTATAAATTGCTCGGGCTGTTTGCCGTATCGCGAACTCGCGTGCCAAAGCGACCTTCGCGATGCTCTTCAGCTATTAGAGCACCATTTAAACCTCCGGCATGTACGTATACGAACGGCGGAGGTCTCAGCCCAGTTTCCACCGAGGTGGATATTCGACGCCGTCGTTGATCGTTAATATTGCTTTCTCGCGATCTCAGGAGATCCGACTTGGTGCCAACATACGGGAGAATGGGAATGTATAGCGCGTTCGTGCGTCGTTTGTAACGTTATTACGCGAGAAGAGCGCTTGCCTATTATCGTAGCGATATATATAAATATATTTTTTTTTTTCGTTTATTTTGCTTATGCACCGATTAATGTATCGAGCGATTATTATCGGGCTCCAATTTACCGCACAAAGCACGACGAGAATTCCCAAGTCGAAATTTCGGCTCTACATCAACCCTGCAAATGCCGTCGAACTTGAAAGGCCAATGGAGAATCTCGAGATATCCCCAGTCGAAATTTTGGTTCTGCACTAACCCTGTAAATTCCGTCGAACTTGAAGGTTTAAGGTTTAAGAATATAAAACTATATATGCTATTTTCCTACTTTGATGCTATATACAATAACAAGGCTAAACGGAAGTCAAAGGAAGGTGTCGACAGATGCAAGATGGAACTTGCAAGAAAATGAACATTATCAGACACACAATTCGGCACTTCTGAG
Source organism: Dinoponera quadriceps (assembly GCF_001313825.1). Lineage (NCBI taxonomy): Eukaryota > Metazoa > Arthropoda > Insecta > Hymenoptera > Formicidae > Dinoponera > Dinoponera quadriceps. The sequence continues at coordinate 1,269,263 of NW_014556124.1, forward strand.
ATTTACTAAATTCTAAGGCCGGCATTCATAGTTATCAATTATTTTCATTTATTATTTTGAATTGTTGGTTGAAAGTATGATCAATTGCAAATCTGTATTCACGTATCTCATTACTCAACTATCAAGATTTCTCCCTGCACAAAATAAGAGTGCTATAACTCAATTCTAAGTATACTGCGACAGGAATGTTGAGAAAGTATAAAAAATGAAAGAAACGTTTATATTTCGAGAGCGCCAAAATTTCGTTTCATTATCATTTACTATCATATGCAGCATTAATAGTAATAATTTCACGGAGCAAATTATAAATAGAAAGCTGTAGTTAGAAAGAAATACCTCCGAGATGTCGGGGCGTCGAATTTGAAGATTGTCGGGAACAACGATGTTCAGGATCGATCGGAGAAAATCCGATAAAGCATTCGAGGATCCTCCCCGATCCTCGTCGATCTCCCGGACGGAGTCTCCAACTCGCTGGAAACTCGCTCGGATGTTTGAGGAAATATTTTTCTCCCCGGCTGGCGAGGATTCCGGGTCAGCGAGTCGAGCCGTTCCGGCCCGAGGATTCGCCCGTCTTCGGCGCGCGGTACTCGCGGATACACGACGGATAGAATGATTAAATTTTCCAAAAGTCCCTTTGTCCAAGTCGACTGACTGACTTGATCTGGATGGACGCGGGCCAGGCGAAAACGCGATTGGCGATGGACGGGAGGAAACGTGCGAGTCCGCCCGATACGAAGGAAGAATAACAAAGCTTGTTTCTTCCTAGCCGGTAATATGAAAATCCAGGTCACCAAGCCGGCGGCGGCGGAATCGGCCTTGGTCTGTCACTACGGACAACAACGCCGAGTTCCTCTTTTTTCCGTCTTTCTGAAAAAGCACGACGACAGTTCGATCGGGAGCGCAAAGTCAATTACGCAACGTCCGCAGGACGCGCGCTCGCGCGCGCGCGTGTGTGTGTGTGTGTCAATGAATAGATTTTATTATTTCGTCACAATTGTCGCTCGTTTCGACAGTATTTGTCGAATTATTGCTTCGTTTAAGTCCGTCCGCGTAATTTTAATGAAGCCCGTCGCGATCACGCTGGCCGAACCGCGAGCGGACCGACTTACAGATCAACGTATGTATGTCGAGCCAACAGCCATCGTTCGCAGCAGCCCCGCTTAATACAACTGCCACTGATAATTTCGTCCGGTCTGACGCGGCATCGACGAATTCATTTCCACGGGAATGCGGCGTCGGTGGAAGCGCTCGAACGACGGCGAGTTACGAGTGACGGACGTGTTAACATTCGCTCAATCAGTCGACCGGCTCATCGACGAACCGGCGGTCGTATTTGGCACTAAATTGTAACAGGAACTTTTTTGCAAGCCGCTCCTACGCGGGTTCTTCGACGGGAGCCGTTGAGCCATTGAGATCAAGACCGTGACCGGTGCGAAGATAAATTTTCAAACCAACACACAAACGGGATAACAACGTTACAAAGGGGATGAAAAATTCAATATCATATCGCGAATTTCTTTGTACGATCGAGTTTTAATGCGTTCGGACGTGTCTGCAGGATATCTGCGTGGATACAGAGTGTATCTCGGAACTGTCGTCGTCCTGAATTTCCACGGGGAACATCCCGACGTCATTGACGTTGCCGAGGACACGTTACGTCAAATATTCTCCACAAAGAAGAGAGTCGACGTAATGTCACGGAGGATCGTCCGAACGGATCCCCGAGAGTGTATTCTCGATCGTTTCGCGGAGAAACTGGTGCGTTCGGGGACGAGCGAATCCTCGGCTCGCTGCGAACGATTCTCATCCGCGTCGACTCGTCGCGGCGGAGCACCAGGTCAGCGGGTGCGATCCAGGCCGAAGCACTCGCTCCAAAATTTGTCCATCGTGTGATAGAGGTGGGGGGACACGCGCAAGAGAGCGTGCACCTCGTCCGTGTACGTGACCTGTTCAAATAGGATGTCCCGTCGCTCCAGCGACTTGGCGAGCGCCATCGCCTGCTGATAATGCACGTTGTCGTCCTCGGTACCGTGTATCAGCATGTACTTCTTGCCGCGTATCCCTCGCACTCGTCGCGAGATATCCGTGGCGTTGTAGCCGGCTAGGTTGTCGTCCACGGTTGGCAACCCCATGAACCGCTCTGTGTAAATGGAGTCTGTAACGAACCGGACAGCAACTCTGAGGAGAATGTTAAGCCGGAATCAGGCGAATCGACGAGATTCCATTCGAGCGTACGCACGCGTACCACGACGACCTGTCCAAATGTATCTCGGAGAACGTGCTCTCTTGCTTGAGTCGAACATTCTAGTTCTACGTTAAGTCTTCAAAGGTCTCCTATCGCGTTTTTTTCATGCTACGAATGGGAAGTTGTTTCCGTTTTCTTCGTTGAAAAGTTAACGTAGAATTTCAGATTTCCTCTCAGGAGCCTAAACTCCCCTTTGCAGCGTCAAAGAAGCACTATCAGGGCTCCTTCGATTCTACAAATGGGAAGTCATTTCCGTTTTCTCCGCATTAAAGACTTAATGTAGAGCCGAGTAAACTTAATGTCGGGCCAAGATTTCGACTCGGGTATGGTCTAAGTTTTATCCGGTCTCGAGTCGCGGTTAACTCGCGACGAATTTACTTTTGGCACCGATATCGAAGAAACTGCGGAAGTGCTCGTAGCGATATCGAGAAACGGAATGATGGATTTGAGGGGGAAAATTTGAAGAAGGGAATAGGTGGAGATTATTTACGACCAGATCCGATGACCTTACGTCGCGTGTACGACCGATCTAAATGGTGAATTACCGTAATAGATCCAAGAAGTTACGGGCGCGACTGAAATGCCGCACTTGAACACGGATTCTACGTCCGTCGCGAGAACCATACCGGTGGTGAACCCACCGTAACTCCAGCCCCATATACCGGTCCTGTCCGGGTCGATCCAGCTGTACCGTTCCTGTAGAATCCTGAAAAGTAACGGGGGAAATTTTTCACAATATTTTAGACAACCAATTAAGGCTGAACTAATTAACTAACAACTCGTTCGGATTCTGGGAGGGAAGTTATTAGAAATATTAATAATTGAGATACGAAGTTGGTTTGACGCGGAAGGTAGATTTCAGTGATTGTAGATGTCGAGGGCCTAATAAGATCTAAACGGACTGGTCGCGAACGAATTAAAAGGCATCTTCGGCGATGCGCGTTACTACTCACTTGGTAACAGCGATCGTGTCTTCGACCTCGACGGTTCCTATGCGCCTGTATATCTCGAACAGCATCTTACTGCCCTTGAAGGCTGATCCTCGTCCGTCGATCCACGCGTAAATGACGCGTTTGTTGGTCGTCATGTAATGCTCGTATCCGAACTTAGCTACGTCGACGATCCTGGCACTGTTCGGGCCGCCGTAACTGTGTGACCGAAATTACAGGAAATTCTCGGTGACATAAAAGTGGCATAAAAGTGACATTCGGGCGTAAGGAAGCGGAGAATGCTGGCGATCTCGTGACCTTCTAAATCAGTTTCCTCAAAAGCGAAGACTCGGGCGCGAAAAGAATTTCATTTCATACGTTTGACTTCTTTTCTTTTTTTTTTTCACGTAGAATCGTTCGCGTGGAATTTTTTCGCTAAGAACCGTTCCGTGCGCAAAGTAACGCGACTAATTGAAAAGTAGCTGTCGTGAGAATAGTTTTTATCGACTTTGATATTACACCGATGTTCGATATTATCGAACTTCGCGCTACGAACGTTCGGTGTGAATTTCTAAGTAGGTAAGAAGCCCGATACGTCACAAATGTTTCTTAAGAGGCAGCAAGCACGGGGGTGAGGGAGGGTCGTTAAAGGTGATACGAATCGATCGACGCGAAAGCACTGTCGGTATGAATCGGTCGAACAAACAGACTTCATCCATGATGGCTCTAATTTTAAATGTAGATTGCGAATCCCTTCGCGTGCCGATCAATCATAGTACACGCCGGTATAATTACGTCGCAGTTGCCATTAGCGATGTACACGGCAAACGTTGCCGTGGATAAACATTTCATGTACACCCTAATCTCGCTTTCGCAGGAGAGACATCGCTTTCCTCGAGGCTATCGTCACGCGACATCGGAACTTTTCCGAGTTCAAGCGTCAACGTGGAAATTCGCCAATTCCGAGTGAGGAGATTTATGCATTGAAATTTACGGTGAAATTACACGTCTGTTCTTTTTCGTTGAACTAATATGCACTTGTGGAACTTAAAAAGAGACGGATATACAAGATTAAGACTTGGTGGACGAAAGAACAGACATTTCCCCTACCGTCTGCCAATCGTTATTTATATAACGTACGATGTATCTCTTATTCTTACGAGACGATATTCTCGATATACAGTGGTAATTCAAGTTACCTTCGTTTGGCGACTTTCGGAGGAATTTGAATCTACTCACACGTATACCAGCATGGGGTACGATTCCGTCTCGTCGAAGTCCGGCGGCAGGAATAACCTGACTCTGGAATCATAGCCGTTCACGGTCACGTTGAAATCTCTCTGCAACGGCATCAATTTCTTCGACAGCATGTCCCTTATCAATTTGTTATCTTCCCACGTCGTGATTCGCCGATGGTTCTCGTCGTGTATGGTCACCGCGAGTAAATCGGGACCGGAGCAGCTGAGAGCGTAATGCGACATCCGGCTTGAAAAAGACGCGTACGCGTAGGCACATTTGTTCCCTGCAACGTTTAAATCGCCGGAGCTTGAACCACGCGACAGGCCGTAAAGCACACTCTTGCCCGCGATAAAATTTATTCGCGCCGCCCTCCTCCTCCTCGCTGCTTCCTCGCTCACGTCTCGAGGTAGCTCTGTCGCGCGTTTGGCGATTTTCCACTTTCATTTCCCGATGCGTGCGTACGTAATGTCGGGACGTACTTTTACGTGAAATTCGCCCCGCGTTATATTGCTAACCCCGAGCCGAGAAACGGAAGGCATAAATCCCGGCACTTTCTACTTTTCAGATAGATCGAAATAAATTCCGGCCGGCGTCATATTTTCACGGATATAGGGTGCACCCGGTCGAATCGACCGAGCGTATCGGATCCCCCCTATGTAGATGTAGATTTTTTTCCGGCGCAAATAGTTGAACGAATTAATCTTCCTCGTGATAGCGCTCGATCTGGGAGCGCAGCTGCCGGCCGATAGCCGAAAAACTCAGCGCGAAAAGTAATATTTCAGTCTCTCTCGCTCTTTATGCCTTCGACGTTGCGCATTAAGTCGATTCCCCCGAATCTTCTTGCATAGCAACGAGGAGATAAGTTTGCGTGCGAAGTTTAGGGCGGAAAAAATTTGAATATTCTTATTTGAATTCACCGGGACTCTGCATCTCGCGCGCGCGCGCGCGCGCGTGACGCTCTGCGAAAATACGAGGGGGTAGAAAATTGCGTCGATTTTCGAGTGTCCCGTAGATCACGTCACCATCGCGCTCGTGACTCCGAATTTCGCGTAAATTTCCCCGCAAGTTCCCCCGCCAGCGCTGTACATGCGCGATTGGTGTCATTATTCTTCTTTTTTTTTTTTAACGATAAGAACACAACGGTATACTACGCGTTAACCTTCCGGTAGATCTTTCCGTTTTAATTGGAATGCGTACATATCGCCTGGATGAAGTTGCGAATCGCCGTCGACGATGCGGCTCTGAAATTTTTCCGCCGCCTACGACGGGACGCCGTTTACATAAGCGTCGCCGTCGCTTATACTCGTGTTACCGGTTTCCTCATGCGACGAGTTAGGGAAGAATTTCGGTGAACAAACAGTCGGGCATTAAAAGTCGAGAGGTTCTTGTGTCTCGCTTATACGTAAGTATAAAATATTCCCGCGAGGCGTCGTGTTTTAAACCGAATATTCCGACGTCGGCGTTCTCGCGAAACCGAGTTACCGTGTCTGCGCACGATGTGCCTACTCGTCATGACAAACTGATGAAAAGTGCCATACCCCCCCCCCTACCTCCCCCTTTCTCTCTCTCTCTCTTTCTCTCCGCACGTATTCGCAATGCTCGTGATTTCGAGGACTCACCTTCCGGCGTATGCTGCTCGCAGGATATGCAAGTCGGGTTCTGGCTCGCGTCCAGAGCCACCGAATACAAATTCCTCCGGCTTGGCTCGCCCGGTGCCGTAGCGAAGTAGTAAACTCGGCCTCTGCGCGAATCGACGGCCTGGATCGAGTGCACCTCGGAGGGACCGGGCGTGAGATCCACTCGCGAAGTGAACCGGCCGTCGTCGCACTCGTATCTGAAGATGCGACGCGGACGGGATTAGGGGAAGAGGATGATGGCGAGAAGAATTTCGAGTAAACTCTCTCGGACGTATATCCGACCGGAGAGTTATCGACGTCGTGCACTTATCGCGAAATCGCGCCGGAGACGCTCGATTCCGCGCGCAACCGGACGATTCCCGGGGAAATACGCGATTTCCCGAGTTCGCGACTGCGCGCGGATAGATCCGCTCGAGTCTTCCGCTTCTCACCTCACTATGTGCCGGAACTTCCCGGCGCTCGTGCCGGAATCCTCTTGGCGTAGGAGCAACGCGTAATTGCCGACTTTCACAGGGCTGTTCGGCTGAAGCCAGCCTTCCCTCTCCTCGTCGTACCAAACAAGCTTAGCGGTGCCCTGCGCATCGTACATCACCAGCTGGGATTGATTCTGCACGCGGTTCGTCCACGTTGCGGTCACGTGCGTCAGGTTCCACCAGCTCACGGTATACAGGATGTTGTCGCTGCGATCGAGATTCGGAAATTAGGGGAAGACGTTAACCACGTGAAAATTCTCACGGAAACTACTTACCTGCCGACCACGTGGACGGGCGCTTCTAACGTGACCGCCTCCGACGATGGATCGGTCAGATCGATCACCGACAAGGACACTATCGGATTCGGCGTGCCCACCTGCGAAATTCATCCGAGAGATGACGGAATAACGTTATCGATGCACACGGTATTGTAAATTGCGCGATATCGCGAGACTCGGGAGGACGGTATGCCGATAACGTGTGATTGAATAATTGGACGTCGCGCCGGAATTAATCGCTCGTTGTCTGGCGTAACGACGGTGTTTAAACCGGGAGAAAGAGAGAGAGAGAGAGAGAGGGAGTCAACAGTTGGAATTAAGGGCCGAAAAGATAAAAGAGCCACCTCGGTTTGTCGCCGGTGTTCTCCCGAGAGACGGAAATCTAACAAAAACGCGGGAAATAGTCGCGGCTTTTCCCACGGAAAGCCGCTCTTGCACCGCCGGTGCACTTCGACAATTGGATTACCCGCACGTGTCGACACGGCACGCGGGGAAAATGGAGATCCACTGTAGAGTAAGCTCGAGTTAAACGAGAGAACTACGGTCCTTTCAGCGTTGTCACGGCGGTAACCGATTTCGCCGAGCGGCCGGCCGATTACAGTCGCGTGCCCCGTACCGTCCAAAATATCTATTATACAGGGTGCAATCCGCGAATAAATCGACGAACCTCGCCAGCATACTTGGGAGATTATGCTCAACAAAAACTGTTATATAAACAATGGATCGATTCAGTTCCGTTATCGAGATAATGGCCCTCACAGCCACCCGATCTATCCTCTTCAGATCTTTTTCCATGGGGTCGCACAGAATCGAGGGTGTACTTAAATGGAAAACATATGAGAAGCTGATAATAAGCATCAATGAAGCCGCTGTTAGTATTAGCAATGATCTTGCCGATGTTGCAATTTCACACAATTTTTAAATAATTAAGCAAATGTTAAGCTAACTTGAACGCCTCCGATTATTTGCGGTTTATATCAATGCATCTTCCATATCTCGATAACGGAGCTGAACTTACCCATTGTTTGTATAATATTTTTTGTTCAGAAGGACTCCCCGAATATACTGGCGAAATGTTGTCGGTTTATTCACGGAACACTCTGTATTTATATCGAGTATCCGAATTTAGAGGCGCTGTCTGCAAGCCAAGATCTCTCTCTCTCTCTCTCTCTTTCTCTCTCTCTCTCTCTCTCTCTCACCTTGGGATACTTGAGCTTCACTTGCGTGGGGTATTGGTCCCTAAGAGAACCGGGCACGCCGTAATGGGAATACTCCATATCCCTCACTTGAGTGTCGTTGAAGGTTGCGAAGGCCAGATACCGTCCATGCGGCGAATGCCACATCGCGGTCGACGAAGCGTATACTTCCTCTGTGATCAACATATTATCGCGATTATTCGCGATTCATTCGCTCGTTGTTCGACGTGGACGAGTGTATCACGCGACATGTCCCGCGGTCTCGAGAGCGCCGTTACGTCGAGATGCCTTTACCTTCATACACCCAGTCTGAAATTCCGTTGAACACAATTCCGGATTTGCCGCTCTTCGTCAGTCTTCGCACTATGCTCTTGCCGTCCTTGAAAACCGCGTGATAAATGTCGTTATTGCGAACGTAGACCAATCCGTTGCCGTTCGGCAACCACTTCGCCAGCAAGACACGGGATTCGTTCGCGACCTTTTCGAACGTGCTGCAAAATAGTAGCAAGTGAAATGTCACGTCGAAATTGTTTGCATTAATAGTTAATCAAGATGAAAAATTCGACATTTCGCGACGCGACTTCTTCGTAAAGGTTATACCTCGGGAATAGTAGGATGTTTGTTTACGTTTATTCGATGAAGATGTGAGAGAGCGTTATAGCGTAAAATTCGAATAATTATTTGTCACGCGTGACCCAATTAGATTCCGATGTGTCAGGGGGAAAATCTAAGATCAGTTTTTATCACGAAATGATAATTCAATCACGTCCATAGTGTTATCTGGGCTGTGTGCCGCGCATGCTTTCGCAATCAAATGTATTATGAAGCCGTTAATATTATCGATAATACGTGCGTGAACATAAAAACTTAAATAAACTTACCCCCGTTTCACGTCATACACCACGATACTCATGATCTTCGAGTGCCTGAACACCTGTAAAAAGAAAACTTCGCCTTTATTTTCCGCTCGTGTTTACAGCGAGCGAAAAATTGTTATTATTATCAGGTAATAGATCACTCACGTGTTTGACGTTGTAAGTAAAGAGAATGTTCTGTTTGTCGGGTGAGAAAGTTCCCGAACCGAATTTGTATTCCAGCTGAAACAACGTTAACGAGTCGATGCCTATCGAAAATATCGGTTACGTGAATCTGGGACTCTTGGCTCGTCGGGATATCGATTTTACTCTGCGAACGATCAAAACATCGTTTTCGGTGCAAATTGTTACGAGTAGTTTTCGCCCCGAAAATGTCGAAAGTGTGAAATAACTCATCGTAAAATGGCGTTTACACGACTCGCAGAATTAACGCGTTATTTGAACTCCCGCCGTGATCTCTCTACGGTGACGAAGTATCGCTCGCAGATCGAAGTCCCGCGAATCAAATTAATATCCACTTCGCGATAAATCGCATAGGCGTGAAACGTGTGTGCATCCTCACCGGTAAGTTCTTCCCGTCGAACATCGTTGTCGTCTCCCCGGTCATTACGTTGTACTTGGTGATATCGCCGAGAATCGTGTTCTCCATTAAGATTTCATCGTCGGAGATCCACGTGCCGTTGAAGCCGAACGGTGTGTAGAAGTGGAAATAAATCTCCTCCAAGAGGAACGGCTTTTTTACATCGGAATCCTTGTAAACGGGAACATCGATGCTGCTTTCGTCGACGCGCGAGACTATGCAGATGGATAAATCGCGAAATATGTGAATGACTCGCGCGAAATCGGCGGTGCTCGTATTTCAAAATCAACAACGGGTAAAGTGAAATTTGATGAGATTACAGATTTTCCAATTATTGATTACGTGAGTACGGATCGTTCCGCGTTAGATAATTCGGGGATTGGTGATTAAGCGCGAACAAACCTGTTCGTGTTTGCCCGATGACGAACAGACAGCTGAACAGCGCCAAAAGTGGGAGAACCTGAAAGGATTTGATGTTGTGTCAAATGCACGGTGTTGCCGACGTAATTGTCAGTCCTTACATTGTCCGCGTTGTACGCGGCTATCTTCCTCTTATCGCGATCGTATCCGTACGGGTCCGGAACTTTGAGAGTAGGAGGGAGCGTAATGGATAAGGAGATTCGAAAATAGCGTATGACAGCGAGAAGAGCGACGAGAAGGATCGACAAGCGTGGACGGGAATGTCGCGAACGTGACATCGGGGAATGATTCGGCGAAGGTACTGAAAATGCCTCGATAATGGCCCGAGCCAAGGCCGAAGACCGATAAAAAGTCACTGAAATTACTGTCGTCGCGGAAACTTCCAATTACGCTCGTAAAGCACCTTTTCGCGCACTGTTCTTGCTCCTCGGTCCGACGTCCGGTGAAAAGTTCCGCCGCTCAGGGAGATATTGTCATTTCTTCTAGCCTATAAACATTATCTTTATCGGAAGCGACATCATTTTCTATTTCTTTTACCTCCGAGACTTCGCGTCCGCGGCTGAGAAACGGTCGAGCGATTCCTATTAAGAAAAGGCGGCGCTCCCTCCGTCCGACTTCTTTCCGCGAACTAACTAATGAGAACGGTCGACGTAACTAATTAATTCGAGAGGTTAGAGCTCCTCCTTAGAAATCACGATCCTATCCTTCGGAGAGAGGCGCAAGGTAACACGGGTTGGTCGAAAGTAGAGTCAGCTGTCACCGAGCGATCCGGACTGAAATCGCTTCTTAACCGAAGGATCGATCTTAAAAATGACTTATCGCTGCGATAGGCTAATATTTCGAGCGCGTCGTCCCACCGTAACACACGGAAATATCCAATGATGGGCGAAAGAGTGCGTGACTCCGTAAGAGCTGAGGCGAGAGGCGATAAATCGAGGCAGTTCTGACCCTCGAAACTTTTCCATCGATGGCGCGCGCACATCCGCGCACGAAGAGTGCTCTCACGAACTTATCGATTCGATATGTCGGGACGTTGCGCCCGTCCCATGAATGAAATCGAAACAGAAGCAAGTCAGATAAAAGCCTTTCCGGATGGAAGATCGAGAGTTCCGACAAGTCGATACTTATTCTCGCAGCTGGCCCTTTTAAGCGCATCGCGGGGGCGAATCGACGCGAAGTTGGGGAAGGTGCGCAGGGTGGCCGGACGAACTCTGTACGGCTCTCCGGGCTTCCTTTTTAGAATCCTTAGAATCACAAACTCCGCGGTGGGAAAAATCCGACGCGAATACGTGTCGCGTATTGGGGATGGCCCCCGGAGTTTACGCGATCCGCGGCCGTGATCGATGAGAAAATACTCGTCGCGTGCTTGGAACGGTACGTATGCTTTAAGGTTATACGGTGACCCGTGCTAAATGATGTAATATGCAGCGGTAGTTTCGCAGCGATAAAGCAGCGGTTAGTGGTAATGAGCGAGGTTGTCGCGCTTTTATCGCGAGGTCGCCGCGAGGGAATCACGCGGATCGCCCTTTACGAAAATAAAGCAGTTCGCAAGATTTCGACTGGACATCGATCGATTCCGCAGCCGGCGCTAAATCTATCGCTATCCGCAGACGAATGTGGATATTTATTTATGAGCGGTGTCGAGTTAATTTTCAATCGGCGAGCGGTGTAAATCTTTCTAAGAAGTTCAATCGAATCGACGAGACACCGGGATGCACGGTCCGCGTCGTGTTATTATTATTATTATTATATATGTGCTGTACTACTGCTACTATTATCTGGACGGAGAGTCGCACGATTTTTCGCCTCATACATAACGCATAAGGTTGAAAATTCCAGAGGCGACTCCAGTTACAATGGTAGAATCATAATGGCTCTAATTATAATAATTTTCTTTAAGAACGACTTCTGTTTGAAATTCACCGGGGGAAGGAGATCATTTTAATTGGGTCTAAATGAGTCTAAACACGGGTATCTCTGTTCGATTTTAATATTAATATATATTAATATATTAAGAACACCTGTTAGTCGTGTATTATTAAATATACGTCCGGACGTACGTTTAACACGTTGACTGCCGGGCTGAAAAAGTGCTACACACATTCAAGTAATATTTATATAACACATTAGTTACCGGTCACGTGAGGATGTGTTGATAGTTAGTCGAACGTGTGACTGGCTACTAATACATCACCCCGCACCCCGCGCTGGCACTTGATTGGCTCTGTAACGTTGACGCCGTATCACGCGCTGGCGCGAGATCGGCAGCGAAAGTGTTAATGCACGACTAACGGGTATCTTTCACCAACAAAGAATATTGATATTAACTATATTAATGTGCTCAGACTCTTATAAGCCTGATTGAAAGGATCTTCTTTGTTAACAATAGCTCCGACCATATGTGCGCATACGAGATGCTAAAAGTCGTGTGATAACGGAAAGTTTCAACTTAGCATATACGACGCCGATTGTACAGTCTGCAAGAACCCGTTGATAAGTCGACGGCCACATAAAATCGTTCACGTAAGGTCACGCTGTCTTCATTGCTGCGCGAGAAACGAACGAAATTTTCTCCCTAAGATCCGGAAAAAAAAACGAAACGAAGTTACCCCGGCGGAGACACCGCTTCGAAGTTCTCTCTCGTCGCTCCGCGAATTCGCTCGTCCCGCGCGAGTGTGTCGCGAAAAATGATCGAGAAAGAATAAAAGGGAAGAAAGGAGAGAGAGAGAGAGAGAGAGAGAGAGAAAAGCAAAGGAGACGCGTGGGAAAATTCCGACGGAATCGGTGTGCCGTTCGATCACGTACCGTGTGTCCTGCCATGTGGATCACCGTCGGGCCGATTCGTGGATCGCGAGCTCCGGGGACGATGTTCGAAAATACCGCTGCAGCGCGACGCCTCGCCGATCCCGCGAGTACGTCCGACAGAGACTAATATATCGCGTGCTTTCTCGGCGTGTTCGTAGTAGCAGCGGTAGCAGGTGCTCCCACCTCCTTCGACAAATCCAGGGCATACTCATGCGTGAGCGCGTATCTTCCGTCGTGTCACGCCTCTTCTTCTTCTTTATTAATTCACTTGACTATCTGCCGAAGTCGCTTGTTCGACACGCGCGCCGATAAGACGATCCTCTCTTCTCTCGAGGGCGTCGGGAAGTCAGATCTGTGCGAAGCTTCTGCTCCCCCCTCCCCCCCTCATCGGAAAACGGGTAAATCCGGAAAAGCGAGCCGGGCTCATTTGTCATGCAAATTGTCAATTCGTGAAAGTGCAATTTTGCGTCGTGGATGAGAGTTAAAGTGATAACTACGAGGAATGATATTCGGCCGACGTATAGGCATCCTCCGTTAATGGAAACGTGATAACTGAAATTATGAATTATCATCCGCATCGGTGTTTTCGCCTCGGTTTCACCGCTGTACTCCGTGGATCGCCGTGTACACGGAAATCGCGCAGATAAGAGCATCAGCTGACTTTTTCCTATATGCGCTTCGCATTTACGCGCGTGCACGCCGATAAATGTTATTGTTATGGATAATTCGTGACGCAGGTGTAGACGGAAGTTTGATCGAATCTTTCTCTTCCTGAAACGTCACGCGCGCTGATGGGCGCGCGTAATAACAATCGCGTCGTAAAAGTCGCGAGTCGTAACGAAAAGTCGCGATTGGCGACGATACGACGGAATAAATCCCGGCTCGGTGTTACCATTATCAAGGCTGTCTTTTATTTAACTATATGCGCACGATAAATGACGATTACCAACGTCGTGCAGCCGTGAGATAAGAAACTGGCGCGCACGCTATCCGGATAAAACGCGATGTGTGTGCACGCCGGCTGAGATAGATAAGAATTAGATGAATCTCATCGATACCGGTAGCCGCTTCCTCGGTAAACAGTTGCCAGAAATTCAACCGACCGAAGTGAGCGCGCGCCGAGCATAAATTATCGCACAATTACGAGAGAGTTAGCCGGCCGGGGCGAAATGTATCCAGAGCAACGCGGTTTTGCGCTTTCGCGCCATTTTTCGCGCACGCGAAGATAATTCAACGCGCCCGTATGCGGTATTTTTCGGCGAATATTTGCAATCTAAATAAAACTACCGGCGGCGGGAAATTTTTCAACGACCACCATCCCCCGCTTGTCGCGAAATACCGTTTCGAAATATATTGTTATCGCGCCAGCCGCGCACCATTTCAATACCGTGACGTCGGGGGACACGCGAAACACCGGTGTCTGATCGGATTCGATTTCCCTTTAATCTTTTCACAATAAAACCTCCCACAATAAAGACGTCGAGCGTATTTTTCGCTGCCTCCGAGAGAAACCGTATTCCTATCGGACGGAGGGAGGAGACTCGTGACTCCGATTCTCGGGGCAGCAACGTCATTGAAATCAATTCCGAGCGCGCACAGTTCGGAGAGATCCGTCCTTTTTTGTTAATTATTTTTAACGATTCGTCGCGAAAGCCCGACGACGACGTTTCACTTGGTCGCGTCCTTGTCCTTCACCTACATAATCATATTTCAATCAGTCTCGGTCGTCGTATTTCTTCTCGCTATTTACGAGCGCTTGTCGCGTCTTTCGGCACGAGCGCATCTTTCGCGCTCGGTGAGGGGGGAAGGGGGGGGGCACGATCGCGGTGGCGATCGCGGCTCGCATGGGTTTTCAGGCAGGTCAATGCCGTAGCCTTCTAGGCATCAGGGAAAAGAAGTATCCGAGACCTTCCTGCGCGATGCCGACGCGATTATCATCATTTCGCGGCGTCGCGCGTGACACACTTTACGAGAGGAGGAAGAATTGCTGTCATCATCGTCATCATCATCGCCGTCCGTCCGTCGTCTTCGCCGCCGCCGCAGTCACCTCGTCGCACGTGGGTCATCATCGAATTCTCAGCTCGGCAGCAATCAGCCAATCTGATTCGATTGTAAGGTCGTCCGCGCTTCTCGTATTACCGGCGGTTAAGCGAAGGAAACGTGCGGAAAATCGCGACCCCGTGAATATACATGAGGCGGTACGCGAGAAGAGATCTCGGAACTATTATGCGTGAATCACTCGCAGAGGATGTCTTCGGGCGGCTCATCCGAGGGAGGAGTCAAATATACATTCGACACTTGTTCGCGAGATTGATACGAATTAGACGTTTCTTTTCTCTCGCGTCTCTTTCCGCTTCTCTCCATTTCTCCGTCTTGTCGCGTATTTATTTCAAGTATTTCGCCTGTATTCACGCTTCATCGTCTTCCCTCGACACTCTATTTGCATATATTACTTTGTACATTGCATATAGGGTGTCCGCCGCTAAGTGGAATATCCGTCGTATAATGTTAGTAGATTAGGTCACTGTGAACGAAAAAGTCCTCTACCGTTTTGCAAATAATTTTTGAGTTATTAATCAACGAAGCTCCCACACACGGCAGTTTTCAATAGTTTTTGCTCACTTTGACCTAAACTACAAGTTTGACGGACGTTCCACTTAACGATGGACACCCTGTATAATTATATTTATGTTTCGCGAAAGATAATCATATTTTCCTTTATCTTACAGAAATCCGAGTCCCGTGAGGAATTAGTTGGAAAAGGCAGGACGGAAAACGGAACGTTGATAAGCACGGAGAAGCGATTGCGGTAAACGACTCTTGTGCCGTTCGGCGGCGTAATCTTCGCCAGTGGTCGCGAATTTCCTCCTCGACGGTTTCGGCCTTTCCGTCTGTGTCGGGATCTGCGCTTCTTCACTTTGTTGACGTTCCCCGGCGTTATATCTCTCGGGGAAGTACGATGCCATTTTTCAACGACGCCGGAGCATCGCGGAATCCCCGAGATGGAATTACTGACGGGTGATTTCATCACGTTGCCGCGGCGGTAGATTGAAGTTAGTCGCCATCTCGCCTTAATGACACGAAATACGGGAACGCGAGCTTAAGTTACCTACCGTTAAGCCTGGCGTGTGCCTTAACGTGTGCCTACCAGAGGCTAACCGGCCACCGTCTTTCATTCTTTAATTCGCGTCACTTGCCAGTAGATGGCTCCTGAAATACAGTGAAAAATTCTCCACGAGGAAAACATCAATATGTTTACACGCGGTAGTCAACATTGTTCCCCCGTCACGTTGGTAAAACGATATAAAAGAGTACGCGAGATCTTAATTTAAAATCTAATTTTATTATAAATTATCAATGGCGCGCGCCATGTGAAAGAGAGGAAGGCACGTAGAGCGGTTGACCTTCTCTTCGTCCCACGTCCGCACTCATGGAATCATTTCCGTACCACTTAAAAAAGATACCCCGGGGTCTTAAAAGATAAAAGCATCCTGCGGAAAGAGAGTATTCGATAATAACGTTAACGGCATTAATAATCCCGAGCGAGATCTCCCTTCCGCTCTCGCGCTTCAATTCGCTTCCACTCCCCCCCCCCCCCGGGCA
>NW_014556124.1:1285548-1366237 GCF_001313825.1 Dinoponera quadriceps
GGGGGGGGGGAGAAAATTTCAAAAGGGTCGAACTGACGGGAATGGTGATGTCACGCCGAATCTTCGGGGACAACAAATGTCCCGCGCCAGCCTTCCTTCGGGCAGCCCCGCGAAGAGTATTTCCGATCCTTTCGTGGGCGCGTTTACTATCGATCGAGGGGATATAACGCGTACCAGTCGCGTTGCCACGAGTCGAGGAAGCGAGAAAGGGAGAGCGAGCGAGGGGAAGAGAGAAAGAGAGAGGGTGCAAAAGCCACCCCCTTCGGACCGACGACTATAAGTATCGGTCGCGGTCGGCCCGCACGGCTTATGAGCGCCCTGCGGCCCCACCGAACGCGGTTACCGTTTTCGCGCTCGCGGAAAAGCCACTTGCGGAGGACGGCCGCGTGAGGAAGATCGTTTCGATCTATGAATAGATCCTGATCCCGTTCTCTGGTGTCCATTTGCTGTCGAGCAACAGCCGCCGTGCGATCGTCGTCCGGCCGGTCGGGGAGGCATCGATCCGCGGGGGAGAGCCGACGGCACGTGGGACTTCCGGCGGTGAGGACGGGCATGACGACCTCACGGGATCGAGGAGTTCGCGAGGGACCGGCGCGTAGGCCGGACTTGAGGTGGAAGACCTGAGCGATCGGCGTGAACGGGATGTCGATCGACGTCACCTGAGGAAGCCGGCCGCGATGAGGAAGAGCAAGTCGAGGGGCAACGTCATCGACGACGTCTGCGGCTGCTCCGCTCTGTCGTCGATCATTCCGAGGAGGGACTTGAACTCCACTTCCGGTAAGACTATGATCTCTCTTCTCCCTTCCGAAGGCTTGGCCCTTCATAAACATGCGCGATCATCGCCGAGCAACCACCGTTCCGTTTCCATGGTATGTGTAGGTGTGTGTGTGTCGTTAAACCCGTGAGATTTCTAACGGTTTCTGGCACCGGCTAGTATTTTTTACGTCCCTCGGGAGGCACAACGTACAATTGTTTTTCCAATGCCAGAACAATTCTCGAGTGGTCTTGAAGACAGGAATTAAGGGATCCGCGATAGTTGCGGACGCTACGGCGATTATCGACGATTAGAGCGATAAGGAATACGTCGTTTACGTGAAAATTCGACGAAGAAGGAGCGCGCAACGGCACCGTGAATATACCGACCTCGTGTATAGTTGGGTTTATCTGGACGCGGCTATCGACGTCGAATTACGACGAGGCCGTCCGTCGACACCGGCGAGCTGTTCAAAGTTTGTCTACCGTGCGATTCGGATCGATCACCACCACGCAGCACGTGTTCTCCAGGCGACGGCGAACGATCGATGACGCTCGATGAGAGAGACCGCGTTCGTCGCGCAACCTTGAGAAACGATCGCTCAGGACTTCCTCCTACTCGAGGCCTCTCCGCCGCGTTACGATGTAGATACTTCCGCTGATCGCGTCCGTTGTTGTCTGCGAGATCCCATTTTTATCGGTTCTCCCCTCGTCCTCTTCTCTTCCGCAGCTTCGCGCCCGTTCACTTCGCTTTCCTACTCCGCTCGCCTCTTCTTCTTCTTCACCTCCTCGAAGCGCGCCTCTCTTCTCGTTGCTTTTAGCGATTACCGCATTGTTTCGTCTCGCGGTCTCGCCTCTCTTTGAAGGCACGTTGTTATCCGATTTCGCAAATATATCGCCGGTCCTTAACGACCAATGCGACCGCGTCACTTACTTCAACGTTCAAGTCAACAGTCGTTACCGAGTCCGTGTCGAAGTCCTCCCGCACGCGCGAACGTTCTTCCCACCAAGTTCTTCAACGACTACCGCGCGTTATCTTACCTTTACCTCTCGTGTTTATTAGTTTCTACGTCAAATGTGAAGCTAAAATTGCCACGAACACGCCACGAACAATCGACGACGGTCACGACGTCCGCCGCGCTGAGAGCCGATTCCCACCTCTCATTTTTCTTCTCTTCTTTGCCGTTTCTTAGCGTCGCCCCCTCCACTGCTGTTGCCCGCCGCAGCCACCAGCTGGTTTGTTTCTGGATACATCAACGTCTCTCTCCGATCCTTCGTAGCGGCCAGCTTTGAATCGCTAAAGCCAGTCGGCAACCGTTGCTGCTCACGATTAGATCCGCATGTTGCGATAAGCAACGTCCTTCGGCGTCTCGTCGTCCGCATGTTTAATCGGCCCCGTCTTCCTCCTCTCTTCATCGGGTTAACTTTCATCTCGCGATTTCCGCCGAGCGGTGGCCGAGAAAAATCGGCGAGAGATATGAATTGCACGACGGCGGAGTGAACGCGCGTCGTCGGGTTCACCTTAGTCGCCCCACCACGCGAGTGGGAAGGGTGCCACTCGCGGTCCCCTCGTCTGGACCTCACGGTCTTCGGGCCCCGGCGGATGTAAGACAGTGTTTCCATTCACCGCGAGGTGATACCGAGGAAAACATCGAGCGCCGGACGTTTTCCTCGCGCGAGCGAGTCTCGGCTGGCGCCGAATCGAACCGTTACGGACGGTACCGACCAGTGGTGTTAGTTCTTGATCGGTGATAACAAAGGGTCGATCTCAAGCGAGGAAGCATCGAATAAGGATCGCTATTCGCGCCGGAAACACCGAGAAGCGCGGGTAAAATGACCGTATGGACCGTATGAGAGGAAATGGCAAGCGCGGATGTGCGAGAAGATCCGAAACAATGACGTGAATATGAGAATGTGAATGTCGGAACTCTTCTCTCTCGAACTCACCGGCAAATTGGTATCGACGGAGGGGCCACTCGGATATATCGTTTTATATTCCGCGCATGTCGGACTGCACGTTTCCACGATGGTCTTCTTCGGGAGAAAAGAAAAGCTGGAGGATCGGCGGCTGCTGGCCAGCACGGACGCTATGAACGGCGCGAAGATCCATCAGATCGACAACGGTAGTTCCTTCCCCTTGCGTGGCGGACGATCGATCGATGCGAGATCGATACGTATCTCTCTCGAGGAATGCGAGAAAAATTTGGCGCGCCTAACACTGGAAGTGGCTCTTCGAATGGGGAATTCGAAGCGTCACGCTTCTCGGAAATTAAACGGAAATATTTCGTTACGTCCGCGCGAGTATGAGCTCTCGCACAATTTCCACGAATATCCCCGGCGGGGGAGCGAGCGCAAATATTATCGCATCGGCCGGCGTATTTTTAATTTCACGCTCTTACCGCGTCGTTAAACGTCGACGTAACGGGTTACGCCTTTCGGTCGACGCACTTTCCACCGTCGCGTTACCTGTCGACGTCTACCCGCACGTGGAATGTTACTATCAGCCCATCGCGATACAGCCGTGTGTTACATAATGATAATAATAATGTTACAATAGCGAAAGCAACGAAGGGGAGGATAATGGATTCGTAAACGACGGTAAATTGTCAGAATCGCTTGAATCGTGCAGCCTCTATCTTTGACATTTACACCGCGATATTCGCGGACGTAACGTCCATTCAATTCATATATATGTATATATTAATTCGTTTAATTCCATCAACGAGCGCACGAAAACGCGACACATTGTGAAAACGATATCGCTGCGCGTACGCCTTCGATGCGAAGCCGCATCGTTGTATGTCGCATTTGAAAAATTCGGTGCGCACGCTAAGGAAACACGCGTGAAAAGCGTGCCCGCCGGCGCGAAAAACCGTCGGTGGTGGCGTGCGCACCGTGTACATACATCGTATCACGCGTCCATGACTTCGTAATGGCATGCATTCATCATTCATGCGCCGCATAGTTGGCACGGGTTATTATTATACACTCGAGTGGCTTTTCATCGGGCACTCGGGTTTCAAACGTGTCGCCGAGGCCGATCAATAAATCGCGTAGTTCAAATCATTTCGAGCAGGCTGCGCCTTGGCCGAAAGAACAAGAACGAGCGCGTTTTCCAAATCTGTCTCCTTAGTTGCGCGTATTTCCTCAATTGCAAATAAATCTCCAGACCGGTGATAGGTGTAACGCGCGCGTTCAATAACGCTCGACGAACGCCGACGAATGTAAAGCCACTTAAGTGGAACGCGATAATAACGTCTGAAAGAGGCCTTGGAAAAGCGTCACGCCGCTTACGTGAAAGCCGCGTGCGGAGGCGACGTTAATTGACGCGCATCGGGACACGTAATTAGCGCTTTTGCGCTTCGCGGCTCTTGAGCTTGCGCCGAAATCCTCAAATCGAGCGCGCGCTGCGAGCACTCTGGCGCGTTACCGCCGAGGAAATCCTAAATGCCCAGATTGTCCGTGGGAACGGATCGCCGGCGATTTCCCAACCCCTCGAGTGCCGGATAATTGCGCGGTCATTTCGTTTAATTGCCCAGCGAGAAGTCGAAAAGTCCCGGGAGAATTTCCGCGCGCGAATACGATACGATCGAGTCGCGGAACTTCGCCCCGGAAAAGCGCCGATCGGTCGGCCGGTGCCAACCTCGAGTGTTCTTCGCGTTGTCCTGTTACTCGCATGGACAATTAAGGATGTGAAGTTGAGGTAGACACTAGATGGACTCCAGTCTCTTTACCGTCAAACTTTTGACATCGCTTTTAAATGCAATGAAGATCAGTTTGTATTTTTCTCATAATTCTTTCGTTATTTTGATCTATGGACTATATATCCTTAATCAATTTCGAACTGACCTATTGAAGAACTCGCTGCTCCAGAGGACTCTCGAGCAGCGCTCCACACACTCGAGAGAGAGAGAGAGAGAGAGAAAGAGAGAGAAGGAGATCGGCCGATCTCGCGTGGCGCGTCGGCCACCTGTAGCTAGCCGAATATTGATCCGCGCCGAAAGATGGCCACGCCCGGGTTCACCCTCAGCATCGCCGCGACCTCGTTGGCACCCCGCTGCTCTCCCTCGTCACGCCACCCTTCTCCGGGCTCTCTCTCTCTCTCTCTCTCTCTCTCTCGCGCGCAGCCGCTGCTGCCGACGCAGCCGGTGGTGCGGTGGTGTGCCGTGAGAGTTTCTCCGCGTGGAGATCCGCGGTCAGTTATGAACGAGTGCGCCGTTCCTGTTCCAGCCGCGTTCATGCACGTGCGAGACAACATCGAGGAGCTGGGCAAAGTCGCCGACGACACGGACCTGCTGTTCCTGAAGGGCCTCCTCGACAGCCCGGTCGTCACGTCGCTCGTGAAGGTGAGTTTTCCATCTCTGCGAGCAAGCCCGAAAGCGATTCGTCGCGCGTGACATAACGCCCGAGCGACCCAAGTTTCGTCCAGCTTCGACATATCGAGGCCTTTCGATCGGTCAGGTCGGTGAAGCGCGAAGAACCCCGTGAAGGAGGGCTTCGTCGAGACGCTCAGTTCTCGAAGGTGTCGGTCGTCCGGTGCGAAACGCGCGACGAACGGCCGCGTTACGACGAATTGCCGACGCGGAGGGGTTGATTTTTTCGGCCTTCCGTCGCTCTTTTTCATCGAGTCGTTCGTTAAGCGTCACGAACATGAGGAATTCTAATGGGGAACAATACCGCGCGATTCCTCCCCGCGCCGCGGCCGCTCGTGAACGTGCACGGAGAGTGGACGTCATGTTTTCGCCCCCCGCGCGCACCGCACGCAACGTCGAACGTTTGTGTTTACTATGGCCCTGGGAATTTACGAGGGGCGCGAAATGTTTACGAGCGAGTCGGCACCGCGCATCCGCAGCGACTTTCTAATTCGTCGCATCGTTCAATGAAAAATTAAGACGCGCGCGTGTTCTGGCTGTCTGCCCGAACGGCTCGGTGTCGTTGAACCGACGTGGCAGCTTCTCGTCTTGAACGGAGTTTATCCTCGAACATCCTCGCCACGGGGTCGATCCCGGAACGCTAATCCGCGGAACACGATCGCCAGTGGAAGACAGTTCAGCCCGATTACGCACATCGCGCTGTTTATTAATCCGAGTCCTTCGCTAAGTGTAGCTCAAGGTGTGTTTCCCGTGTCGCGATCCAGGCGTTCGTTCTGCGCGCCTCGTTTACGCGCGTAATCGCGAACAGCTCCACGAGGGCGAGCAAAAAAGAAAAACCTCTCGTCAGCTGAGATCGGATTCGAGCCACGTGGCTCGACGGAGTCACGATCGAGATGGAAGCGTGGGCGAAGAGAAATCTCGGGAAAATCTCCGGGATTTTCTTTCGCTCTGCGACGACGCCTTCGCTCACGCGGCCCCGCGCGACACCCACGCTATTTCGGTCGCGACACACTTCCTCGCCGGAGCGAAGCGCGAGAAAGAATGCTGCGATACGACCTTCGACGAAAATATTATCCGACGATGGGCTGAAAACGTCGCGTTTACGCGACACGACGCGACACAACGCGACTCTCTCTCTCTCTCTCTCTCCTACACTAACGCACGCACGTAGAAGGTTAAAAGAGCTGTTCGTGCAGCTCACGTCTTCTCCCCTCAACGTTCCTCTTCGAACGTCGAGCTGGGCCCACATTCCGGCGACTTACCTGCGCAGGTAAAACGCACGACGGCAGGTAGGGCGCGTCCGGCTTCGAGAAGCCATTGAGAAGTCGTTGGCCCCCGTGTTTCCCGCTTTTAATGTTGAAAGGAGCCGACGATGAAGAGTGCCGATTGGGACTTGTGTTATCGCCGGGAAGAACTGGGAAAACTTTCGTAATAATAGCGTAATCGTCAATGATTGATTCCACTGCGAAACAAGTGAGGGAAGAAGACGACGGAAAGAGAAAGAGAGAAAGAGAGAGAGAGACAGACAGGCAGAAACGTTTATTGTCGCTCTAGGAGTTACAGCCCTCTGAACTTTATAGTAATAATCTTTATGAGCACGGATTTCATGTAAATTGGATTCTAATTTTGCATAATAAGTTTGTTGCTTGTTCAAACGCATCACAATAATTGCAACATCATGTTATCCAAAGCGGATTTCTTACTTTGAGCTTTTATACGGCAAAAAAAGAGAAATAGCTCCTACAGATACTGAAAACTAGCTACCCACGGGTAAAAATTAGCTGTCCATATGATACAACTGAAATTTAGTTAATTTAGCTAATTCTTTTCGTCCTTGTGTCTAATCTTCAGCCCCCACAGCTAAAAACTGGGTCTGGTAATTAAATTTCATTTGTTTCACGTGGACTAATTCCCTTTTTCCGTAAATTATGAACACAAAGAGGGGAAAATGGGAATAAAATGAAAAAATAAAATAAAATGCGCAAGAGGAGCGTGACAAAGAGTAAGAATTGGCTGAGTATTATAATTATTCTTCCAGAAAGAGAGAGAAGAAAATGGTCTTGAAAGTAGCAAGGTAGTTGCAAAGTAGTTGCCTTCTTAATGACACGGTCACACATCGATCGAACGGATCGAACGGCCGTTTTGTCCATCACGGAGGGACGTTATAATTCGTGACATACGAAGCCGAGGAGGAAATATTGAGATTTACAGCCGTGCCCGTCAATTGACCGACTGTAACCTACACGTGTCTCTCTTCCTCTCTCTCGCTGACGTCGGAGAATTGGCTGTGACCTCTTAATTGGACCGGGTCATAGGCGCCTCCGTGGGGCACTTGCAGAAATCCAGGCGCGAGCATGCGTGTCGCGACGGCGGTATACGAGTGGCCTTACGTGCGTGTCTTGTAATTCGTAGCGTGTACGAGACGTCGTGTAATTTCAGTCGGGGAGTTGGCTTTGTAACCGTACGAGAGAGAGGGGAGGAGGGAAGTGGGAGAAACGTACATTGCGGCGAGTTCGTTCGTACGTGCGCGCGCGACAGGGCTGTATGAGCGTGCACTCTCTTATCAGCTACGTAGTTTTTTTCATCTCGTCGTAAAGTCGAGCGAATTTCCGTGTCCGAGTTGAGTGTGCTTTCTCGACTCAATTACACGCGGAATCGCGTCCTCCCGAAGGAATCCCTTTACTTCGTTGCTTCGTGAAGCCAACAGAGCCGGTTCGTTGTTGTCGAACGCGCGGTAAATATCCAGCTCTTCGAGCGTATCGCATCGTCCCGCCGTCGATGTCGTCGTCCACTAAAAACCGGAATCACTTAATGTCGGAATATTCAAATGAGTCTAATTAACGTTGCGTCACAAGCTGTCAAGCGTCCGAGCGATTCCCATCGTCGGCGACGAGGAAGACAATTTTTACCGGCGGGATTCAATTCTCCTCCGGCTGAAAATAACGAGCACCGTCGGGTGTGTCGCGACGAGGTCACATCTCGTACCCGGACGTTGTGGAAAAGCTGCCACCTGCTCGGAAATTTCAAGTTATTAGTCCGCGTGAGAAACCGGAGTGCCTTCGTCGACGGGCACCTGCAGGCATCATTCATCCCGCCCGTCTTCCCTCCGTTCACGGAGCGAACAATCCGAGGTAGCGAGTCCGCTCTGCTGCGCAACACGCTTCTCCGCTTCTCGAGAGGGAAAACCTTCTACCTGTGTCCCGCAACTATCCCTAAACTTTACGCAAAAGGAATCGTCAGATGGCACAGTGGGAAACGAAGAAACACGCGGACCCGTTTCGCCCAGACTGTTCTTTCTTGCCGAGCGAGGTCACAATTACGAAACCCTGAGAACCTTACCGTGACGGCCGAGGGTCTCGCTTGCAACGACGTCCCGAATCCGAAAGCGACGGATATGCAGATTCGCCTCGTGTACGCATCGCGTGTTTTCCCATGGAAATGGGGCAGGGGGGATAAGAGGGGGCACGTAGAGAGGGCGATGTTTACTCCGCCACAAGTTGAATTTTCGAGAGCGTCATCGCGCGATACCTTCCATCCGGGAATTCGGCGCCATGCCTTGAAAGCCCGGACCCGACGGACGTTGCTGGAAAGCGTGAGAAGGGAACGGATCGTCGTCCCGGGGATCCTCGATTCTCCGTTTTGAGCCCGAGGAGAGAAAGTACGGCTCGCGGAAACGAGTCGTCGACTCAACAAGAGGGAACCACGCGGCGACCTCAGACCGACGGTTCCCCCCACGAGCGGCTACGCTCCTGGAACAAACGTAGCGGAGTGTTGCGTGCCAGGAGAGGAAGGGCCCCCACCTGTTTCAGAACGGCAGGAGACTCGCCTGAACGGGCTGCCTACGCGGAGGGACGCGGCCGACGTAGCAGTAAGGCGCGGCAGTTTTCTGACGTTGCTTTCCTTGGCGAGAAGGTGCCGTCGTGCCGTCACACTGTGATAGAGGAGGTCGTCTCTTTGCTCCGGTCTCATCGGGATCTCCTGTGCGCTACTTATCCCTCCGACGAACTCAGTTTGTCCACACTCTCAACCCACGCCGATCGATAGTGTCGCGAGGGCACCGACACGACATCGCGCTTCAGTTCGCCAGTCCGCTCACGGCAGCTCGCGTTATCCGGCTGGATCGTCCAGGTGAGCGTCACCGCTCGAGGAACGCGGCGAAACACGTACGAAAGGTGCCTGGGATCCGAGGCAGGCCCGAGGTAGCCGGGGAGGCGCCTCTGCCTCTTCGGGTCTCAAAGCGTGGAGCGTAATCGTCGGCCAGGAGGTGCGCGAAGTACCGTTCGTGCGGCGAAATGTCGAGGGAAACCCGTCGAGTACCGTTAGCGTTAGCGTCGGTGACTGGGAACGTGCGAATGTGCGACGGAGGTGCGACGAGACGACCGGCAGATCGGCAAGGTTGACGCCGAATTCGACTCCCGCAGCCGTCGGCGGATCGCGCGCGGATTCACCTTTCAGCGCGGTAAACGATCGACTCGCTCGGTGATATGCGCGTAGGAGAAACCGGGGGACTCCGTTACTCGCTCGCACCCATTGGCGATTCGCGGCGCGAAAAGGTTGTTACTCTCACCGCAGAGTACGCGGGAATTATCGCCGCGAATCGAGCACACGCAACGCCCGGCTCGCTTCTCCGAGAAAGCGCGCGGAATGCGGCGTCTCGCAATCAAGTGGATAAATAAATCCCCCCGTGATTTGTGGCCCATAAACAATCTCCTCGAGCTGACCGCAGAAAGTGTGCCACTGACGTAGCCTCGCTACTTCTCGGCTATTCCCGATACCGAGATCGGTGCAATTCCATCGAGAGAGAGAGAGAGAGAGCGGGCGGGGGAGGAAGAAAGCCGAGATCGTTCTCGATGCACCTATCCCTCGACGACGATCATTTCGAGCCGATGATTCACGAGGCGCATCAGCTCGAATCATCTCGCGTGACAGCAGCGGCGTCGCGTTCGAAGCCTGGAGGGCACGTGGGCGCGCGCGCGCGCGCACGTTGAATAAACAAATCGAAGAACGCTCGCCGGGGAGAATCACGGCAGAAATATAGCCTTCGATGCTTTCGTTGCTGGTCGTTAATCGGCGGGAAATCGGCCGTCGGTTTCGTAACGCGCTTCGGGCACGTACGGGCGATGATGAAACTCTTTCGTGATCGGCAAAGCGCGCGCACCATCTGCGCGCGCGGCGTCGGTCGCGAGTCGCGAGAGAGAGGAAATGATTCGACAATGAATCATCACCCACCTCCGACGCGATCCGCGAGCTCGCCCCGACCACCGTGTGTAATAATAATAATAAGTGACGATATAACGCGTAATATCGCGCGTATTAGCGCGAGGCACGCTTTGAGGAAGAGCGCGATGGTGCGATAGGTCGTGTTTCGGCTTTGTTCGCCGGACCAAAGGAGCATGGCCGAGCGGAATGGCCTACTTTTCTAATTAATCGCCCATTGTGCCGCGACTCGGGCGAAGCGTAGATTATTCGACTAACCTTACGTGCGTGTTGACTAAATTAACTCTAATCCAATCAAACTCGCCGTCGTTGAATCAGCACCGTCGTCACGCGCCGATTATTAATCCACCGCTTTAACGACCAGATTGCTTCTCCGTTAATCCGCGTTTTATCCGTCATCGGAATATTTCGATGTGCGATGTGGTGCGCGCGCGCTGTGCGTTTGGGAAAGAATTATTTTCCCGGGCCCCCTGCCTGCCGTATTTTCCCCTTTTGTTTTTTTTTATTTTCTCCCCGCGTGTTTTTCAATTCATCGGGAATACGTGAAATTTATTTGACGTTTACGCGTGCGAGAACGCGCGGGAGGAGGGGGGAGGGCGAGTTGTACTTGAGGAAATTTGTTGATTCAGCTGCACATAGTTTTCTCCATTCGCCTCTCTCTCGTCTCGAGAACGACAAAGATGGACGCAAGCCGTGCCCGGCGTGCTGTGCTTATGGTGAATTTAATACGGAAACCTGTTTCTATACTTTCACGACTGGCAAGAGCCCGCGGTTTACGGGGCCATCTAAATATGGACACCGTAAGCGCAGACAGATAAAGAGAGAGAGAGAAAGAGAGAGATTGCTCGCACTGCTTCAAACAACATCGGGAATCGGCTCGTAATAATATACAAGCGTTTTATCTTCTGGCTCGCGCGAGGCGAGGGGCATGGCGAATCTAGAGATAAGATGAGGTAGAAAATAGATGTTCGTTGATTTAGCGCAATAAGCTACAGCCGTAGCTCGGTAAATGCGCGCGTTGGCAATTAAAAACTCTGACTGTCGCGTTAATTCCCATCGATATTGATCGATCGATCGCTCACGCCTTAAACGTGAGCGTCAGTAAGGGCTATTAATTTTCGATCATTTCGAAACTTCGAAGAAAACTTGCCGAAACGTCGAAGGTAATGTCTTCAAAGGTCACATTCGCTGTGGGTATCGATGCCTAACAGTGCAATAGATAATAGGGGAGGAAGGAGGATCGGTAATCGTCGATATGCTTCACCTGTTGTTTCCCTACCGACAGGTCTAACGGGCCAGTCATTAAGATTAGATAACGGATTCCAACGACATTTTCCGCATTTTTAAAATCTCATAATTCCTACATATCGAAGCTTCGATATTCTCAAAATTTTCACTTGTAGATTCTTTAGTTCCCACTTCTTTGAATTTTCATCACTGCGAGGCCTTCGTTATCATAAAACAAATAAACAATATTATAAAGTTGAAGAAAGTCAGCGGATAATTACAAAAAAGAAAAAGAGGTGAAAAATGACCAGTTCGCGGTACGAAGGAAAATACCCGTGATTCTCTAACGTTAAAAGTTACGAAATAAGAGCGCTGTCAATATCGCTGTTGAAGTAACGCTACAGGCGGGACGCGGGCGAAGAATTTGTACGATACCTGATAAAGGCATTCACATTTGAGAAACCAGTTTTCGACGAGTCCTGATCGGAGATCTCTGCCCGGCAGGTCCAGGAGCGTCTCGAGGACCCGCCGGCGCCCGTGGAGCCGGTATGCTCGTCCGTCTGTGACATCGTCGACGAGGTGTGCCACGCTTATCGCATCTCCGGCAACCCCCACGCCCGGGAGTTGGTGAGCCTTCTGAGCAAGTCGCATCTCAGGGCACTCTTGGAGACGCACGACGCGGTGGTGGAGCGCAGAGGTGCACCAGCCAAGCCGAATCCTCCGCCTGCGGTGACGATGCCGACGAACGAGAGAACGGAGGCCGTCAGGGTGGTCGGTCTCAGGAGGCAATCGGATGAACCCTTAGTGAGTTATTTATAAGCAGTGGTGAATAGTTTATACATAAATATGCAGTAGACAACACGCGGGGGTGACTTTGCGTCACGGTGAATGGAAAGGGTTTGAAATCGCGACGGGGATCGTCGTCTCGACGCGAAGAGCTTTCCGGTGAAAACAGCGGGAGCTTGCGCACAAGTCGTTCAACGAAGAGCTCGGGCTGTGTTTGGGCGCAATTCGGCAGATTTATCGCCGGGGGAATCCTCGAGTTAGCTCGCCGGTCCGGCTCGTCCGAAGGAAAGACGGAAATGCCACTTGCAGAGTTCATAAATAAGTGCGGATGTTTATTTCCACGGTGCGGCCACGTGGCCCGGCTAAGATTCTCTGCTACTGCGCGCTCCCCCGAGACCGAAATGTAGTTCTCGACGGTCCTCGCGTTCTCGGCTTGACGCTTTGTTTATCGACGAACGCGCGAGAAAGGCACGGTTGTCGCGAGCAGAGTGTACTCAACCCGGCTCGTCCCGGAGACGTTTGTTTTCACGTGTCCGTGTTTCCCCTCAGGGTCTGACGGTGCAGGTCGACGAGTCGGGCAACATGATCATCGCCAGGATCCTCGGCGGCAGCACGGCCGCTCGTCAAGGTCTCTTGAGGACAGGCGAGGTGATACTCGAGGTGAACGGCAAGCACGTGCGGAACCCGGAGGAGCTGCAGCAGGCGATCCAGGAGGCCAAGGAGAATCTGTCCCTGAAGCTCGCCCCGGGTGTCGCGACGGACCTGAACCGACCTGTCAAATCCACGGTGAGTGATTCCGAGAACGGTTTGCTTTTCCGCCTCGATGCCTCCGGTAACCACCGCCGGTGTTTTTGCTCTACTTCCTCGCACGGTGTTTCCCTCGGACATCGCGGCGTGAACGCGCTGGGAAAAAAGGCAAAATCATAGCTTTGCCGAACGACCACTCGAATCGTCGTGTTGCAGTGTTACATGAGAGCGCTCTTCGACTACGACCCGTCGGAGGACACGATCTTGCCCTGCAGGGAGATAGGTCTGCTCTTCCAGAAGGGCGACATCCTGCAGATCGTCGACCAAGCCGACCCAAACTGGTGGCAGGCGCGCAGAGTGGAGGGCGAAGGTCTCGGACCGCCTGGCCTGATACCTTCCTTGGAGCTGGAGGAACGCAGGAAAGCCTTCGTGCCGCCCGAGGCCGACTTCGTTCACAAGATCAGCATCTGCGGCACTAGAATCTCGAAGAAGAAGAAGAGGAAAATGTACCAGTCCAAGTCGAACGGCGAGTTCGACAGCGCCGAGTTGCTCCTCTACGAGGAGGTCGCGCGAATGCCGCCGTTCCGGCGCAAGACCTTGGCCCTGGTCGGGCCGCGCGGCGTAGGCCGGCGAACCCTGAAGAACAGGCTGATCAACAGCGACCCCGAGAAGTTCGGCACTATTGTACCTTGTGAGTACGACACACATTGTTCGATTAAGCCCTCAAGAACGGACAAACTCTGTCCTCCGATGTAACGACGAATGTCCAATTCAAGATTTCAACGAGATCCATTTCTTCTTCTCATCGTTCACCGATGAGATTTCAGTCGAAAGCAAAACCTGATCGTAATCCCATTTTCGTAGATACGTCGAGGCCGCCCAGAGTCCTCGAAGAGGACGGTAAGAGCTACTGGTTCACCGATCGTGAGGCCATGGAAACCGACATCAGGGAGCACAGGTTTCTCGAGCACGGCGAGCACGGTGGGCACCTGTACGGCACGAAACTGGACTCCGTGCGTGATCTGATCAGAGCCGGTAAGATGTGCGTGCTGGACTGCAGTCCAGCCGCCCTCAAGATCCTCCACAACAGCACGGAGTTCATGCCCTACGTCATATTCATCGCCGCGCCCGGCATGGAGCAGCTGAAGTCCCTGTACGATCTCGGGAGGTCGACCGGCGCCAGCAGTCGGCAACTGACGGTAATCTGTCGCCAAAACTCGCTTCCACGTTCCATGCTAAATCACTTTCCACACATCCGTGAAATCTCTCTCTGTGTCTCCCTCTCTCAAGCTCCTCGTGTCGCTCCCTAATGTGATGCTAGTCACTTACATGCAACTATACTTTACTCTCATTCGCTATTCAGTTTGAGCTGTATTCAATCAGTTTTAGTTAATTCGTTGTATAAATTTGATGTTGGCTTCGCTAGTTCGACCGCCAGAGTTCCATCAGGTACAGCTCGAGGAGAGCCCGGACGCTGGAGTCCCTCGCATCTCTATACGAGGTTTGTATTGCATGTCTCTCGATGACAATGAATGTGAACAATTCGCTTTACGTTACGTTTATGCACTTCTATTCGATCTTCCTCCGAGTTATGCAATCGTAGTTCTCTCCACGTAGCGGCGAATCGTAGTTCTCCAATGCGGCACGTGTCTGTATACATCGTCTTAGTTCGGGACTGCCTTGGTATGATTAACGTCGAATTAACCGTATTGCAGTATCGCACGCGACTTCCACGTTCTCTAATTCGTAAAATAGAATTCCACACGTCAAGTGTAACGAAAAGTACGAAGAAGTCGGCTTTCACTCGGACCGACGATAACTTCGTCGTCGCCATATTAACGTCTGTCATCAATTACGCTTGTCCGAGCACTTTCACGACTGGTAATTAAGCCCGCAACTGTAAACGGGAAACGAGTTACGTTCGTGGAGCCACGTCAGAGACACATACCGCACCGCCTTTAGCGTGAAAAGCGATTGTTGTGCGAAGCACCGTTTCTCTTAGACGAGAAATTATTCTTAAGCGGCGGGGAGACGACGCGAGCGAACGAACGATTGATCGATAATCCATCTGGTAACAGGAGGACGATCTGAAGTCGACCCTGGAGGAATCCGCCGCCCTACAGAGAGCCTACGAGAAATACATCGACCTGGTGATCGTGAACGAGGACTTCGACCACACGTTCCGGCAGGTGATCGCCGCTCTGGACGCCTTAGCCACCGAGCATCAGTGGGTGCCGGTGAATTGGATCTACTAATCGGTTCCTGGGCGCAACATTTGACGAGGGAACGCGCAGTCTCGCAGCTCGAACATGCGAGAATGATGGTATCGTCGATAGCGTCGGAACCCGGCCAAGATTTATGCTGCGCGGAGCGCGCAGTTGAAAAAGGAAAACGAGAGAAAAAAGGAAGAAGAAGCGAGGCACGTGTAGAGTACAAAGAACACTTCGTGCCGCGAGAATTACCGTCTCCGCCGCGCCCCGAGAGGGCCGATCGAGAATCTCATTGCCGTTTATATATGTAGTTAAGTACAAGGTAGCCTTTACGTTAGCTCGTTATAGGTTTACAAACGACCCGTTCTCTGTCCCTGTGTGGAATCTTCATCGGATCTCCGCGTATTGATGTACGTTAAACGATATATAATATACGGAGCACACACTGAACTATGTATCCCGGTCGATCGTCCCTCGATAGATCGGAATGGCAGCGAAGATAACAGGACGCCTGTCCAAACACGGGTAATGATTGCCGTGTTCGGCGTAATGGAGCGCCTGACGAGCGGTTGGGTTCGATTGAATCGGATGTTACGTATAGACACAAGACCTAAAAGTGTACGTCGATTAGAGTCGTCATAAATCATCGTTAAGCGCTTCGCTCCGCCGGACGCAACAGTCGTGTACTCCCCTTTTTGCTTCAATAGCGACGAAAATCACGTCGCACGTCGCTGCGCGTTTTTTACTGCCAGTCTCTACAACGATTGTACGTTAACAACGGGTCGATTGAGTGTAAGCGTTAGACCGCCGTCCATTAATTTCCACCGCCGTTAATTTTAGCTAGTACTTCTAATTTAACGTTGACGTTAATGTTGCGCGATTTAAGCCGCGTACACATAAAGTATAAAGTGAATTTATTCTTTTTTTTTTTTTAATTCTGTCCGATTCTCTCCGTCACGCTCGCGTCTCGTTTCATATACGCATTCTGTCTCGTGTCTCGTTTCGTTGCTCGTGCACGCGCTAAGTATATTCCTGGCATAGAGTGCCTTAATAGCACAAGCCTTATAATCGGGTTGGTGCGAAGACCTACTATGTCGAGACAGACTCGTCTTACACACTCGGGTTTTTACATAAGACAAAACCAATAAACGCGTTTTTCTAACGTCCGACTGAGAGAGACAGTCATCACACACGACATACGGCGTACACACACACGACACACGCGCGTAAAAACACACATACATGTAGGTGACGACAAACCAAATACATCTGTATGTTAAATCGAGACGTATGTCCCGAGGTGCAACGTAATACACCATGTGGAATAAAAGTTTATCGAACATTTGTTACAAATCAGAAGCACAACGAGTAGCTTGTTGGTAAATTTGATACCCTTGTTCACTTCCTTCGCACCCGAGCAGCACGATGGTCGGTTAATCGTTTGCCAATGTTGACCAAACGTTGGGCAACGATTAGCCAATCATTCAGATAGTACAGGAATATTTTACGAATATTCGTTGCGAATGTTTATATATTCATAGAATGTACCAAACACTGTTATATATTTATAGTATGTTCTTAGTATATAACGCTACTATAAATGTTCTATGAATATATATAGAATTTCAGACAACACAATGTCTAAAATCGAGACGCAAGGAGTCTTAAAGACGCCTCTTTCAGACGTTGGAACATAAAACGTCTTACATCCTGATTTTAGACACTGTGTTGCTTGGAATATTTCATCGAATATCGTAGGCAAATGTGTGAGAAACTCCTAAGATATAATATTCTTAAATATTAAAGCCATAGTGTAGAAACATTATTTTGTATGTTTCAGTCAAATATTGTCAACAATGACGTAGTATACAACATTAAGAACTACATATTTGGAAATATGGCATATTATAAAATATCATTGTAATAATATTGTGTCAATGATTTCTTGCTTACTGGATCTGCTTACAAAATTCTACGTATATTCATAGAATATTTTGTGCTATCTGGGTAAACCCATTACCGTCCAGTTCAGCCTACTTAACTGCTCGGGCAGCTTCATTAGTACGCTACATTATTATGCCAAGGATTAACAATTTGACGTGGCTCTTATCTTTTTTTCACTTATTAGAGATTTAAATTTCAATAAAAATTGATTAGATCTATTATCTTATCGGATGCATTGTCTATATTTGATGTATTATTTTATTAGATTTTAATTCAACAACTCAGGACAATTATATTAAAGAATTGACATATGAGAGAGCGTAGATTTTGTTGATATTTAAATTTTTGCAATTGCGTTATAATGAAAATAATTTTTTTATCTGCGAATGAACACGAAAAAATAAGCGAAGGACGTGTCGAGATTATCGGCAATCATCAAGCTATAATACAGGGTAGCTTCGCAAAACTATGATTACCATCATCACGTTAATTCGGATTGTAACTTCGCGCATTCGCCGCAATCCGTCAAGATGACGTTAGCGTACGGTAAAATCTGTCAATTGCGCAATACACCGGTTCTCGAACGATACCTGGTCGATGGTTGCGGTAAACATCAGCACGCCGTGAGAGAGTGTTTCCTGCACCGTGTCGCGTGCTTCCTCCAACAAGAGGCCGTAATCGAGAAAAAAAATGCAAATCCTACGGCAGCTGGACGTGCATCCGAAAGTGCGCGAGGAGGCCGACATTCTCGTGAGGACCTTCAGCGGTGCCATTGGTAAACACAATCAGAGAGATCGGCGTCTAGAACGTTACTTGTCGGTCTCGTCGAATTTCCGCCTGTCAATGCCCGTCCTGACGGAAGTTCAGGCTCGACTGCCACGAGGACAGAGGATACTTGCGTCCCGTTAGGTTAAGATATTCGTTACGGTGCAAAACGAGACGACACCGGCGAGTAATTAACCTCCGATCGAGCTTCGGACCTTCTTATTAGCGTTCTTACAAGATGTTTTGAATTCGAATCGGCCGTCGTGCGGTTCCTCCGCATTCGTGCGAGTCGTCCGCAACGGAACCGCGTTATCTCGCCCACCATGTGCGTTTCTGACACTTAATATAATCACATGTTTGCTCCATATTAGACGATACTTAACAGAGCTTACGTACCTTCACTGATAAAACACGCCACTTGATAAGAATCAGCTTTCTACATATATACATACATATGTTAACACAATCAACGACGAAATAATTCTCTTTCAGTTACAATCATTAGCACCATCATCATGGGCATACTTCTCATGTCAGAGATCAACTATTATCTCACGCCAACTATGAGCGAGGAATTATTTGTAGACACATCTAGGGGCTCTAAACTGAGAATCAACTTGGACATAATAGTCCCAACTATATCTTGTGACCGTAAGTGCAGATTACGCTTGATACACACACATACACACAGAAAAAAATGACAGTTTCTATGTTTTTGCAGTTTTATCGATAGACGCGATGGATACAACCGGTGTGCAGCATCTGCAGATAGAACACAATATCTTTAAGAGACGATTAGACTTAAACGGTAAACCAATAGAGGACCCGAAGAGAACAAGTACGTGTAACATTCTCTGGTAAAATAAGATTGTACAAAAAGTAGAATGAGCAGAAAAGAGACTCTCTGATATAAAATTGTTACAGACATTACAAACACAAAGGCTCTCATGAAACCTACGAACGAGGTAATCGAAGACTCTCACGGGTGTCTTCTCACTGAATATTTATTCGCAAGTTAATTAATATCGGACAAAATATTTTCACAGGAAACACAAGTCAGCTCTACTACCGAGGCTTGTGGAGATTGTTACGGAGCGGCTACAGATATGTTAAAGTGAGTCGGATTTTCTCACACAGACACACACGTTGAGGAAGAACTCCATCGAGTATATACATGTTTTGTAAAATTCAACTTTATTTAATTACACAGGTGTTGCAATACTTGCGAGGAAGTACAAGCGGCCTATAGACTTAAGAAATGGGCGACACCGGACATGGCTCAAATTAAACAGTGTCAAAATGACAAATCTGCGGATAAGTTTAAGCACGCCTTCACGCAAGGCTGCCAAATTTACGGTTACATGGAGGTGAATCGAGTCGGTGGGAGTTTCCACATCGCGCCGGGAGACAGCTACTCTGTCAATCATGTGCATGGTAAACTAACAAAATGGAATTCTTCCTTTCCACGATACATCCGCTGATGAATCTCTCATGGGCCTCGTTCTCTCAATGTAACAGTGCACGACGTCCAACCTTACACCTCGAATCACTTCAACATGACTCATAAAATTCGACATTTGAGCTTTGGACTCAACATCCCAGGAAAGACGAATCCTATGGATGACACCACTGTAATCGCCACGGAAGGTAGGTTTTTACAGCTATTTTATTAAGAATTCAACGCTCTTCCATTCTTATAAACAGTTACAAACTCAATGCAACTATTAGAAACAATTGTGAATTAAAGTTACCCTTCAAAGATTTACTTCATACTTACATACATACATACATACATACATACATACATACATACATGTATATATATTAACATCTTATGCCTGTTCCAATAGCCATAAATGTACCAAATGTACCACCACCTTGAAGCATCAATTTGCCAACATTGGTATACAATTCTCTCCCTCTCAACCCATATCTAGCAATCAAATTTTTTTTATAAATTAAACATACTCCCGACTCGCTGAATATGTTTACATTAGCGATTGTTCTCAACGATACCTGAAGGAAGAAAATCCACCGAAAAGTGCGCCAGAGCTTATACCGACAAAGAATCCAATTGCAAAGCCTAATTTCATACGGTCGAAACACGAAGGTCCTTGGCCATAGGCTCCTGCTGGTATGGCGGGCATCTTGCGTGAACTTTATCTCACAAATCAAGCGAAATTTTCCCTAAGTTTCAGCATAATTATTTAGAACACATATTCCGAATTTTTTGCACACGATATGCACGCATACTTGGAAGTTGTATCATTACATTAATACTTACTGTAAAAGCGCGTCTTACGCAATCTTGTCGCGGCTGCAGTCGTTCAGCCGTATCCTTACTTATAAATTTGGGAATTTGATAACGTTCCTTCACAATTGCCGAGATTTATCAACGCATCGCACTCACACGACATTACTGAAACGACGCCATGATGGTTTTCCCCCCTGTAAAAGAAGACGGTCGCGCCGTCTGCTATTTCCGTCGAACGTGACGTCACACCGTGGATACGGCGGGTCATTCGTATCGCGTATCAAATATAGATAACAATATGAACTTTGTTGTTAATAAAAATAAATTTTGCAAAATTTATCTTCCCAGTGAAATCGGGAGATGACTTTCATAGAACGTAGCCAATTGAAATTATACGTTTTAAGGTATTTCATAGAATTAGAAGTTTACTTTCGTATAATCAAGTTTTTCAGAAGAAAACAGAAACCACGCTTTTTACACCGGATATCAAATATCGGCCTTTGATTTACAATTATTCTGATCTTTTCGAAAGTGAAAAACGTTTTGCCTTTTTATTTTAATACATCAGACGAATTCTTTTTGAGAATTTGTCCAATCGCATAAAGCCAGAGGCAACAATGTACCCTAATTGAAGAGTAACAGAGCCTTGAAACTCACAGAAGTTGTTTCCTTTTTCAGGTGCTATGATGTTTTATCACTACATCAAAATCGTGCCGACTACATATGTCCGTGTAGACGGGTCGACCCTCTTGACGAATCAGTTTTCTGTAACACGACACTCAAAGCGGATGCCGTTGTACATAAGCGATTCCGGCATGCCTGGCATATTCTTCAGCTACGAGCTGAGTCCGCTCATGGTCAAGTACACGGAGAAGGCGAAGTCGTTCGGGCATTTCGCGACGAACACTTGTGCGATCATCGGCGGCGTGTTCACTGTGGCAGGCCTGATAGATTCGTTGCTCTACCATTCGGTGCGCGCGATACAGAAGAAGATAGAGCTAGGAAAATACAATTGAAATTCGGGCCATGTTGACACTTTTATGCTTGTTTCTACCATCGCGATTTGAATCTAATCGGCGATTAATTCAGGGAAATTCGTCGATTAAATTTCAACTATGACGGTAGAGACGGGGAATTAGGCGAATAATTAAATAGATTTTTACGAGAAGTATTAACCTCTTCAGGGATGAATTGAAAATTTTTGATTTATAACAACGAAAATTGTTTAAATTTATTTCATTCAACATTTAATATTAACGGTAATTTTTAAATAAAACTAAACGCACACATATGTGTCAATATCCCTGAAGAGGTTAATGAGAAGCATGGTGCTTCGGGAGCACTTTTCCACCGAAGGCCGATAGGCCCGTTCGTTTTCGCTGCACCACTGAACTAGTGCAATAAGTTGAAGTGAGAAAACATATACTTGTCTCGCTTCAACTTATTGCACTAGTTCAAAGGTGCAGCGAA
This sequence comes from Dinoponera quadriceps, assembly GCF_001313825.1. Taxonomy (NCBI): domain Eukaryota; kingdom Metazoa; phylum Arthropoda; class Insecta; order Hymenoptera; family Formicidae; genus Dinoponera; species Dinoponera quadriceps. The sequence goes on from NW_014556124.1 coordinate 1,307,295, forward strand.
AATGAACAGACCTCTAATCTTCGCTGTGAATTCTCACCTTAGCGCGTTGGACGCTAAGTACGACTGTCGATAATCATCGTCTCACTTTCCGGTCTGCATGAGAAACGTCGTCAAAACTCGACAAGTAAATTCAGGGCTCGATAAATAAGCGTATTCGGTGTGCTACGCGCGCGATGCGAATGCTCTTCTCTCTCCTTTTTTTTTTTGTGGCGCAAAGAAGAGAGACATAAATTATATATGTATTATAACGTACGCTAAGTATATTCTTCCTAAAAAGTTTTACTTGTTAAATAAAACGCGCATGATATTATTGTACGCTACAATAATACGGAAATATACGGAGAGGGAACAGTCATCTCATGCTGACGAAAAACGCTGTACCGAAAGTAATTTCGATAGCGAATGATGAGTCTGTCCGTGTGTTTATTTACATTTAACCGCTATTAACTAAAACGTTTTAAGGAACGCATTGTACATGTCGACGGATGTCATCGCGATATTCCTGCAAAAGTCCACGTCTGTACCTTCAACCAAGGCTCGTAGTGAAACATACAATGGTTTGGTAGGATCGTACTGCGCCTTTTTCAGTTCCACCAAGAACATGTGCCTCTGTTGGAGTCTGGCTTTACGACAGAGCAAGATGTGCGGCGATTGCACGATGAAATCAAGCGGCAGCATCATTTCGTCATGAGCGTACTCGAATGTTCTCATCAGATTCTCGCGATCTGAAAACGCAATTTTTAGTATTAGACATACTTCACGAGCTTTGAGATTGAGTCAATGACAAGTGCACCCTTACTTTTCGTCCATAATTTGGGCATCCTAAGGAGCAACTGTTTGACCTGTATACGATTGAATTGCATCTCTTCCCTGATGCTGAACGTGTTAGCTATTATGTGCAACATCTTGTATGTTATTACTTTAGGCCCCTTGACTGCGAGGATCCTGACTTGATTGCCATTGAGGTGAAAGTTTGTCTGGAAATAACCGAACCTGCCATCAATGTCCTTAGTGCTATGCAGCAACCACCTGGGATTCTTGCATATGATGGTCTTTATCATATCTATGCTGAATTCATGCGCCCTTAAGTATCTTATTCTCGTGTGAAGATCGTCCATATCCTCCTTGAAGATGTGGGGATTCTTGGTGATGAAGTGACCTAGCTGATCGGCCGGTACGCCACAGTCGGACAGAAACATGATATACGGCTTCATGTCGCGCTCAAAGTCAAGGCCCAGGATATAATTTATCATTCCCTCCTCGGACTCCAGTTTGTACAGCTCCACCCCGAGTTTCACCAGCTTCTGAATCGTCTTTGACTTGTTCGCATACTTGGCGAACGTAAAAGTAGGCGTGAGATACGGACCGATGTCGGACAAATCCTCGGTACACACGTCTAGAGGCTTCGGTAACGTTATGTCGTCGTCGTCGTCGAGGAAGTTATCGCACGGAGCGATGGTAATTGGCTGAATGCGAGAAGGTAAAGCGGCATTTACCACGTTATCATTGGAACTATGAGCAACCTCCAACGTATAACCTCCGTCGTCGAACCTCTTCGTGTCTTCTGATGAAATATTCGGGTTGGAGAGTTTAACGTCCGCCGAATCGTCATTGTTCTCTCTCGACAGGCACTGTTGAAGTCTGTTATTCCGCCAAATAAATCGGGTGGTCAAGTTTGTCGTGATATTTCGTGCCGGTCGTGCAGCTGACAGAATCGAGTAGAATCGTTGAAATAACATATTTAATATGCAGAAAGTTCATTTAAACGATTTGAGTGGAGGAAAATGGTGAATCTCTCGCGTATTACCGAAAAATGTATCTTCAGTAACCTCACAATAATTGACGAATGATAGATTGTTTCGCCTAACCTAACTTGAACTTCCCGCACCGATGCAAGCGACGCGTAGTCGGAAACAGAAAGATGAACTTTCATCGATAGGTTCGTAAATGTATGATTTATTTCTCTGTTGTAAAAGTATACAATATAATATAATTATCATTATTTTTATCAAAATCACTATTATGCTTTTACTTATTTCTCATGATCGAAAAAAACGAATCTTAAAAATTAAATAATCGTTTTCTTCATTTGTGATAAGTTCTGGTAAAATTTAACGGGCTGTAACTTCGGTATTGGTGTATTTTTAAAAGCGCACCAATCAGAATGCAGTACGATGATCCCGAGTCGGGTAGAGTTAACAAATCGAAATTGCCATAATATTTATTCTTATTTCTAATATATATCGCAGAGCCTAACTGCACAGGTTACGAAATAACAGACATTAAAGACCTGTCTTAATTATTGAACCCATTATTTTTGCGGGTTAATTGGCATCACATCCAAGACTCGAACCATATTTAACCAAGACTCGAACCAATTTTGTTCAACGAGTTTATCATGACACCGCTATGTGGCGCCAGGTAACAATGATTTTATTTTTATCGAGTTAACGAATTGGACTATCATTCCACAGTTGACTCAAGAATAATTGAACTTTTGCTCTATCATTAAAAAATACGTAAGACGTATTACAACTTCGGTGGAATAAAAAATAATAATATACTTCAAGAAGCATTATGTAATTTAAAATCTCGCATCTTAGTCATGTAGAGATTGCAATGTCGTGGTCGTTCGTTGCTAAAATATACCGAATTAAATGAGAAGTGGCGATTATTTAATTTTCAACTTCACCTTTCACTTAAGTTTTGATGTAGGAACTCTTTAAACTTTCTATTTATTTCTTAACAAATGCCATACACTATTTCGTTTGTCTTTTATAAACGATCAAAGTAAAAATAACATTTTAGCTTCAACTTTGAATAACCGGTGAAAACAGATTGCGTCACAATCTATGGGTGTGCAAATTAAAATGGAAGTTCCACCCTTTCAAACGTTAAAAATATTTATTTGTAATGTTTTGTTCATGCGATGCAACGCGGCGAATTTCGTCGAGCATTTTAATATTTAATGGATTCCAATTTACATTTCGTGTAACCTTGTGTAACCTTGTGAAAAATAAATTATCATCGTGTCCAGCAACATAACATGATCTAAAAAAACAGACTTCAAACTGTGGAATATTTCTTTATTGACTACATATCCGTGTAAATAACTCAATCGTCTAGCCAATGTAAGAATTACGCTCACCTTCGTAACACATTGCGACGTATCGATTGTAAGAAAACATAAAAAAACGGCTATAAATATGCACGTATACTTACGAGGTCTATTATTTGTCGAGTCAGGATGCGTATCGTGAAAAGGTGAGATCAGATAGAGAAAACGAAAGAATATGAGCATTGTATGAACAAATACTTTTATTATCTTAAAATGGCTAAACCTTTCCCGCTAGTAAAAACTCGTTTCCTGGCACTTGTTCGGAATTGCAATTAATTTGGGAAAAAAATGATGACAATATGCGGTGTCAATGGAAAAAAAATGTATCTACTTTCTACCTGAAACCTAAAACAATAAAACACACTCCGAGATCTCACGTTCGAAGAGCTCACGTACAAATCGTTCAAATATTACATATATATAAGTAAATATGTAATATTACAAAGTTATAAAACTGTATATAACAATTAATTAAAGCAAATTTAAAGCTCTGGAGTCGCTATGGCCGTTCTTGTTTAATGACGTCAGAAGCGAGAAAACGCGTGCCAAGATCTTTTGCGTTATACATTCAAATAAACAAATATATTCACAAAATGACATTTGAGATCGATGCAGCACACATGTAAAATTGGACGAATGCTTTACTTTCACTTTAACAGTCAGCGGCACCAATTGTATATGTGTGCTGAATCGATACAAATGTCATTTTGTGTATATATCTTTTTGTTTGAATGTATAACGCAAAAGATCTTGGCGTGCGTTTCCCGACGTCATCAAACAAGGACAGCGACTACCACGGAGCCTTAATATTTTATATATATGAATTCAGAATCATTTGATAGCAACCTCTTTGAGTTGAAAAGATGTACAAAATGCACCATTCATTGCATATAATACACGATCAGTAGAAAATAAAAGCTCCATTATGCTATACGTTCCGTCACGTCATCCGCGGGGAAAGGATTAACTTGCGCGTTACATATTAAGGCGGCAAGATAATGCGCTTTGATTTACATCAATATACAACTTAGGAAAGCTTGACACGCGATAACAATGCACGCGATGCTCGTCTACTCTGACATCTTGCTACTTCCTCTGAGAACTGTCAACCCACACGCGCGTATTCTCACAATATGCTTACTCACAATATGCACCCAGGCACACACGCACGAACGCACGCAGGCATACACACAGTTTTATTATGCGCTAGGGCCCTTAATTACATCATATTTATATATATACCTCGGCTCCTTATAGCAGAGCTGTTTTACGGCGAAAGTGACACACATACATATACACACACACACACACTTGCGCTATTATTATTATGCGATATAAGTACGTTAATTATACAACATTTAAGAACACTTTGATTCACGACCAGCATCTCAATATATATCAAAACAAACGAAAATTAACTACCGGAATGTCCCTTAATTAAACGGTAAGGTAACAGCATCGCGCTAATATCGCGCGTCCGCGCGCAATTATTGTTCGTCGCGCGCGGCTGATTATCTCTCTCTCTTTCTCTCTCTCTCTCTCTCTTAATTTCACGTTCGCTCCTAGCCGAGTCAATTTCGCGAAATCGTTGTGATTACGGCACAATGTCCGACGATGGAAGAGATACCGTCCTAACGGATGGCTTGACTAGGCAGTTCCGACGCGCGCTATTACTTTGATACGCTTCGATACTCCGTGCTTCGCTCCTTCCTCCTCCAAAATGTCAAATTGATTAAAAGCGTTATTTCGCAATCGAGACTGCGGCCGATTAACCGGCGATGGCCAAAGTTACACACGGCAGGCCCGTAAGCGACGGCAAGGCGAAAGGGGGGCGTGTCGCTGCTTGGAAGCCGAAAACGTATATACGCCGTCGCATCAGCCGCTCGTATATTGCGTGTTTATCATCGTCACATCGTCTTCTCTTTGATTTCTCCCCCGCCTCCTTCCCCTCTGTACCTTGACACGGGCGAGCAATACACACAGCGCGCTCTGGTGAAACCTATCTAGCTTTCCTTTTAAGTCAACGTGTAAATATATAGTATAGAGAGTCCGCGCTTTTTGTCCTTAAATTAAATTAACGTATCTCATCTCCGTATTCCTATCATGTTGCCCTCTCCCTGTCCGCGACGATGACTAGATCCCCGGTTTTCATTCCTGCTTCGGCCGGTTGGCCCTGCCGTTCGACGCCTCACCGTCCAATTGGCGATTTTTCGCCCGCTGTCGCAGCTGGGCTCGCTTTAGGCTTGTCATCAATTGACTGGACTGGTAAAGCCAACTGGCCTGAAAAATCGTCGGCGCGTGCAGTCGATATTCGAGGGGCGTGTTGTTAGCTCGAATCAGTTACCACGGTTAGATTTACGATACTATGTTGGTTATTGTACACTTACCACCATGATCATACAATTCATTAGGATGGGTACGGAGAAAACGATGGATATGAACAAGCCTTTGGAATCGAAATATTGCTGCCTAGAGAAGACCCTGTGAAAACGATTGAGCCAATTAAACGGCGCTTCGGGAGCGGGATTCGTTGCGAACGAAGCGCTTCGAGACACATCGTTCCGCGTTTTATTTATTTATTTATTTTTTCTCGACCGTGACGAATACCTACATCCAATTAGTCGCAGCTACCTCATTAATGCTTTCCGAGAAATAAACGAGAAGCACTGAAATAGAGAGAGAGAGAGAGATCAGCTTGAGGTTAGATGCTGATAAAAGGAATAAAATTAACATTTATAGATAAAACTAATCAGAGTGACGCGACAGTGAACGACTGCGAGTGAACTTACGGAGCACAAGGAACAGAATTATCTGAAAGTTCGCATGATTCCTGGTCATTAATGCGGTCATCGTGATGGCAATGTGAAAAGTCAACAGCACGGCTAACCATGGATCTCTCCAATCGATCTGCAACAGGAAAAGATGCGTACGCCTACGTGATAACACGTGCGAAATCAATCTTGATCTGACGCGAATCGTATTGAGAAAAAGAAAGTAGAATGACAGAAGGAGGAACGGAATTTTTGAACGTCTGGCGGAGATAATAGCGCACAAAGTGTACTGTATCTTATCTATTACAGCAGTTTCTCCTGATTGCTCTCGGGAGCTGATTCGGGAGAGTAAACGATGCGTAATAAACACGCGCGCATCCCCTCCCGCATCGTCGATTTATTCGTACGAGCGAGCTTGAATCGTGCTCGCACGCGAACGAGTGGAAGAAGAAACCGGATCCCGACGGGAATGTTTACTTCCAAGGACGCGGGAGATGCTGATACACGACCCGAAAATATTCGGGTACATCCTGGGGAGCGAGAGATACGCGAGCGTGCACGTCACTTCTCGCGAGGACCCGGTCGTCTCTCTCTCTCTCTCTCTCTCTCTCTCTCGGCGCGTTCGTCCTTGAGCAAACTCGACGAAAATAGGACACCACGCCGGATATGACGATTACCATCGGCGCGACACGTGCACATCCGGATGTTTCGCGCGGAAATTTTTCTTATTCGTCAAACCTTTGCCAACGGGCAGGCCGCTGCGAAAAATCAGAGCCGTCGTCGGATGCACGTGCCGCCGCCGCGGCAGTCGCGACGATAAGATAAACGCGTCAAGTAGGGACCAATTAATCGGAGACGCAACACGCGGTTCTGGACTCTCGGGCGCGCGGCCGTCGGCAAGCTCCGTCGAAACCGAAAGTGCAAGCGTGCCGGCCGGGTATGTAGAACGCGCGACTATCGGAATGCATCGCGCCGCGTCGCAACAATGTTTACCCTCTCCTCCCCCCCCCCNCCCCCCCTCGTTTGCACATAAAGAACCTTAAAAAGCACATAAAGAAAATACATCACAGGGATATCCTGAAGATACCGCGATATCTTTTCAGGAAACACCGATGTGCGTTTTGGATATTTCTGTGGGTTGTTGCATGCTCGTTACACAGACGAGACTTTCGGAGAGCGCGGAGATAATTGCTCCGCTTGACGGCGCAATCCGGACGGCAGAAATATCGTCGGTCATCAGCTGAGAGCCGAATTCCCGGAATCGCATCGCTCCCTCCCGTATCATTGCGCCAGCAAAATTTCAATACGCTTCCGTCGGTATTTCAATTGCAGAGAGCGCGGAAATTTGCAACGAACGCGTCCGAGTACTGGCGAAGCCAAGAGAGAGAGAGAGAGAGAGAGAGAAGTTATTGCTATTTCGTACTCGAGATCGCATTCGTTCTCTCTCTTCCCTCGCGTTTCTCCCTTCGAATTCCACGTCTCTCTTTGTCCCGTTTCGCCCATGAAGGATACGAGCGACGCTGAAAAAGAACAAATTTCGAGAAGAGGGGGGGAAATCTCGTGCGACAGCAGCAGCTCGATTTTCACACACCTCTTTAGCCCGCGACCCCGATTATAACACAGATGAGGGAAATAGCGCGGAAGATATAACTTAAGCATAGTCCTATAGATGAAGACTCATTGGTATTCGTGTTTCATATTTAGCAGCGTGCATCGATGTTTCGCGTGCATGAACGTAACGATACGGCACATCGAGCATAAGAATTTAAACGAGCGAGGACTCCGGGCGAGAAACACTTGTGTGTGTTTCGAGAACGCTCCGAGTCCGTGTATCGCAATAAAATGCGGAGGCATATTCATACTTTTTGTACGGAGTCAGGACGGTTTCAAATTATACCTCGTATCGCTCGCTCCGACCTCCTCGAGAACGTGACTTCGCGCAACGGGGAAAATCTAATTAGTCGCGGTTTTATTTCCGTCGTGCATAAAAACAATCTCTCGAACTGTTGACACGTTGATGTAACCGACACGCTCGGAGGAACAAGCAGGGAAATACGAGATACGCGTGTGTGAGCGCACACATGTGGCCGGGGGAACGCGTGATCCACGACGAAGGTAGGCCTGTGCCTTACACGTACGAGGCTGTATCTCGCGTTCCAACGACCAGCTGGAGGGTTAAAAGGATAAAGCGGCAAGGATGACCACTCACACTCTGCAGGAATGGCCATATACCGTCGATCTCGTCCGTAGCTATCAACATCGGATCGTGGCTCGACATTGCGTCTCTCTCGTACTGATGCAAGGGCCTCGCTGAAGGTATCGCAGCGATGACGGTGACGATGACGAGGAGAAGGCGTCGAAGGAGCAAAGGAAGAACGGAATAGGGCGATTGTATCCACGACGCGAAGCTAAAGGACTCCACGCACCGTTCTCGCAGACAGCGGCGCGACTGACTAACCAACCAACCGACCGACCGACCGACCGACCGAGCCGACTGTTTGTCCGGATGACTAACTGACTGTTTAATTGACGCGAACGGACGTGTTACGTATATACGTGGTGTCTAAAACGTGCGGTAACACCGTGTGCACGCGCCTACGCGCTGGGAGACGGAAAATATTTATAACGACGCGGCCGGATGCGGCAGCGTGACGGTCGGGAGACGTCGCTCCTTCGCGTGAATGTCGCGTGTGCCTTCGTGCGTGGGCAGTGTGTAACGCACCCTGCGTGGGTATATGTGTGAACGACGCAGCGGGGCGATATATACCGTGTGTACGGTAACTTTATATTCTAGAGACTTGAACCAGCGACATCCCCGCCTGCGGGAAACGAATGTCCCTATCTCCGGCGTAGTGATTTCAGGCGCCGGCACACTCCGTCCTGATTGGTCCAACAGGCAATTGTCGATTTCCAACACGTGAAGTGTGACAGGTTTAACGCTTTGTAAACAACATAACCTCTACGTTATTGTGTTACGCGTGTGTACTTTTGGAAAAAGTTAATTGGATCTAACATCATGGGGAAAAGGGGCAAGGGGGGTAACATCCTGGGAAAATCTTTAATCAGAGATCGTTTTGGAGCCCGGAAAGTTAAAAGGAACAGCAACGAACCGTCTATGGTAATATCATGGATCTTGCTTAATCTCTTCGCTTAAATCTTCACACGTTGTTATTTGACCCTCATTATTTATCATCATTATTATAATTTTCATTGTCTGCAAGCTACTGGATAGGTCTGTTACTAATAAGTGCTGTTGATATTGTTATTGATTTGCCTTTCTTTCTGTAGCTCCATACTTCAGAAATCAATGACGGTTATGACTGGGGCCGCTTGAATTTGCAATCGGTTACAGAGGAAAGTTCCTTCCAAGAGTTTCTGGCGACCGCGGAACTTGCGGGGACCGAGTTCCAAGCGGAGAAATTAAATGTCAGGTTTGTGAATTCCAAGAGTGGTTTGCTCACAAAGGCCGAGCAAGACAAGATCCTGAAGTCGCAGAAGGAAAATAGGGATCTCTTGAAGATACCGAGGAGACCAAAATGGGACAGTTCCACCACCGCTCAAGAGTTGCTGAGTCGTGAGAAGGAGACGTTCTTGCAATGGAGACGTTCTCTTGCCGAGTTACAGGACACCGAAGGAATATTGTTGACGCCTTTCGAGAAGAACTTGGAGTTCTGGCGACAACTGTGGAGGGTCGTTGAGCGCAGCGATGTCGTCGTACAAATCGTGGACGCGCGCAATCCATTGCTCTTCCGCTGCGAGGACCTGGAATGTTACGTCAAGGAAGTCAACGGCGAGAAATTGAACATGATCCTCATCAATAAAGCGGACTTTCTAACGAACGAGCAAAGAGAGGCATGGGCGAAGTACTTCGCCGATATAAATGTACGAGTAGCCTTTTTCTCCGCGTTATTATCAGCGGAGAAAATCAAGGAAGAGGAGAACGAAGATGAGGTGAATTCAAACGATAAGAATTACGAGGACGACCGTACTGACGAAGAAGAGAGCGAAACCGACGAGTCGGTCTACAATTCGGAATTCATGTCGGAATCGGAATACGAGAGCGCCGACGATAACAGCGACCTGATCGCCGCACCCAAAACGGAAACTGAGAAGGAGAAACGAGCGGAAGCTCCGGAGGATGCTTTAGAAAGATTACGAATCTCCGCAACGGGCTCAGAGAACGGGAAAGAAGAAATTGAGACAACAATTAATTCCGAGCGCGAAACTGGAGAGAAGAGAGTTGTTAATTCGTCGGAACTGTTAAACAGGGGCGATCTTATTGAATTATTAAAGACGATATATAAGGGTGAGACACACACGAAGGGGGTGACGACGATCGGCTTGGTAGGCTATCCAAATGTCGGCAAGAGTTCCACTATCAATGCACTGCTGATGGACAAAAAAGTCTCCGTGTCCGCCACGCCAGGCAAGACCAAGCACTTCCAGACGCTGTACCTGGACACAGATCTGATGCTGTGCGATTGTCCAGGATTGGTGACGCCAAGCTTCATCAGCACGAAAGCGGAGATGATCCTGAACGGCATACTGCCGATCGATCAGATGCGGGACCATGTGCCGCCGGTCACGTTGTTAACCACTCTGATACCCAGACACATCCTGGAGGATCTGTACGGCCTTATCTTACCCGTTCCATCGGAGAAAGATACCGACCGTCCACTGAACACGGATGAGCTTCTAAACGCACACGGTTGTACGTAAATTTTTCCAAAAATTTTTTTAGTCTTCTCAAATTAAGCTTTTCAAATTAATCCACGCATATCGTCGTAATATCCGAAAGAGATCCGTGCCGCGCTTAATCAGCTTTGTGCTCGTATTTATGTAATAACGCCACGACTCGTTTCTCATTTATTCTTTTATTAGTGTTTTTTAGTCAATTTCATTTAATATGATATAAATCGTACGCACACACAGTGGAACTGTGCTCTTAATTGATTCCATGTACATCTACGTATCCCGTACATTTGTATCCACTCGGGTAGCACACGTTGGTTTCGCATACATTTGAAAAGCGTGTGCGAAACCAACTGCTACCTGAGCATGTGCACAATATGTATCCCATAATGATAATTATTGTATATAAGTGTTCTCTTTCCCATCTTGATTGCAGATAACAGAGGTTTTATGACACAGAACGGCCAGCCGGACAATGCTCGTTCAGCGAGATACGTTCTTAAGGATTTCGTTAATGGCAGGCTGTTGTACTGCGTCGCACCACCGACGCGCGAGCAAGAACATTTCCACGCGTTCCCGCCGCGGCGTCGGCTTTTCTCCGCGAACAGGCACATACCGCCCAGAGCGGTCAGAGTGAACAAAGGTAGTCAGATAACGGAGGAGGAGTTCAACCGTATGTTCTTCCGAGATATATCGTCCGGTGTACACATGAAAGGGGCCCTCGGCGGACGACCCGTGCCGCAACGTTCGTTGTCTACGTATGTACCAAAAACGCTCACTTCGCTTATTAAACTTTTCACGCCGCGAGTCTTCTCGGTAATCTTATATTAAGACGTATTGTAAACGTAGTCGCAAATTGTATCATTTGAGTGGTCCGTCCTTAAAGGATTCGCCATAGGACGTTAATAAGTCTCGAGCAGTAACTGTTAAACAGTTGCAAGGAATACGATTCGTAAGACCAGTCGTGTATATTGGCAACAGTTATAGGTTCTATAAACTTGGAAAATGAATCACTTAATCAAATAAAACGCAGCGAAATTGAAATGCCCGGACGACGCTTCGCTTCGCATGCATCTAAACGTCGAGGCGTTTATGTCTATCTATTTCTCTCTCTTTCTCTTGTAGTTTGGTATAAAATTGACAGATAAATGCAATCTCTCCCAATCGATTTTCAGAGTTGCTGAGTCAAAAGTCGGATCCACGCAAAGTCTGTCGCTCCATGAAAAGCCATGGAAGCTGATAAACAAACACGCCAATAAGAAGAAGCGCGAAAAAGGACGAAGATTATACGCTCATCTCGACCAACACTGAGCGTGAGACGCGCGCGGAAATATCACCGTAAAGTTCTATTATGTTTCAACTCGTATATAATTGCAATATGATTGTAATTATATCTGCGATATAACTACAGATTGTGTAAGGGCACGGAATTAATATTCTGTACACTGTATCTGTTATACACAATATATGTACATATGCTAAAATCTAGTTGATTTGCGAAAGTGATATCTTATACTTTTTTATCTCTCTTTCTTTCTCTCTCTCGTTCTCCGTATTTTATTACTTCCCTAACAGATTACTCAGATATATCATACTAAAATTCGGCACCACACAACAGCCGGCAGACTGCGCTCGATCGCAGCTGTACGGTGTACCGCTGCGAATCTCGCGGCATGACGATATTTCACCCGTAACCAATCTCCCGTAACCAATCAACCCGTAATCAATCTCGGCAATAAACCGTAGAGATTACATTCCGCGCAAATCAGATTTTGAATAAATTTAAATAATTGTTTGTCAAGTAGGAAGCACGAATTGAATTCTCTTCATTCATTTCAGAATGTTCACACGGTCCGATGGATGAGATTATACGCGGCAAAATGTATTTAACTTTATATATATATATATATATATGTATATATATATAACTTCTCTCTCATAAATAAGCTTGTATGTGAGGTTCAAAGAACACCATCTTCCAGATGGCCGTTCTCACGGGTTATCAGATTTTCAGTAAAACAGTACAGTGTGCAATATCGTTCTCGAGAATTTCGACTCGAATTCGTGAAGTAATTCATCTATGTCATTGTCTAAGTCCTCGCTATTAGCCAGCTGAAACACAAAAATACATCATGTCATCGCGTGAATATAGCAGAAATAAGATAGATCGTAAACATATGAAACATATAAAAAATGTGGAATACCACTGTAACTAGTTCGCATATAAGAAATGATCCTACGGTGGCCTCTTCATGATTATCTTGAATATCAATATTGATTAAGTGTGCAGGTTGATTCTCTTCCTGAGTCCTAGATTCCATACATTCAATCACCTGATCGTATACACGCTCCTCGCAAGTGATCAGAATGTCAAACTTATCCTTTGACAGTTGAAACCGTTCTGGCCTAGGTTTTATCCGACGGTTTCTGTCCAACATGTGCAATAAACCGTTCTGTGTATAACTGTATTGATTGTTCAGGAATGCACTTTTATTGATTGGTAATCGTAGGTTTGTTTTCCATTCCTGAATTAGCTGTATTAGTTCAAGAAGTTCGATATTCGCTGCCAGTACTGAAAATCTAATAAATAAATATATATATATATATATATGTTTTTAATATTGAATATCAGTGAATGTCAGAAGAGAAAACAAACCTCGTGTGTCATAAATCACAAGTTTGGAGATTTAAATAAGGAATGTTATTGATTGCCCTAATAAACCAATTCTCTTTACAGGATACTTTACATAAAAATGATAAAAACTTTTATATATATCATAAAGTAAAAAAAGCAACGTACATACAAAGGATAGTCAATCTAAACTACTAGCTCAGTGTGCAAATTGCAAAGGTAACAAGGAGCAGGACAGATCTATATTTTCAATATCACATATATAATGCAAGAAATATGCAAAAGCTTATTTATGTCAAGGATACTATTGTTTGTCTTTCGCTAATAGATCATTGTAGATCTCGTCGTATGATGTCCCAAAGTCATAAATATTAGGACGGTCCGGCGCGTTCCCAGGCAGCTTCACCTTATCTCCAGTTCCGAACGACTTCACGTTGAATCCCTTTTTGCTGAAACAGTTGTATTTTCAAATATACTTCGAGTTTACTTTGAGTTTAGATAGTGAATCTTGGTTAACGCAATGAAGTCTTCAATCCTCAATTTTTTTTTCTCTTGAAAAAAATCTCTGAGTCGAATCTGCAATGTTTTTAGGACAATGAGAGCGAACGTTAATTCTCTACGCGAAAAAACAACTGCGACGATTTAAGTCATCGATGGATTCATCGTTGATTCCAATGGGTTAATCGCGCGATCGATTACCTCAAGAAAGCGTGCGCTTCCATGCTTCTGTTCATATTACTCGAACAAATAACAGCTACGTTGATGGAATTCGGTGCAGGCATCTTTTCGTACGTATCTTTAAAACTATGAAATGTGTAGCGGTATACAAAAACTATTCTGTCACCTAACCTGAAAAAATATTCTCGCGTCTGGAGGTTAGGTTCGATATATTTGGTATATGTACGAATTTTCGGCGTATATCTACAAAAGTACTGTTTCTTTGTATAAATAAAACGGTCGAGTGTGGTCAGAGGAGCGTAATACGATTTGATTGACTCGTTAACGGTAATTACAAATTGTTCTTTAAACAATGCGAAATTCTGACGATAATTAACGTGACAATTACGGGGATCGCGAACGGTATCGCGACTACTCTGGCTCTCCTACTCTGTCGATAAAATCGCAGCCATACTTTAACGCCATCTGTGAACGGATAACTGCCGTATGGTGATAAAAATTGTGAAAATATGAAGAACGTTGAATTATCGACGAGACATCTTTAGAAGTTCGATAACCTCGTGGGACTCGTGGGAGTCGCTGCCGATATTCAAGCAATAGCCGGTAGCGTTACTGATTATTCTTAAATTGATTATTATTTCGGAACGATAATTATCAATCGAGATTTCGCGCGAGATACGCCTCGTATCGAATGTATCGATAAAGATGTATCGATATCAACGCTTCGACAGTTGCAACCGCCGCAATGGCGGCTCGGCAGTTGAATACGGAAAACCGTGCCGCTTCTCCCGCGATTTCGGCTCAAACGTATCGAAGATGAGTCTCACGCGCCGGTTATCCCCATCGGGAATGTCGAAAGTAAGTATCGTGAGTTTACTACGACAAAGTCAAACGGTCGCTGAACGCAAATTTCGCGATGATAAAGCGGGGTATCGCGCGTCCGCTGTATTCTCGGCAGTTCAACGTTCCACAAATCGCCCCACAATTTAGGCTTTCGCCGAAGGTGAATCTCGCGCTCAAAATATCGCTGGAAACGCCGAAAGCTTCGCGTGTCGTCGCGTGGCGAAGCATCGTCGAAAAGCCGCCAAGAGCGAACGGCTGGTCGGGGGTGCTGAGTGAAGTTGGCGCGCATAACTCTTCGAGAATCACAATCGTTGCAACATGGCGATCAGTTACGGGACGGATCGCGACGCTACGGTGCGGAGCCGAAAAGTCGTCCTGTATTTCACGCTTTTCGGCTCGCGGCGAGAGAGCTTCGCAAATTCTCTCTGCCTCGGGAGTGCCGAAAGTGTTTCGCGCGTTCCTGCGGAGGAGATTTCGCGAAACGATCAAAGTCAAGAGTGAAGACATTTTGCGAACGGGGACCGTTGAGAGTGCCGAGTGACGTGCCGCGCGTTCGTCGACAGGACAGTTCGAAGTTCGCGTCTTCAGATCGCTGCGTTTTTCTCTTTCAATCTGCGTTCGAGGGAGACGTTCGCATGCGGATGATCGAGAGTGAAGAGTACCGGACGAGAAGTCGCATCGCCTCACGACGATTCGAACCTCGAATCGCTGCGTTCTATGCTCAAGTACTGTGGACACGGCGAACAAGATGTCGGTAAGTACCGATTAAGTAAATACTACAGTAAGTAGCGTGTCTTTTGCGTGCGAGGTCGTATGTTTCATTTGAGAGTTCATATCGGATATAAAACGAACTGATTAATTTAAGGCATGGAAGAAACGGCACAAGATCGCGTAAAATCAAATGTGAACAAATCCCAGACGACGTCTTAAATCGGGACGTAAGATGTCTGAAAAATCTTATTTACTTAAAATGTCTTTAAGACGTCTTCCAAAAACGTCTCTCAGACACTCTCACGATTCGAAAAGTTACACGATCGCTAAAATCTCCGAGTTCACGTGAAGTTTTTCACGTTTCGCCCTAGAGAAAAATTACGCGATTGCTGTTAAGAACAGTACATGAAATGCGAGAAGCATCCTTTTTCCGCACGCATTTGGATTTTAATTCGTCAATTGTGTCGATTGTACTCTTAACTTCTTAGCGCGTCGCTTTGCATATGTACAAAGCTGTATTGATGCTCAATCTTCAGTCCCCGTTGAAATTCGAAGTGTAAACGCGCGGGTTCCTGCATCTGCAAAGCACGTTGTTCAAACGTATTTCGCGCTTTCACCGTCGGTAAAAGGCCGAATATACAAAAAAGGATATTTTTAAATATTTCTCCAAAATTCCTAAGATCATGAGTAATTACTGAAAAAAAAAAATTGAAATTTCTAGAAAAATGTGTGCACTAAAGAGTGTTGATTCGCGAAATTGTTAAACGGCGCGTCCTACGAATCCGCGCGCGAAATTTGCGCGCGCAGCGACTCGACGGGGAATTAAAGAGGCTCGTCGCAAAATTGCATAATGTCGGTCGCGGGTCTTCTTACAAAACCGCGAAATAATGACTAGCGTCGCGTGTACTTTGCCAACATACCCGGTGACTCCGCTCGTCCTCGCCGCCGACGAAGATTGTGTGCTTCAATCTCGGAGGCCCCCCGAATTAAGGCGGGGCCCGGGTCTGGACTTCAATTTCGCGCTCGATAGCTCTCGCAAGACCGTACTTGGTGTCGTGATCATCCGAAAGTGAACACGATACCCCGAGCGAGATTTCGAACGAAATTCGACTTACCGTGTTTAGGAGGAGTCCGGGGAGATGCACGAGCGAGTCGCGTAATAACACGTTTGTTGCACTATCACACTTCCACTTCTTGGCACGATGAGAGCTCGCCGGCCGCTTCGAAGTCAGTTTTTCCTCGGCAAAAATGCCACTTTATAGAAAAGTTTTCGAGTAATTAACAAAGCAAAAATTCTCCGCACTAAATTTCCGAGAGGCGCGCAACGATCGGAGCTGGTAAAATCGGCCGAAGCATTTGTCTCGCTGTTGTTTTCAGGGAATCATCATTTCTCCTTGAAAAAGCTATATGTGTCAAGGCCGGCAGCATTGTAAAATCGATGCTATTTGCGAGTGCATTATTACGATACGCAGAACGAATGTGAGGAAAAAATGGTTTGCGGCTTTCTCTCTCGGATAAGTGGCGCATTGTCTATAAAACTTGAGAATTGGTTTGGATACCCCTTTCCCTTTCGCCGTCGAGTCGAGTTTAAACGGTTCGCGCGAGACTCATCGCCGATGGGTGTTGTAAAATTAACGAGGCGACTTCAAGCTACTTTCGTGTGGCGTCGCAGCATCCGTATGCGCTCTCGTTCGGCGAATCGTCGTCACTGTTGTTGTCGTTGTCGCCGTTGTCGTCTGTCGCAACGGTCGGTGCACGTGCACCGCATTTCGTTCCGCTGTTCGTACGGGCAAACGGATCAACGATTGACGAAACCAATTTAGATCCACGGCTCGTCTCTTTGTATGGCCTATAATGGCGCGTGTTATGTGCTCGTTGCGTCTCGCATGGTGATTGCTTCACCGGACCACTTAGATAGAAATATTTCACGGCGATTGCAACGTTACGCCGGTGATCGACTTTTCAAATGACGCCGAACGCGGGCCGCATATTAATCCCCCTCTCCCCCGTTACGATACAATTGAATTTTATTTCTCCAGCGTATTCATCGCGCTCAGTGGATCTCGTTAAACCGCGACTTTTCGCGAGCTTTATTTTAACGACAGATTTTCCTCGGTGAATTTAGAATCGATTAAAATTGCATGCCGACTGATCTTGTTCCTCGAGAGGATTAGCACACGTGGCTTCTTAAATTACCTCGTTCAGCCGACAGCGAATGCGAAAAGCGTAAAATTCCGTATAGCGATCGCTAGAATGTAAAACCGTACAATCGATTGCGCCCACGCAATCGGTCTTGCGCGCTAGTCGTAAATTATGTCCTACGTGCTGAATGACGAAAACGCAAGGCGGATACGCTTGAACTCATGGTTATTAATGACGAACATTCCACGACCCTGAGAGTCCGTAGGACTGACATCCGACGGATGTTATATGCATAAACGAGTAGCCAAAAGTCATCCTTACGATGCAACGCTGATTAAATTATCCTCCGAGCCGCGATGCGGCCTACGTGCGCCGAATATCAACGTCACGCGTCGCGTTTTACGCGACAAATCACGTCTATTTGTCCGTGTCGCTCTTTGCTCCGTTGCCAAGGCGTTGTGAGGACGCAGCCGCGACACATCGGTCGTCCGATAAATCCAAAGTGTCGCGAAGCGAGGATAGGTGATTCGATTATATTCTAATAATAACGACACCGTAGAATTATAGAAACGTCAAGGCGATACCTTTGTTATCACCGAATTCGGAGTTCCCGGATCTCAAATAAAGAGACAGAAGTCGCGAAGCTCTTGAATGTCCATACATATTGATGGAATCGCGAAATAATCATTCGGCTTGGGAATTTCTACGGGTGTGCTTCCTACAAATATTTATTCCGTCAATATTTGCGGGCATTCGAGAGGAATCGTTTACATACTTAATCGAACGAATGACAAGATAATTAAAGATGTCTTTTCGAGCGCTAGGCACACGATTCGGCTCAGCTCTTATTTATCATACACTTCTCCGCTGTCGCGCGAGAACCTCGTAAATCACGAGACGATACAGGCGGTCCTTACTTCCCCATTATTAATCTTGGGTTAGCCGATCCCTCGCAACGACGATTCTCATAACGAGAATTAATAAATCGCGGATGGAAAGAAAATCGTCATCCCTCACGGCGGATAGCCACATTAATCCCAAATTGGCCAATCCGGTATCGCCGCGGCCGATTCCGTGAAAGTCGGAAAGTCGCGACCGTCAGAGCGGAAACGATATTCCTACACGGCGGACGCGACGCGATCGCAAGAGATCCTTCATATACCGGAACTCGACGGAATTTCTTCGGTTGCGGAGCCGAAGTCGTCGTTTCTGTCACGGTACTAGCGATTCGAAAGTTGGGAAAACGCGCGATTCAGAATGCCAGCATTCCCCTTCCGTCGGTCAACTTTTACTGGA
This sequence comes from Dinoponera quadriceps, assembly GCF_001313825.1. Lineage (NCBI taxonomy): Eukaryota > Metazoa > Arthropoda > Insecta > Hymenoptera > Formicidae > Dinoponera > Dinoponera quadriceps. The sequence continues at coordinate 1,326,178 of NW_014556124.1, forward strand.
TTTTAGCAAACTGGATCGAAGGAGCCTTATCTCCGAGAGAGATGGAGCTCAATGAGCACAAAAATTAATTAGAAATTCTAATAATATAAAAATCGCTCACACGCATACACAACATTGATCCTGGAATAACAAGGTTCATATATAGCAAGGTCGGATTTGATCGGTGGGAGCATTTTGTAACTTTTCGACTAATTTTCTCAACCAGACACTTTTTATTCTCACGATAAGTTAGAAAATATGTAAAAATAAATATATCGCAAAATATGTAATATACCTAAAATATAAAGCTTCATAAGCGCGTGCGCGAAGGCGTTGGATCCGATCGAATGCGACCCGACTTTGTCATTCGACAGTTAAATTAAATCAATTAAACGTTAACATTCACTTAAATTTGCAATTTTGTCAGGTTTCTCGCGGTTTCCACGCATCGAAATGTTCCAAATTCTCTAAGATAAGATATCTTGATCAAGTTTTGCTTTTCTCAGGCGCGTTTTCTCGTGATCGCTGCGCGATAAGCGAGCCCTCCAAGATCCCTGATCTATCAAAGGGCTCGCGAATGCGTCGTGAAAGCGCGAGTGAACGCGCAAAGGTCATTGAGGCCGGTTCGCGATTCGCGTCACGACTTGTCCTCGATCGGTATGCAAGCACTAAGTATCTCGCGCCGAGCTGCCTTCGACATTGAGGCGGCTCGATGCCTCGAAAGCGAATCTCAAAGGTCGTCAGACGAAGTCTGCTTTCCGCAGCGTTCTCACTCCGCACGATCCCGATATTTATTACGCTTCATGACCGCTAATAAAATCATTAATAACAATCGCCACTAACTTCGTTTCTCGACCATTTGTGTGCGGGAGAGCTGAGAATAATTTATCTAATGAGATTTATACAGAGTATCGAAGAAAAATGTCCGAGACTTTAAGGGCGTGCTTAAATGAAAATTTGACTCCTTCCCGAGTCGAAGTTTTGATGCTATTCTGATTAAAGGTTTAACATAGGATCGAAATTCCATCTCGGGTTTTCTTAATATTCTAAGTATTAATTATCACTCGCATGCAAGAGGATTTAACGCGAGCGTTCACATGAAAATTGCGCAGTTTCAATCCTAACTGCAGCTCCGCGGGCTAACGCGTTATTATGTTTCCCTATAATCGACATTAACCTCAATAAGAGATTATAAATGTTGTTCACTCTAATATGACGGAGTTAATTTGCCCGTAATCCGTAGCACTTTGTATCGATTACGTCGTCGAAATTTGCAGTAGACCGTTCCACCACTGAACTACTACCGCAATTAATCACGTCATAAATTATATAACGTGATACAGCCGTGCCAGGATTAAAATAAGTCGCGACTGCGTTTAACAACAAAGTTGAGACCGGTTCGGCCTGCATCGTGAAACACATTTCGTAATCGGAAATATAACGTGTCTCGGTCTTCGGAAATCTACGCACAGTTTTTCGCGCAGTCGCGCTTATTAAACCGCCGTTAATCGCCGTATTTACCATAATCCGCGACGGACCGAGGAACTCTCCCGTTATTTTTGCCGAAAAAAAAAACGTGGAACTCGGGCGAGTCGCTCGCGCATCGACAATAGATCCTTTCTACGCTTGAAATTCAGCCTGCAATGCCTTTCGTGTGAAGTCAGCGCCGGCCACCGCCGCGTTCCACGGCTGTCCGTGAGAGCAACGGACGATAAGATTTCTATTGTGGGGCTCAAAATAGTTGGCGCGTGTCCAACGCAGGCGCCTGCTTTTCGCCCTGGCACTACGGTGCGTCTACCTTTCTTTTTTCCCCGCGACTCTCTAACCGCACCTTGCAACGGAAATTCAACTCTAGGCACGAGACCACCGTGAGATTTAGCACTTTGACAATTTCACTCGCCACCGGTGAGTCGAGCGTTATTTTATGCCCGAGGGAGAGGGCGTGGGTAACGATAATGCACGTGATGGAAATGGAGGCCTCAATCGTCTCGAATTGATTAACTGTCCGCAGATATATCACCTCTGGCGCTGTAAAACTGCATCTTACATCGCGGAGAAAGCTCGGGAAGTAACGATATAAATTTGCTTCAACGCAAACTCGATCGGTCGGCAGGAAATCGGCGGGAGTCGGCGTGAAAAGAGGAGGAGGGAACGATAAGAGGCAATTCCGAGTCGAAATTTTGCCCCTGTGTTAAATCTTTAATTCTACGACACAAGGAGCTGAGATGGAAAAATAAGTTCAATTTCAATTCTAATAATATAATATAACCCGTATTTTGACCCTGACGATGTCTTAAATTTCTGTTTTAGCGTCAAAATAGGCTATGAAGGTAGCATTAGAATTCAATCTGTAGAATGAAAAGTTCAAGAGAGAAGTTAAAAATTGTCACTATCGTCAAAGTAGGTTTTTATTAGTAGGCGCAAACTATCCTTAAGAGCGTCGGAGTAAAGCATCAAGCAATTTCGATTCGAGTTTATGCGGCTCGAGTACTTCACGCGTAGCGTGAGTGTATTGAATACCCGTAGCTGCGTAACCAGATGCTGAGGATAAGTCACCTTTTCCATTAGCGTGTGCACATTTCTGGAGGCGCGAGCAAAAAGCTTGAACTTAATCGTTAACTCGTGATAGTCGCAACGGGCGATCGAAGTTCCCCGGCGGTGGCAGTTTAATGGCCGGTCTTATCGTTTCGCCCCTGCCTGTCCTGTCTCGCACCTGAAACGCAAGCACCTTCCAGGACTGTGTAATTTGCTTGGCGCGTGTAATAGAAGAACTGGCGTGCGGATTCGCGCGGTTTTCTCGCTCGGTTACGTCACGAAGGTCAGTCTCCGGCGAACGATCGTTAAGGTTAGGCGTTTCTACCTGGTGGAAGTGCTTCTTCCTCGCACACCATCGCGGACGCTCGCCACCTCAGGGGAGTGCGTCCGTGCGTGCAGTCGCAATGCGACCTTGACGGGCCATTGCCCCGAGATCTTCACGGAGACAGTCGTTATGTATCTCTCTCTTTCTTTCCTTCTTCCCTCCTTCTCTTCGAGAAGCACGAGCCCTCCGTGTCATACGGTTTAAAAATATCGCGCTCCGCGTGAGGGCGGCGCAGGAAGACGCGAGTATTTATTTCTTCGCCGCGGACGAAAGAGCAGGGCTCTATCAGTTGGGGGGGAACGCGCGAATCGTTATTAATAACGGCGAGTATGCACGTTAGATCAGGCTCAATTTCCAAGTATTTCGCGCGAGAAAGAAGAGAGATGGAAAAAACGGCGGAAGTTATTCATGACTCAGCGCGATATACGGTAATTTTTTTATGCAGTAACGGGGTCAAGTTGGTAACTCAAGCGGAAAAGATCACAGCTACGAGCCACAAATCGCGTATTTCGAGCGGCTTTCGGCTCGATTCGCATACCTTACGTAAGAACGCGGGGATTATCTCGCGCGCCTCTCACACCGGCGCCTACGCCCATCGGCGGTGACGTCTCGGTGAGCGAGGAAGTTACACGTTACACATGCACGTGTGCAGCGGTATCGCTTTCTCCGCGAGAGGAAGGCCTCCTCCTCTCCGCCGCTTGGAACGCGCGTGAAAGCGAGCCCTTATAGAATCGCGATCGCTGCTCGTATCGACACCGCGTTTATTGCCGATACCGTGTAACGCAGACTCGAATTCGCGAGGCTGCTTGGCGTCACGCTTCGTACATCCGATAATTATCTAACAATTCCAAGCGACGCATTCCTCTCACGCTCATCTCCTCGAAACACGTAGGCGGACGTACCGTCGTCGAACGTCTCGTAGTACTTGAGATTCGCGTAGCTCGCGCATGACGACTCGCTCGTTCACAGGTTCGACGGATCTTGCGCTTTAATTGAAGGATGATCCACGCAATAACGTAATGGTGTCACATATAAGAGGCTTAAATTAGGTGTAATTAAACAAGGTGACCGAACCGTTTGTCAGACGTTATGTAAATGCTTTTTGTACGCACGTGCGCGTGTGTTCACTGTTCGTTTGCAGTTCCGTTGCGCAAGCCGTCCCTAGGAGAAGCGCGCTCGAGTCGAGAGAAAGATCAATTAAGAAACTCGCCTTTTTCGAGAAAAGAGGTGTAAAGAAGGTGTCGAGCAGCTCGTAAGAAACGGGAGAGAGAGAGTCCCACAATTCGAGCCGATAATCCGCAAGTATTGAGTGCCATCTAAATCGTTCGGCAATATTTTACCGTACGGTAAAAATGAGAGAAGAAGAAACACAACGTCTTGAAATGATCGGTTTGAATGTTCTTTACAGCGGTCGTTCGCACATTATCGCGGGAGCGCGTTCCAACGCGACGGGCAAAATGCGCCTTCGCGGGCGCCGATTAACGCGTGCGACTCGCAAATCTGTTTCACCTTGTGTTCCAACGAGCGCTCAGTCTAATTGTTAGCACGCACGTTTAGCACCTTGTGCAATTCCCAACGTCGACACTTTTAGTACGCTAGCGCGAGAGAAATAAAAAAGGGGAAAGAAAAAAAGAGGCGGATCCGTGCCAGACACCATAGCTGGCGCGGGATTTATCCACGTATTGACACGTGATTCGCGTAAGTAATAGAAATTAACGTGCGTCTCTTCGTCCTAGACATCGTTCATGCTTCTTTTTTTTCCGGTCATCGAGGCCATCACGAGCGCATCGTCGCAATCGCATCGCCTTAACGAACGCAAATGGAATACTCAAGTGTCGGGCCCGTTTTCATCTCGAACGTAAGTAAACTCGATCCGGAATCGAGAATTCGTCTCTACGTTTTAACCCTGCGAATTCCATCGAACTTGAGGAATCAATAGAGAATCTTGATGTACGACATTATACAGACTCCATTGTTCTTTGTTGTTTCAAGTGAGTTACTGCCGTTTTCTCCATGTATCGGGGCTTAAAGAAGAGGACTCATATTTCAAACTTGCTTCACATTTTCTCGATTATCTCGATATATGCGGGGTATTAAATTTTAAACATAACACTTACGAATATATTAATGGAATTTTCCTTTTCAAAGAGAAAAAGAATTTAGTTGACTTCAGCACTGTTGCCGAGTCTCAGAGTCCGCGAATTATCAAGACACAGTTTGACAATTTACCGTTCACGTTGTACAGTTCCGAGTTGTCGGCTCGCGTATAACATACGTTTAGAAAAATATATTCATCCCGTGAATATCGCCCACCTTTCGATACTTCCAGACAGATGTTCTTACTTTTTCTTCATATTCGGCTTCCAGTAAACGATAATTTCGGGCGTTAGTTAATTCATAATTCCACAAAGCCCCCATCCCCCATATGATTCCGTTCAAAGCAGATACTATGGAACTATTCAGAATGAATTCCGATTGGAACTATTCAGTTATCCTATAGATTTTCTCTTACATTTTACAGGGAATGATGAAACAACTCCGATCGGAATTAATTCCGAGCGAGTCCGCAAGAGTAACCTCGAGTAATATTGAGCTCGAATAAAACTTGAACGTTCTAATTCTCGTGAAATGTAGTCAATAGGTTTCGATACGTTAGACTAACGAATAGCGGATATCAACGAATATGCCTAGATACCGATACATATCTGCGTATTTAACAAATATCGCTGGATTAATCAGAACGTACGCACGCACATACGCACGCGCAACGATATATTTTGTAATGCGACCGTCGCGTTACACTTTTCACTAGAATAAAATGCTCCTTATATATTGCAGTGAGGCACCGCGAGCGAGGCAGCGCGCGCCGGTGCGCGTACGTTCGTCGGGACGAGGCGTAGATTGCAGGAAGGCCTGCATCAGCATTAAAGCGCATTACAACGTCCTCGGCGCGCGTTGTCCTAATTCGCTCGTCGTTACGAGGAGGGCCGTCGTCTGCAGGACGTGCAATTGCATAACGGATCAGCGCGCACCGGTTGGAGTGATTACACCAAGCGGCCACTCGTAGCCACCGCCGATATTTCTGGGGCAGAGAAGTCTTTCGCGCTAAAGTCGGTGAGCGGTAGTAGTGCGATTAATATGGTTTATCAAGCAGATAACTAATCAGGCAATACATAATAAATAATGTTAACGGAGGAGTGAACACGGAGCGCAAAAAAAGAGGCAGCGAGATTAACGCGCGGGTACAGGCAAATTCGCGCTTAGAATGCACGCTTGCGATCTTTCGGCCTCGTATTCGCAACGATTCTGTGCGTTACGCCGTAAAATCGGACGGAATCGTAATTTCCCACACGCAGATAGCAAATCTGACCATCAGATGAAAACACACGAGTCATTTATTAACAAAGTGACGGATATAGTGCTAGGAGTTCTACGGTGTATCAAATATTGCATATACGCGAGAATAGACTCGAGGGGGTGGGAGAGGGGGGGAAGAAACGAAAATTATTTATGATAACTCAATAGTCAATTACGCATCCGAGAGAAGTCGCGAATAAAGTCTGTTACGAAGCGCCGCCGTTAAAGCGACGTTAAATCACGGAAACTATAATTTTCCGACGTGAGAAACAATTACTTGACCGCGACATTGTGAAAAATTAATATTAAAAACTATTAGACGACGAAGCGAGGGAAAATAGGGAAAGAGAGAGTGAGAGATAATAAAAGCAGCTTTTTAATTTCCGCAGCACACGCGCCGTCTCGACGCGTTAATTGCAAGGCGCGGCGCGCGTTAATTAAGCATGTCATACGTAATGGCGATCGCATATTTATTAAACGCGGGTTTCTCACAAGCGAGCGGAAAGCTTCTCGCGACTCGAGGAAAGTGTCGAAGGACTCCGGGTGGAAAACGCGGCATTGGCCGACCTTGCGCTGACTCCGCGAGATCGAGCGCGAAACGAACCCGGAGCGCTTCCCGTCGCTCCGCGACGAGAGCGCGCTCGCCGCTCGGTGAAAATGGAATGGTCCACCCTCCGCCGTTTCCCGGAGGATCGTCGGCGAGAAACGACGACTTTCGATCGGTTTCTCCTGGCAGGATGCGATTTTCGATACGCGCACCCACGATCGAACGCGTCGCCGATCAGCCGTAGATATCGAGGCGAGGGGAAAGTGCAACGGTCGCGCGAAAGAGAAAGGCCGCGGGAAAGGATACGTATTCTATGATAGCGCGACCAGCCCGGTCTCCTCTCGGTGCATCGCCTCGGTGACCTTTCGCCGTTACGAAAGATTTAATACTTACGTTTGACGGCGACGGCGGAGACGTCGGCGACCAAAAACCGGTCCACATTCGGACAAGAATTGGCATCCGACGATCCCGTTGCCCGGTGTCTGGCCGGCCAGGAATTCCAAGACGACATCGTGAATCATAAAGATTTCGATTCGGGAATTCTCATTTGAATGTATGAATATACGTGTATGCGTGCGCGCCGGCGTCTCCGACTCGGTCGAGTCAGGCGAGTTTTTAGCGCCGTGCGTTATCATTCGCTGATTGATGCCACGCAGAAATGTGCGCGCATTGTGAATGAGAAATTGACTTTAGATCGAAATGCACAAATGCGTATACACTGGACGCAATATTGCTACATCAGTTGTTTGATATCTTTGTTAACGTACACGGGGGCAAACTTCTACGTAGAAAAGTCGAAAACTTGCGGTATTAAGTAATAACTATCTTATATATTTTATTTGATTCCTCTACGTAATATTTATGAAACTTTATTTTTCAACTAATTTTAACAACTTCTTAGAAATTGTACACGGAACTTACGTAACTCACTGAGACATTTTTCCTTTAATTAACAATCGCTCGCGGTAATTCTGTTTCTCAAGCGCCACGTCTTCTCCTCGATCACGAAACTCTATTATTCGCTCAATGTTCACAACGTGATGGTTTTTGCGACGAACCTTTAATTATAAATATGTTTTCATCAAAGGTGCCTTCCGGGGACCGACGTCCCTGCGGAATGTAGTATAATAGGTAGCAGAAAAGGAGGAAAAAAAGAGAAACGGCGAAGAAGCACGGCTGCTCTTGTATAGACGGCGAAAGGATACTCACTCCGGACATTTAAATATCCCGATGGGCTCGATACATAAACAGCGCGTTGTTTCCTCGCATTCGCGATGAAGTAACGAATAAAGAAGCGAGCGCGATTACGTCACGAAATCCACGAAAGTTGGCGTGGTCTCTGTTTGGTCTGCCGTCATTTCGTCACGTCACCAATTCCATTCGACATTGCGCGCTCTTCGCTGATACGCGCCCGCATCACCGATGAAGCGAGCTCTATTAATTAATCGTAACGGTAAATCGTCTTTGTCCGCGCATAACTTATTCGCGCGCTTCGCTGAAATGCCAACCGGTCTAATGATTAATCGCGCGGCATTCGCTACCAGTATTTTCTTTGACCTTTGCGTCGTACATCGCGAAGACGGGGCAGCAAAGGAATCCCGACGACGAAAACAAAGTCGTTCGACTCCATACCCTCGATAACGCCGCGGAATAATTCTATCAAGTAGCGTCATCGCGTCACTATGATGATCGACGCGTAGGAAGAGCGCGTCATTAGCGAAATCTCGTCGGAATGTTTATTGTGCAACAACAGTATGCCTGCCGGGAGGATTCACGTATTGAAATTTTGCCGCGGTAAAACTCATTTGCAATTAAACGGATGCGAGCGAGCCGATGTCCCCTCGCGCGACCTTTTACGACCTGACGGATATCTTCGCGAGAGAGGAATTCATTGATAACCTCCCGTGAGTGTTTCTGTCTGATGATAATTCTCGAGATCAGTTGTAACCAAGATATGTAGAAATTTTCCTGCAAACCTTTCGTATCGTTTTAAGCCTTTGAATTACATTAGAATGAGATTTTCCCGATCGGGGTATTGACACATTCGGTACGTAAAGGCTGCAAAATTTCTGTGTCGAATAAGTATCTACGCTAACTGACAGCTGTCACTTTGAAATTTCTAATCGTTTTCGTCACATATTGAGTAATGCTCCGATTAATTTTCGGGCGTACTTTCACTGCGCAAAAGCATTTATAATTCTGTGCAATCAATAAGACGTAAATTTTGCGGAAGAAAATCTGCGAAAGAAAAGTGTTCTAGTCGGTAAAGTCGGTAAAGTTTTCAAGTTATAGCGTCCCTTTAATTAATTGACGACCGATAATCTCGCTTGCTTCCGACGGAATCCGCCAGCCTTTGGCCGAAACGCGAAAATAATCTTGCACTTTCGATTGTTCGTAATTCGCGACTGGCGAAGCCCAGCGAAGCGGACGACATAATCGCACGCGATAAACTCCGATCCGTCGATTTATCGACGAGTCGATAGGCGAGCATTCTCGCAGACCGCTTTTAAACAGCCAGCCGATTTGCTTAACGGCGCACGCAACGCGCAGATAATTCAGCGGATGCCCGGCGACGACCGGCAGCTATTAATTATGCCCCGAAGGTTCATAGCTGCGTGCAAGAATGGCGCTTTAAATAATTTATTTCCGATGCGCGCTTACGGGCGATAAATAAGAGAAGAGCCGTGGCGGCGCGCGCGGAACCAGATTACGGCGGCGGCCGCGACCTGTCGTTAACGTCGGTGATTCACGACGTCAGAAGCGCAGAAAGGATAACGCTCGTTCTCTCTCTTTCTCTCTCTTTATGCACGCTGACAGTATCCTGCGAATTTATGGTTTATGCGCTTCGTGATAAGAACTTGCGCGCGGATCGTGCACGCGTTAACGCGCCTGCGTTCGCGGCGTTGCATGATTTCTGCACTGGATGGTAAAAGCTGCGGTTGCGTTGCAGAGATGGCGACTTGATTACTCCGATTAATGGGATTAAATTTGCGGGGAATGGTCAGTTGCGAGCGCATTGTGTTTACATATTAGATACGAAAATACCAATATATCGAGGAATTTATTAAGCGGCAAATATTTTTGCCTGTTCCATCAGTAGATCTCATTGAAGATTTACTTATCCATTTTGTTGATTCGCTTTCGCGCAATTTTATCGAATTTTTAACGATCATCGGAATTATTTCCCGACCGGACGTTGCGCAAAGTTTGCGTTCGCGGTTCTCGCTCTTTTTTTTTTTTTATTTATGCGGAAGCAGCGAAACACGATCGAGAAGCAATCAGAGCGCGCGGTCGATTAGAAATTGAATCGCTCTCGCTGCCCTCGGATGGTTCGTCGTATCCGCTATTTTTTTCGGTTTGACGCTTTCGATCCCTAAAGATAACTTCCACCATCGAATCCGTCGCAATTTTCACATTAACACATTGGCATGGGACATTTTCTTCTTTCTTTGAACTGACATCGATATCATCGAGTCAACACTTTTTACACATGGCTGTAATGTCGGTAACATATATCAATAAAAATGAATCGTTCGTTCTGTCCTTTCGAGAGATAAGGAATCTGCTGAAATAAGTAAAAGTGACATTCTCTCGTACCTCTTTATCTATATTTCCGGCTTGGTCACATGTATATCTTGTGATTACGTTGTGTGATTAGCTATACCTATATCATTTGTGTACAATTCTAGTTTCTTCATTTTTATCGTTCGTAAGATACCGCTCTTTGCGAAAGATATTGTACCAAAGTGAAATGATAATCATTGTACCAAGGTGAAGGTGAACCTTAAATATCCTCGAAGAATAAAAATATTTTGCTAACGACTAGATAAAGAAATGATAAAAGTTTGTATTTACAGAAAGTAAATCGTCCGAAGTGACGATTAATGATACCAATACGATTTCTGTTGGATAAATTCTTCTCTCTCTCTTGCACTCTCATGTTGTAAAGATATTTCAAGAGACAATAGGAATTGCATCACCTTGTATAATACTAAATACAATACTCCCTCGTTTAAACTCATATTATTGATCGCTACTATACACATATCTGGTGACAGACGTAAATTTATATATTATATTGCCGACATTGTGACACGAGAAACACTCGGCATTCCTTCTTAATGATTATTTTATAAATGAGCTTCTTGCGTTTAACAGCGTAACGAGTGACGAACGGTTGCATTCCGAGTTTGAAAACGACGTGCATAAGACCTTCTTCTTAAAAGTTCGCGAGGATTTCGCAAGGACGCATCGAGAGAGCTCCCCGCGTATTAGAAAGATAAGATCCGCAGATAGTCATCGGCGCGCATATTATAAAGAAGACTTAACAACTCTCGCAAAAATACGAAGTGACATCATGCTAAGTAACGACTGTCGTATCGATAATCCTGAGGTTGTGTCAATTTTCTAATCGTTTGTATTAGCCTTTTTAATTAGCGTTTTATCCGCGTTAAATGCGATAAATTGATAAAAGTTCAAGTACGCTTCTCGAACCAAAAACTGTTACACAAAAGATAAATGTTCGGCTACTCGCGAAGAACTTAAAAGCTATAAAACGGAGAATGACTTCGATTAGAAGAAATTAGAGGAAAAAACGATGCTGCATTACCTTCGTCTTTACAAATCGCGCAAAAGAAGTCTCTCGATGAAGTTGACCTCTTAGATGTGCCAAATGGAACGAAGAAAAGCGGCGATCGCGTCGCGATTTTTTGCAGGTCGACGCGAGTCGTTTTGTGGTCGATGATCGGTTCGTGCGGATAAACGGAGGCGCAGTTGCGGCATAATCGACGAGTCGCACAAAATTGCGCGATTAATGACGATGGCGAACCGACCGAATTAACGGTAATGACGGACGGTTAACTGGACGATGGATTGGTTGTGGAAGCGGACCGAGAGGAGGGTTATAAATCAGGATCAATTTCTGCCGGGCGATCATAAACGATCGTTCTAGGCCGCGATTTAAACGGTAGTTGTTGTTTAGCGATTACGAATGTGCCGCTTGTTTCTGTCCGAGTTACCTCCTCTACGGAGTCCCAATTTCAGCTCGTGTGTAATCGGGAATCGGGAATGAAAACGCAGTTAAGAGGAGCGGAAAATAAAGCTGAGACAAGTGATACGTATCTCTCTTTTACTTACGACGAGTGTGTTTCGTCAGTCGCCAATTTAGCCATTTATTTATCGGCAATTAACGTTTTTCACTGGCATCATCTCGATAACTGCTATAATTATTAAAGATTTAAGTGTCATACGTGCCTCACATATCGCTCTTCCGAGATTTCCCATTAGACGGATAGAGACATCGATATATACCACCCATCTCAGCGCGTTAATTACGCTAATTAGTTTATCAACGCAAAAGTAATATAGTCATTATATTATAAACTTTACGCGATACGCACGAGTGTCGAATTCCTCGCAAGATTAATTTACACGTCTCCGGTCGGATAGAAATGTTATCAAAGGTGGACCCCGAGCAAACCAGCCGCGGTATGTAAATTGCAAATCAGAGAGACGATTAACTTCTCACGTCTCGCGATTCGACGGATAATTCAACGGTAGCTTCCTCGATAAGACCGCTCTTCCGCGCGCAATTCCGCGCGACGAAATCTGACCGCAACGTTCTCGGAAACGTGGGATTCGCGCGAGAAGTGGAGCACACGGCGCAGAAAAGTGACATATCCTTGTCCGACAAGGAAACGCGACACGCTTGACAGGCGTCCGATGTTCTTGAAAATTACGATAATTCCTGGCAGCGCGGATATCGCCGTCCCGAGTGGTTGGTCAAGGACGTCATGCGCGCTCCTGCTAATTGTAAAATCGTTCGTTCTTCCCGCCCATCAGCGGGGTCCTCTTAGACGCGCGTTTCTTGCGACACCGCAATAGCGTCGCGAAAAGTTCACTCGCGGTCCTCGAATTGCGAGCCCACGGCTCGCCGCAGGGGCGTAGCGGGACTTTCGCTTCTTACACCGTGGAAAAGCCATCCTGTTTTTGCGCGCGTTTCACGCCTCCGCGTCGCGCGCCGTTTGAACTTCACTGGCCATTGTATTCCTAATTAGACTTCCGCGTCGCGACCCATTATCTAATCGCCACGTAATTTCGCGAGTAAGAGTCACCCGATTCGCAAGTAGAGCGCTATGAATCTCAGGATACACGAGAGAGAGAGAGAGAAACGAGCTCTTAAGAAAAAAAGAGCCGACCGTGAATCACCTCGCTTGTCGATGTGTTCTCTTGCGTATCAATTTGGACACGTAAAGTTATCTCAATCAGAGACCGAAACGTTTGTGCCAATAAATCTTAATCTAATCTAATTACCTACATCAGACATGCATTGTCCGAGCCAGGCGAGTCATTATGGCGAGTCATACTCGTAATAATAATCAAAACTCGGCACCCATGAATCCACACCTTTACTTTGTTAATGTCATCTATTAATATCACGCCAGACGAACGTGCATTCGTGACGTTGAAAGGTCAAACGCAACGCAAAGTCGCGCGAGATGCGTGAGAAAATGCTCTCTTCGCTCATTTGCGGTTGCAGTCCTCGCGAACGATCTTCCCGACGGATTCCGCTCGCCCCGACCGGCCGTTCGGTGACGATAAACGCGATTCGTTGCGAGCATTCGAACGAACGCGCAAATACGACCGATTTGCACCGCGTACGATAATCGACGCGCTCGCGCGTTACACCGAGAGAAATTATAGTTATTTTCTGCGCCAACTATAATCTTTTCGTAGTTTTAACCATAAAAATAGTAGTAACAACGCGCAATGCAGGGTTATTTTCACTAACACCATAGCAAGGTTGGGAAGTAACAACGTTACTTGTTTTTTTTTTGCGGGGTAGACAAAATAATATTTTTATAGAGAAATATGGACGAACGAGTGCAGCGTGAATTTGACAGAAATTCGCATTTCGAGGTGTTAACCTCGCGTTAGATAACTTCTCCTTCACGCGTCGATCTCCATGCGTTTCGTTTTCTCTCGCGTGAAAACGCCAATTACGCAAGCCGCTTTGTCTCGCTTCGTTAAGGGGATAATCGTAATCGGGCACGTACGTATGGAAAATCGAACAATCGTGACGGAAGAACCGAGGCAGCTTAATATTTATTTATAGACCGCTACCGTGAAGCATAGCGTGACAATATATTTGAAATATAACAGTGCGCCCACACGAGGCGGGTACGATTCGAAGCAAAGCGATATCGTTTCTCTTTGCGTTCAACGATATCGCTTTTGCGCGCTCTACGTCGTTATCGATGTGTCGCATATTGCAAATTTCATCGACATTCCAGTTTGCATTTGAAACGCGGCCCGAAGCGAAGCTTTATCGTCGTTGCACCTCGCAACCCGCTACTCATGTCGCATGTGTGATAGTTATGATCTCGGAAGTAACGCGACAGAAGAACGGCGCGAATATCGTAAGACTGATGACTCGCGGCATTCCTTAGTCCATTTTGCGGAAGTATCACGATAAAAAGGGGGAAAGAGAAATAAATAATGGCATTTTATACATATATCCTATTATATTACGAACCAAGAGAGAACCCGAGTAAATCCCAACGGAAGTAGCGAGTATTGATTTTTTCCGAGCGCATTCGCGTGGAAAGAGTTAATAAGCTGTCAATTGGTTGAAAATACAGTCACCGTTAATGGCAAAAATGATACCGGATAAGGCTTTGTTGTTGCAAAATATTATCACGCATGCGAGGCTTTTTATTCGTAATTTACGAAGCGAAGAGAGACCGAAGAGCCACAATTTAATGCGACGAATAATGGCACATTGTACATTCTATCACATATTCGTATCGCGTCAGTCGTTAGAGACGAAAAGAATCATTCATTATATCTGACGGGAGATTTTTCGCGAGTCGAGTTTCACGAGTCCCCGAACGGCCGTGCTATTGTAACAGCGCTCTCTTCGGCTGCTCTCTCGCACAAGATCGAGCCATCTTCCTCCAGATCGATTACGGCACCGTCGACGAGCGGGATCCGCAGGACGATCGTAACAGCCGAGCGCGAGTAATTACATATCCTGCACCGGTCGTTAACAGTTCTGCAATACAAAACCGCCATCGCGCTGCCTCGGCATACGGCCTTAGCAGCGGGGAAAATGCGGAATTTATTCGTCGGCAACGGTTAGTGGGCGCGAGACCGTTAAAGCCGCAATCTGTTTATCAATTCGCGTTAATGACGACGTACATGAACGAGCGATAGTTCATTCAGTCCTAGTTGAAACGCGGGGGAGTATTTTATCTGTAACATTACGGTTACATCGCGCTTCAGAGGTAACGTAATATGAAATAATATACGCCGTGAAAGCACTGCCTGTGTTTCTACATTGTGTTTCGCATTATAATATATTAAAATATATTATAATTATTTGAGATCATAATGATAATATTCAAGAATTATAATCAAGTGAGAGACGCGGTAATGCTGATTAACAAGGTGCTATCTCGGATATTAATCACCGCAATTTGGAGGTACCAGTGCGTACACACTCTCGCCGGTACCGCACGATACTACCATAATTTACCATTGCGCCAATTATTGTACTGTCACGGTGTGACGGAACGCGGTAATTTCCTTGTATTATAGTGCGGAGCATACTAGTGTTAATACCAGCGTGTCGCTCGCATTCTCCAAGTATACGTGGACAGTCCAATTGGGACGAAAAAAGTGAGACACGCTGTTTCAGTTTTTCAATTACCAACCGATCGAGAGTCGAAGTCCTTTGTCAGGTGTCAAGTTGTGTCTCAACAAATCGACGATAGAAAATGGAGAATACGAGGGAGTTTGGGAAGAGAAATGACGGTCTTCGCGACGTCGGTCCCAAATGCGTGTTCGGAGAAAGCACGCGACCGCGTGGGTCATCTTCGACGGGCACGGTTTTACTCACCCAAGTGAATGTACTCCCCAGCCAATGCTGGCGTCGACGCGAATATCGAGGAAATCCCTTGAAACAATTATTGTCCGTAATGATGATCGTGACAGCCGTGTCCCAGTTGCAGTTTCGCTCGCGGACCGTGAGCATTCTATTGTTCCTTTCGTTGGGAAGGCATTGCCTAAGATATATCCTGTCATTTTTCTTTAAACAACGAGGGGATCCACGATGAGCGATTGAAAATCCGACGACGTAAATACGCACGGTCCCTCGCGCAACGAAACTCGTTTCGCTAATTTCGATATCGGTTACACGGAAAAAAAGAGAAGCAGCTCCCACAGCTAGAAACGGATTCCCACGGTTGGAAATTAGTTCTCACAGGGTAAAAATTAACTGTCCGTGTAATACAATTGAAATTTAGTTAGTTTAACTGATTCTTCTTTTTCTCTTTGTATCTAATTTTTTACTACTTATTTTTGTTATTTGTTAAACGAGAAGAATATTAAGCGGGAATATTTTTATTATTTAACAAACGGAAAGAAATTTTCCCTTTGAAACAAAAACACATAATTAATTACGCTTGCTTACTTTACACAAAACTAACTCCGACAGCTAAAAATTTTGTCTGGTAATTAAATTTCACTTGTATTATATGGACATCTAATTTCTTTTTTTCGTGTACACGTGCGTACACTATTAACTCTATGTCGAGATTAGTACCTCGAAATGTTTCTCGTAATTACGTAGATTTTTTTTTAACGTGTACCTCGAATTTGGCTACACAGAGTTAACGGTGTAACAGTTCAGCGTGTTATTATTGGCCTAATATTGCAATAACAATAAGTCGCATTATAATATAAAATTAGTGAATTATAGTATCTGTAGTGACTGGGACACGCTGTCATCGTATCATAATTGCATCAAACACAAGTAAATATTTAATAAATTCAGTAAATCCTCGTAGCTTCTATTCGCTGTTACAAATGAGATGCAGCGCGGCTTCGTACATAATGTGATCAGCGTGAATTGGCAAGAGTTGCTCCATATTTTATATCCGTCGTATCTCTCATTCTTATGATCCGGCGCGACCTGAATTTCGTGGGGCCGCTTTCCTTCGGTTGATTTGCTGTCGAGTGTACTCACCTTCGTTACTCAATCGAATGCGGCATAACATGACGTCCTTCTTTACGATTAAAACACGTAGAAAGAGAAAGAAAAGTGGTGGAAGTCGTGCCTTCGACACCGATCGCTAATTTGCTCGTCCAATCATGATCGGAAACAGGTTATCGGACAGATGTTGAGCGAGAATTTAGTGAAAGAATTTAGGACAAGTGTCGGCGCGAGAATCGCCGACACAACGGGATCCTTGCTTTTGTTAAGCTACCTTGAACGACTCTGCAGCGTTTCATAAAATATTCGCGACTACAAAAGACGTTCCTATATATTTATTTCTATAGCGGTTCATGGAGGCTCCAATTTAGGAAATATTTATCTTAAGCAGGCTTGTTATATCTTACGAAGTTTTCACAAAGTTTGCTTAACCTACCCAACATTTCACTTATCTCACCTATTTACCTTCCAGAATTTAATCATGATTTATCTCGTTTACTTCAGCTCGCGCAATATCCTTCGTGGTATCGCGAAAACAGGTTGAGAAGGGGCCTTTTTAGAAAACGATATATTTTGATAAATCACGGACGGGCGAGCGAAAGTACCGATCCTTCTCCGCGGAGAGTTTCGAGCGGTGTTATTAGATCTGAATTGTGCGGGGATCGTTTTATTTTTAAGTAAACGACGCGTCATTAGACGAACGCAGCTCCGCGGTGACAGCGAGAGATTAATAACGCGCGCGTTCGTAAATCCGTCTGGTCTCGATCGAACTCACTTTCGTTCGACGGTAATGCAGGAGAATACACGTACACGCTGATCGAGATCGCGCGCGATCCGTCCGACCGGTGGACGGGCTCGTCCTTTAAATTCATAGCTGAGAAAGTTGCCGGGATCGTGATCCCCTGTTAATCGTACCGCGCCGCGATCCTTTTACTCGCGCGCCATCTCATAACTCCTCTCATATATTCTCTTGACGTTCAAACACCTCCTGGCCGATTTCGCCTTACACGCGGGATAATTTTTCACGCAATCGAATAGTTAATTACGTCTGACTTCCTAATGGCGCTCTTACTGTCCGCGCGAGAAAACGAGCCGCTGAAATTCCGCCCCGAATTCCCCGTCGACGATGTAGCGGACGTGAATATCAATCGACGCTCTCGCTAAATTATCCGCTAACGCTTTCGTAATTTTACGCCTGGCTGTTCTCCTCGTTACCATAGAACGGATTTATCATTGATTATTCATTTATTAAAATGCGACAGCGAGATACGAAAATAGAAATTTACAGTCTGCAAAGTATAAGAATATCGAATTATCAATGTCGATTGCACGTTTAATGTCTTGAAATCAAAACAACGATAACGTCATCCTGGAAATGCGACTTTTCCAGGGTCTCAGGCGCGTCATCCTTTTGAACATTACACTATCGGTTGAATATGCGCCGGCTATTTTCTACGTAATTTCGCGTCAATAACCGCTACCTACGAAGGGTGCGGACGGCCCGAGGAAACCCGTCCGTCACATCCGCGCGACAAAGACGCGTCGCAGCTCCCTCCGTTCCGCCGCCACAGACGCTCTTCCCTCCTGGCTACCCATATGTATTCCCCGATGCCCATGGGACCCGCAGGCATCTCCCTCCCTGTGTTGGGGCCACGTAAGTCGACCAATAGACCACCTCTCTCTGTCGCTCATTCTGCCGTTCTCTCTCTCTTTCTCTCTCTCTCTCTCTCGCTCTTTCGCCGAGCTCCCCTCTCGATCCTCGCACGGCCCCCTAGTCGAAGACTTCGTCTGGCGTCTGGCGGCAGTTCGGAGCGAGACGCCGACACGACGTACGACGGGTATTTTCGTCCTCGTTCTCGCGTTTCGAATCGCGACTCGAGTCATCGTCGCCGTCCTCTTCCTCCATCTCCTCCGTTTACGTGTCGCGGACTCTCGACAGGAATCGCGCGGCGGTCGTCATTGGCGGCCGAGTCCCGGCTTCGGAGAACGTGCTGCCGAGACCCGTTGCTGATGTGGAGGTGCGCGCGTAACAGGTCCTCGCGTATCCTTTCGAGTGGCGGCGACCGGCGTGCCGGCCTCCACCAGCGGCTTTTCAGCGTCCACTCTGTCGGCCACGTGACCGGAACGGCCAAAGGTTCGCGCGCTTGAAAAGCGAACCCTCGACCACTGCCGGTCACGTTGAAAATCGGACGTGATAGATTAGTCGTGTGTACAACCATCGTCAACCGCCATCGTCAGTCGCCACGTCTTCGATTACACCCGCAGGATGAGCGACGGTAGGTGGAAATTGAAAATTTGAATGCATCGGGATCGCGGCGAAGGACCACGAGAGTCTCGTAGGGGTCCAGGTATATCGCGCGAGCTCCCTTCCAGCCTCCGTGTCCCTCCCATTCAGGCACATTGCATTCATCCAGCAGCAACAGCAGCCGGTACACGAGCATACCTATACATATAAACGCGCGCACACATCACACATTCACACACACTGGCGCGCGCGCACGGACGGTCGGTCCGGAGAAGAAAGCGCGTCCGCTTGGCGGGTCTCTCGTATCGCTTCGTCTCGTCGCGCGTTGTCCTTCCCGGGCATTTCCCATTCCGGAGGAAGAAGATAGTGACCGTGTCGTCCTGGTGTCGCAGATACGCTCCTCTTGACCTCGAGGAGGACCGGCGAGGACGAGTGGTGACCCCCTCCCTCCCCCCTCGAGATGACGTGACGCACCGGACGAGAGGAATGCCGGTGCGCTGACGCGGACCGCTCCTCTTCTTCGGCGGATATCTCGTCGACGACATGCGACCCGGGCATCGGGACGCCGTCCGGACGGATTCGAACGGTTGGCGCCCGATCAGGTTCTGACGACCGTCGCGATCACGGCCGACTCGTCTCACCGTGTTTCTCGTAAGTAGGAACGGCCCCGGGCCTACGAATGGGATTGAACCGTGTCGATCCGCGAATCCGGATCGATGTTCAAGTTTCGCCGAACAATGCTCGAGCTTCCAGCCTCGCGCGAAGCGCTCGACGCGACGCGGTGTCATCGGCTGCTCGGTCGAAGTTCGCTGCGGCCATGCTTGAAATTCGTAAGTGTATTTCGGAGTATTTCGAGTACGAGAGAAACATTGAATTCCGCGAAGGAAGTGCTCGGAGCTCATTATGTTTACCATTGAACTAGCAGGTACTGGAAGTTTCAAGGAAACCGAGTGTTTACATCACGCAACGGCGTATCATTAATTCCCAATGATTTCTGCTCCATATCGTGAATGAGGAATATCGGTTTATGCGATTTATGCGATTTATGCCTCATCGTGAGATCTTAGCTCTAAGTAATGGTTTGTAAATCTTTCCATCTAAGTTATCATTACCATTCGTAATTCGGATCGGACGTCCCTTCAGAACTTTTCTGATACTACTCGCGATACACTCGATCCCATTCCTACTCACGACTTTCGAGAGACGCGTTTTCTCGCGAATCTCCTCTCGATGAGGAAAGATCGAAAGTTTGGGAAATTAGTCGTTTTCTTTTGAAAGGAATTTACACATCTCAGATGTACGAAGCGTCTTTAATAAATCATCGGCCGACCCGGTCGGTGCGTTTAGAAATTAACAGTCACGGTAACTTTCGCTAAACACTTTATTGCAACTGTATCAGGATTTAATGCGTCCTTTAATTAAAGACTTACTGACTCGACACAGTTCATTAAATCAATATATTCAATCACATTTGATCGGAATTTAATAATTATATATATAGAGATAGAAGCACAAATGTGAATTAGAAACAGGATTTGAAGAGAAGCGCGCGATTGTTCGTTCGGGTATTCAGCGAATTCGCGTCGTGATAGCCGTGAAATTGTCGAAATCTCCGTGACGCAATTAAGAATTGATCGCTCCGGCGGTTTCGTGAACGAAGTGACTGCCTGAAGGAACTACCGTTAAAGCGATCGTGACCTCGATTTATCCACGGCGGATTCTGTGTGCAGATCCGCGTCTTTGCGGCGATACCCGCCTAAATAACCGGATCTGCTACATTTTATTGCACCGAGCGCGTATCGATGACGACGACACGTTGGTAGGACGTGTTTTGTTGTGTCCTCCGCGTAAATGAGACGCCGATCTGTGATAAGAAGACATCCGTATCCTGCTGTTTAACATTAATATTACTCGGATCGAAAACAAGATATCGTATCGTACATCACAAAATGAATTCGCGCAATTACGCGCACCTAAATTGCCGGATCTGCTATATTTGATCTCATCGGGCATATCGATGGCACCGCCAGAGAGAAGTCATTCCGTTGTGTTCCTCGCTTAAATCGAGACGTAGATCCGACGTAGAGTTGCGAAAAGAAACGAGTCATTTTCGCGTCGGCCTTGAAGGAGACACGAGCATTCGGTGCGTCCATAAACCTAAAAGTCGGCGACTAATTAGACAGAAGTATTTACTAGCGCCGTCCAATTTCAACCGAGACAAGTTTTACACATGCGTGCGTGCGTGCGAGTCAGAGGAGAATGGGAAAAAATTCACATCTATGTTTCGACCGATAAATTGTCGCCGTCGTGCGGCGTCTCGCGCGTTTCAAAAATAGGACGCTCTCGATCGCACGGCAGCCGCGTCCTCTGCATTTTTCCCCGCGGAGAAATCGGCAATCGTGTGCAGCGTGTTCCCGTGGCGATGCATAAAAATTTTTAGAGTAACGCCGCTGATCGTGACTGCACGCGCGACGAATTATGAAAGTGTGTGAAAGCCCGGGAAAGAGTGAGATATATAGGAGCGGGCGCTCGTTGGACCAGCGCATACCGAGCGCGTACGTGTGCTTTAATAACCCAATTCAACAGTTTTTTTAGCGACGAGAGTCTCGCGAACGCGCTCGGTCGGACGTGAAAAAGGAAGAAGACAGGTGGTAAGAGACCGGACGCGAATTATCACGCGTGCGTGGCGAATGAAATCGCGGTAAACGCGATAAGCACAATTCGGCCGATTTTAACGATGAACAAGTCCAATCGGGAGCGGAATGGGGAAGTTCAATTTCCGGCGAATAACGAGAACGGGCAACAAACGCATAAATAATAAATATATATGCGAGATACGAATGTATCGCGGCAATAATCGGCCCATTCTTTGACGAACTTTCCTGGTCTCGATGTTTTCCCCGACGGAGAAGGCCGTGAAACAATTTGACGTCGATATTAAACGTTTTTGCAGCTAGTCCATTCCTTCCATATCGGTTTCCGCGTTCGCCGATCCTACGTCGACGAGTTGTATTTAATTGCCGCAACGATTCTAACGCGTGGTGGAAGGCAATTAATTCTGTAATCGACAAGGACGAGCGTGCGATCTTCGCGCACCAGATCGCCACTTCTTATGTATAATTCATGTCAGATGCGGACGTAGAAAACAAGTTGCGTAGAAGCGGATTGATACAACAATAACGCTGGTAACGCATTATGGCGCAAGCGAGATATCATCTCTCTCTCGAGGGAATTATAATAAAACCGCCTGTCGTTCGCGACGCTGCGCTGACTGTCGCGTTCCCTCCGTGTTGTAATCGTTCATCGTCAACCGCGCGTGGACGTCGTTATTAACAGATGTCGGACGTTCTTACATTACGAATATCGAGAAGTTGCGACATGTGAGACTCGCGTACGGAGAAAACATTTCAAACGGTCCGCGCGGAACACCAGATGCTGTGCACCTCGTTCTTCTCGTTCGAGCAAACTCACTCGGCGAATGCAACGATCGCTGACGGCCGGGACGTCCCGACGAAACTTTCCTTCGACCGAGCTGACTCGCTGATGCATTAATTGAAGCACCAAGAGAGAGGTACGGGACAAAAGTTTCCGATGCTTTTTCATTCGTGAAGACAGGATTTGCGCGCTTTCCGCCGTCACGTTGTTCGAACGCTTGACAAACGGGGTCGTACACGACATAGCTTAGTTTAGAAGCGTGGAACGCTTTCGATAAGCCACCGTCGAGTGAGCGATTACGGATGAAAGAGTTGCGGATTAAAAGACCGCGAGATACTTATATAAAACACCTTTTATTTATTATTATATTCCGTATCGATTACCGTAGTAAGGTCGTTGTGCCTTCTAATTCGCGAAGGCCGACAAGTTTAGCTCGCGGCCGGCTTCACGTGTGCCACGACTCGCGTGAAGGTATCTCGCGTTCCCGCCTCACCGAGATCCGTATCGTTTCCTCAATGAAGAGCAGAAGACACGCAGAAAGCGAGGCAGATCGACCCGCGGATTACTCGCCGCGTTTTTCGATCGCGCTGGCGGACCAGACGCATGTAAATGAAACAACATATGCGATATCCAACCTGTGACCTGCTCTCTTCTCGGTAACG
The DNA here is from genome assembly GCF_001313825.1 of Dinoponera quadriceps. Classification (NCBI taxonomy): domain Eukaryota; kingdom Metazoa; phylum Arthropoda; class Insecta; order Hymenoptera; family Formicidae; genus Dinoponera; species Dinoponera quadriceps. Next base: position 1,349,257 of record NW_014556124.1, read on the forward strand.
GTTGTTGTGCGACCTGGGTATTACAATCTGGCATCTCCGATAAAGTCGGTCGTATAGCGCGCGGCAGACGTTAGCGTCGTTAACGTTGCACGTTGCGTCGGGCATTATCGCGTCGAGCGGCGCACGGTAATGCGCGCTTCTCAAACGCGATGGAAATTAATTTCTCGGGCCTGGATCACCGTTTCGAATCGCAATTGTGATATCGTCCTAGAAAGCCGGTACTCAGAGGGTATACCGCGAGTCGCAGGGACATCGTGCTCTTTACGAATCTTTAGAACCGACGGCAAACGCTGATTAAGATTTATAGAATTTAAGGTGATCGTATCGCGCAGACTGCAAGATTCTCAATGGCGATATTAAGGGGTTTCAACATAAATTTATTACTTATTGAAAAGAACTATAACTTGATTCTATTCGATGGGTACCTTATCGAGTTTTCCCCGCGAGCATTCGGGAGAAAAGTCGACATTCGCGTCTACGTTCGTCGGGAGTTATTTGCGATTCGTCCCGACAAAAGTCTACTCTCGTGAAAGTGGCATTCTCCGGCCGGGAAAGGTCGCTACCGGGATACTTCGAATCTCACGTGTAGCGTTATCGTTAGTGGGAAAAAGAAAAGAAACGATCGGCCGGTCGCCGGCTGACACCCGTCGCCCGTGCCTTTCGTCGCGAATGATCGCCCGGATAAAAGCCGGAGTGGCACCCATGTCGGTCAAATCAAGATTGCATCGACACGAGAAGGATCGTGTGCAGTTATCCCCGACGAGATGATGACGTACGCGCGGCCGGCAATTTAAAGTGCCATTTGCTTCCTGTGGAAGGGAACAACGGCCTCGTTTCGACATTCAGTGCCGTTAAGTATTTACGTATAACCGGCCTAATTGCGCGTAGCGTAATGCGAAAACGACTCACTAAATCGCATGTTTGCGCGCGGATATACCGCCTTTTCCTACGAAGACAATAGAAAACGTAGAACGAAAAAATGAAGAAGAAAAATCACCGAAATGACCGAGCGATTAAAGCTAAAACGCGGAGATACTCTTATCGAAGTGTGATCTCGCCTGTGGCGCGCGGTTTATCGATCTTGTTTGAAACGTAAATTGGTGCGTGGACGCGCCATGTAAAGCGACGGCAAAACGGTATCAGGTTCGTCGAAACCGCGGTTGCGGGAAGTTCTATTCCGCCGAACCTCTGCGAAATACCGTGCGCGATTTTCGAGTTGCACGTTTCGGGTCGCGCAGTTACCGGTTTCACCGGATACCTCGGCAGCCGCGGAATCAATGGTAATTCCCAAATTAGTTCCGACTCGACGTCGCGTTTCACTCCGGCGCGTTTCCACTCCGTTTCAATCTAACGAACCATTTTTGATTTTTCCACAAATGCTGAACGCGCCACGCGACCAGACGCGCGATACACCGCCGTCCGGAAGCGGCTGGAATTTTCACGAGCCGGGAAGAAACGCCGGAAATCACTGGTACCGCGCGAAGGGTTAATGTGCGATTGCACGGAACGATAAAAACGCGGACACTGGATCGCGCTGGAAGCTTGCGAATGCATATTGAGCCCATCCCTAACTGGCGTTGCTGCTGCCGCTGGTCGCGCGGATGCAACGGATTCTGCGAAACTCGTCCCTCGTCCGGCAGGCAGACGGACCGACCGTACCGCTCCGTGCAAACTTCGCGAGTGTAACTGCACGCGGGCATAAGTGATACATAAATTTGCATGGGAATTAGTCCGAGCCGCGAATTGCGCTTTTACGCGGCGTTACTGCTTTAATTCCCGACCGCTCACCGTGCACCGTGGGTGGAACGTGTGTCATCTTCAAGCGGCCCCATCCTCCTCCTCCTCGCCGTCTAGACGATCGCGACAGCGCGTGAGAGAAGGCAGAGAAGCAGGAAGAACTCGCCGAGTGGAGGAGGATATCTTTCCACGGAGAAATCGTTCCACTCGCGTGAAGATTTCATTGCGAAGGGAATCGGCCCATTCCGCGAGTAATGACCAACGCCCGCGCGATCTTCTTGTTTCGGAAATAAAGGACGATAATTGCGACAGATTATCGCCACCGGTGGTTGTATTCTTACCGAACTCCTCCGGTGAGTAATCGTCGTTGAGCCACACTCGTGATTTCCCGACGCGCCACGCATGCCTAATTACTTACACGCCGCGTCGCGCGAATTAATCGCCGCCGTTTAGTTATCCCCTCCCCCGTCCTGTATCTGATATTACGCATCGGAGTTACACATCGCGTAACGCGACGCCGTGTAAAACACAAAACCGCGGGCGTCGAAATACGACGAGACCGACGGGGAACGTGCGAACGGCGTCGAGTCTCTCGATTCAGACCGCCGTCGCACGCCGGTGCCGGTGTGTGCGCACACACGCGTGTGCGCGTGTACATGCCGGCAATTGCGGACGATATTGCACGACAGAATGCTATCTCGCTCTCGAATCGCGAAGATCGACGGCGAGGAGACGAGGGATCCGCCGACTGGTGAAATCGTCCGTTCTATAGCTCGTCCCTATCGCTCTATCGGCCTCGATCTATCCTTCTCCCGGTATCCCCCCATTACCGTCACCGCGCAACCCCCCTCCCTATCTTCCCGCTCTCCGTTTACAATTAGGGTTAATTAGCACGCGTAAGCGAGAAATCGCAATTGGAGCAGGCGAGCGGTACGAAACGGCGGTAACAGCAACGGCGGAGGCAGCATCATTCGCTCTCTCCACTCGACTTTCCACAAAATCGTCCTCGCCGGACTGCGCGAACGCGCGTGTATGTCGTCATTCCGCCTGTCTTTCTCCCGAGCGTGTATCGGAACCGGTACAATTTCGATCGTTTTTATTCCACGGCTTCTACACACACACACACACACACACGGAAAGGTGAGGTCTCGATATAAAATACAGCGCTTTGAAAGGCCGCAGGCGCTGTTTGTAAAATTATGATGCGCGAATCCTTTCCTGATCTCTTTGGGAGAGTGAATTAATTAATTCTTTTTTTTTCATTTCTGTTTACGATGGATGAAATTTCGGCACGTGAGGAATTCTTTATCTTACTATAGCTTGACTTGTGCTCAACGACAAAACAACGTTTTCCGTTTTCGAACGTTGCCGAAGCGCGGGTCGAAGTTCCAGCGGATGATTTTTTAATAGTCTACTTTTTCATTATAAATACAATTGTGAAGTAATAATAATAATTTAAATCGTTCTCATGTGTGCTGAAATAAGCTGAAGATCGGAATTCGAACTGATCGAAAGTACATTGGCCGCCAATGAATCGATCCGATCGTTTCAATGACTCATAAAATTCTAAAGCCACCGCCGATAATTCGATTCGTATAATATCGGCGATTTCGCCCGCGCATAATATCTTCTTTCACGCTCTCCTTCGTTGAATAACATCTTTCTCTGTAGCTCGGCTCGGCGAAAGAAGGAATTGCGGAGGTGCCAGCGGCGTTACGTAAATCACGGAATGCAGATGCAACTCGTGCGAGCGTAATGAGTCTTTAATTCCCGAGATATCCAAAAATATAACGCCCGCCATAACGTATCATTAAATAATGCGAACGAACGACACTTTCGGTACGTTAAAATGTCCGGAGTTTAGTAGAATATTGTAATTGAGGAAATATGAGATCGGATAAAAGAAATTCCCCGTCTCTGTGAAACTTCGCGATAAAAAGATCTCGTTTCTGCAAAAGTTCCGGAAATAACGGCGGTACGCGAGAAAATTCTCAAATCGTGCTTACGTTGTGTTTCGAAATATTTCATAAAATACGGACTTACAGTTAGCTCGGTGTAGTCACAGATGGTTGAACCGACCTTGCTTGCGCAATCGTTTCGAAAATTACCGACATACTACAACGATATAACGTCGTTACTGTGAAGACACGCGGCCGATTCCAGCGGGCGAAAGTAATTAAGAGTTGAACGGATCTAACGGACGGATCGTTGCTCTCCACGACAGAAGTCGTAGAATCCGACTGGTAGAATCGTCATCAGTTGCCGAGGCACGGCTGCCGTGACTCAGCCTGTACGTCGCGTACAACATTGACGAATAATTTATCGGCGAGTGGCGTAAGCGGATAGAGAAGTATTAACGAACCGAGAGAGGCGCGCACGCGAAGGACTTCACTCATCTTTAGCACTTACGGGACGAGCGTGTCTGTACTTTTCTCTCCCCCCTCTCCCCTCCTTCCTTTCCGTTTCTTTCTCTCGCGAGAATGTCTTCCGATCGAGGGGTGCAATTACGATCGCGACGAGGATGCGTATTTACTTAGCGCCGCCGCCATTATATATCGACGCGCGATTAAATGTACGGGAGATTAATTTCCCGATAGGAAAATATCTCTTATCGGTGATCTTGAGTTTTTGTGGCTTCGCACATGACAGAGCCGTTATCGCGCGTTTTATGGTATCGGCTCACGATAACGGAGTCGACGTACGAGGCTGCGTTGAGGGAAATTGACTTTTTTGTATTTCGTATGTCGCGTTAACGTCAAATGTACGTCATGTTAACGTTAAATGTTTCGCCTCACATTGTTTATCCCATATGATGATCGCGTTATCGTAATCGAACTGACCACGTTGATTGAATCTCCAAACGATTAAACGATGTTCTTTATCGGATTTGCGACTATTTTCACTAAACTTCAAATAGAGGAAGGAATAGAGAGAGAGAGAGAGAGAGAGAGAGAGAGTTCGCATAAAATGTGTGTGAAATACTTGACGGTCTCTGAGAAACATCCCGTTTTTTTCACCTTAATTTATTCCCGTTTCACATTTGGGAAGATTGAAGAGTAACGAGTACTCACACTTTTTGCTATTAAATTCCTCGACCGTTAGGTCAAACCTGTTCTTTAATCAGTCGATGATCTGAATGTGATGGATCTTCCATTCGGCATTCCTTAGTAGTCATTTGGAGGACCTCGGTGAACTCAGACATAAGAATTACGACGCTAAAAATAGCTGTTTCTCGTCTTGCGCAACCTTCGTTGAGAAATTTCGGTAATAAAGATACGCGTTTAGCCGCGAACGCATGGTAAGAAACACAAGCTCGCGAAGGTTATCCTTCGCACTTGAAATCAACAAGAAATAGCTGATAGAAGAGTAATAAATTTTCTTATCGGAGGGCTGCATATTTTATTCTCTGTTTCTACACGGAAAATTCAATTGAACTAACTTACATTGAATAACACGAAATGCACCATCGCTTACTAAAATATATTCAATATCGATATATAAAGCCTGAACTAGGTTGCAGTTAGCGAAAATTGATATTCTCGCCTCTTTGCCGCGCAACTGCGTTACTTCGTAACGGAGAAAAGTACGCAACCGACGATAAAGAGGCAATAATTACCAAGATAAGCCGGTGGTTGCAGTTAAAAAAAAAAAAACATCGAATCATTTCAGGTTACGAGCGTCTACTTTGCATCCGTTTTCCGTAAACACGAACGACGCAGGAACGAACGGAGCGGTTCCGGGCAGAAGCGATCATTGCGTCGCCGTGTTTTCGGCTTGTTATTAACCTCCTTTCACTTAATCGCCGATAACATCGATCGTGTGTCAGCTGGAAAATCCGGTGTGTTGGCGTGTCAGTATATAAGTGAATAAATGTTAAACTACTCCGGGCTGAGCGTTTAGTCGGCTAAACTTTGAATTCCCTTTAAGGCACATGCCTATGCTCTGCGTTAACCCTTTTGCCCCCCGCGGCTGAACTCTGCCACAACAGACATATATTTCCAAGCTTACGACACGAAAGAGCCGACAGCTTACGAACCGCTCGAGAGATCCGTACGGGATACGCGAAGTAGTTTCTATACTCTCGTTTAGCCGGAGGGAGGGGGAGTCTCGCGACGTATTTAAATATCTGTTTTGGTGAACGCGGCAACGCACGACGGTCGAAGGAAAGGGCCGCGGATAATCGCGCGATCGCGCCGATACATTTGTTCCGCGCGATTTGCATTCGCTGACCGGCGTGTGGAGCGCGCGCGGCAACGATAAAAACGGGAGAGAATTAAAAAAAACGGCACATCGCGCTCTAGGCGATATCGAATCGCACTTTCGTACGCAATTGCGCGACGGCGACGGCGCGACTCGCAACGAATCGCGGGCTTATCGAGCTTGGCGTGACGGCGGATTAAATAAATCCACGCTAATTAGTGACGCTCTGCGAACGAGAGCCGGCGAGCTTAACGGGGACGGCGTCGCTTCGCGAAATGCGCTTCGGCGCCGCGCGGAAAGACCCCCGTAAGAAAGTGCATAAATCCGTCGATTAGACACGCCGCGACGGATACTTTCGGCGTTTAATGGCCGGTGCAATTAAGGCACGTGATAAACCATCGCGGGCGCGAGGCAACCAATCGCGCTTCGATCGAGGTCGCCGTATCGCCGTGGAGAAATATCTCCCCCGCCTCCCTTCGGCGATATACCCCCTCGCTCGCGTTACGAAAATTCGAAAGGATCGACGACGTTCCCGGGCGATTTAATTAGACGTGTCGCAAGATCCCGCTGCGAGATATACCGCTCTCCATTTTTCACCGCTGGAAGCGCGCGATTCCGCGGGGCCCGCGCGCGGAAAATGAGCGAAGGGACGCGCAGCTCCGGGGATATTGATCGATGGGAACGATAAATGGGAGGAATCGAGGGCTGCTCGATTAATCCCGGGCGATATCTATTGATTATTTATCGGCCGCGCGCGACACAACAGCAATACGCCAATCTCGATTCAACGCCGGCGAGCCGAGTGTCGGCTTCACGTTCTCGAGGCTAAATACCGTATTACCGTCGTAATGGCTCCTACATCTCGGCTAACATTATCGAGTCCGCAATTGACGGTGGGGATCTCGCTGGATGCGTTCGAGACATCGCACGTCCGGCGTACGTGAGACGGTGTCGCGAAACCGCGCCGATCGGGCCTTCCAGGAAAATCCTAGGCCTGATCCTGAGACTCGCCATCATCGCCTAGGCTCGCGCAGTGGGGCAGGGGGAAAGAAGGAAGAGAGGCTAGATGAGGGGAAACATCGTCGGGCAGGAGGCCCGAGGTGGCCTCAGGAAGGGAGGAGGTTAGATGGAGCGAGGTGCAAAAGGTGAAAAACAGTTTGCCATCAGCATAACCGGTTCCACGTATCTCTGAACGGGTCTCCCTCTCTCTCTCTCTCTCTCTCTGTCTCTCCCTCTTTCTCTCTTTCGCCCAGCCGAGACTCGCCCGATCCAGCCAACGGGGTTTCGCTCGACAGGGTCGCTCGCTTTCCTGATGATGCTGGTCGAGTACTTGCTACCGGTGTGCCGGTGTCCTTATACAGTTAAGGACATTATCTCGTCTCCTGCCCCAAATTCCGCGGGAGATGATATCGCGGATTGTTTCCCGCGTCTCGTCCCGTCCGTGGATCGTCCGCTCCGTCGCGTCCGCTCGAGACTAATCACTCCTCGTCGTTTATGATCGAAATGTGAATTCAACGGATGAGACGAACACGTACGGAACACGCGGAATTCAAGTCCAAGTCGCGGTCGTTCCTTCACACGTATCCAGGTAACCATCTCGAGATCGGTAGCCTCCTTGAACCGCTCGCAATTGGCGCCTCGATTTCTCAACGTTGAATATTTCGGCACGTAGTCACACCCAGATTTCCAAAGCCCGAGTTCGCTCGGCACGAGCCGTCCGCTCTCCGTAATCTCCGAAATCTTAATGAACCCCCCGCGAATGAATGAACTCGCGTCGATCTTTCGGCCGCATTGGAATAGAATCTGCTTTGTTACGGTCTGAGGTGAATTCTACAAGAGCGACGAACAGTACGATAAGTGCACAGACGACCCGGAGGAAAAGAGAAGCGAAACGGGGGATAACGCATCGGCACCTCGCGGAATTTTCTGTTCCAGACTCGGTGTTCACGTCGGGGACGCTGAACGTGGCGAGCGCGGTAGTCGTCGGCGGTCACGTCACGTTCACCGGGTGAGCCAGGAACGGCAACGATGGTGCACAGTTGTTCGTCGAGATGCGCCAAGCGCGCCTTCGTCTTCCTGTTCGCCTGGGGTCTGCTGATGATCGCGGCGGTGCAGTTCCGCCACCTGGAGAACAGGGCGCTGCGCGACGGTGCGCCGACAGCCGAGGAGAGCAACCTGGCGGAGGTCGCCGACGGCACCGGCAACGAGCGTGGCGCGAGCCGCTCCTCGAGCCTGGGTCTCTCCCGCTACCTGCTGCAGAGATCATACGGCGAGTCCGCGAATTCCGCCCTCTTGACCACCCTGACCACGATCAGGAGCCGTCTGGAGGCGACCAAGAGCCCGTTCGAGCTGGAGCCGCTGTTGGACAAGAGGCCAGCTAAAACTGAGCAGCAGCTGATCGAGGAGATCGCCGAGAGGATACCCAGCCTGCCACTGGGCGATTGGACGAAGAACAACAGACTGAGCCAGAAGAAGGGGAACGACAGCTGCTCGAGGTACCCGCAGATCTACGATCTGGAGTTCAATAATATTTACTGGCAGACGATGCGCACCAGCAACGGCACGTTCCAGTTCTTCGGGGCGTTCTTCGACAACCGGCGGCTCTCGAAGATCGGGCCGGCGGTGAGGATCGTCGGTATGATCGATCGGATCGAGCCGACCGTGAAGACGTACTGTCAGTTGTGGTACGAGAACGAGCGGGAGCCCAGGATCGTTGAAACGCACGAGTACAAGTACATCTGGTACGCCAAGTGGGGCAACTACAAGCAGGGTATCTATCAGCCGTACGTGATAGCGTGCAGGGTGCCGCCCCAGGCGTCCGGCAGGCCGCCCTCCTCCGTCTCGATGGTCGAGAAACGTTGCGACACCGCCAGTAATAATCTGCGGGTGATCTACAACAAGCCGCAGCGAAAGAAGGACTTCGCGGTATGCGTGAAGGGACTGGACTTTCTGCACGAGGACCTGTCGGTCCGGCTGATCGAGTGGATCGAGCTGATCAGCCTGCTGGGCGCCGACAAGATCTACTTCTACGAGCTGCAGGTGCACCCGAACGTGACCAAGGTACTGCAGCATTATCAAAGCCTGGGTATGGTACACGTGACCCCGCTGACCCTGCCAGGCGGCCAGCCGAACGTGCCGGCCTTCCAGCACATGTACCTCACGAAGAAGACCAATCACAAGCGGCAGAACGAGCTGATACCGTACAACGACTGTCTCTACAAGCACATGTACGAGTACGAGTACATCGCGCTGCTGGACGTCGACGAGGTGATCATGCCCGTGAACGACGCGACCTGGCAGGGCCTGATGCGCCGAGTGCTGCCGAAGGCACTGAAGATACGGAACGAGACTCGCGCCTCGTACAACGTCAGGAACGTCTACTTCCTCGACGACCTACTGCACTCTCATGGTTACTTCAAGGACATACCCAAGTGAGTAAGACTTCTACTTTCACGCCGCGGCTCGGATCGGCCGTTAATCGGCCGCCCGTGAAGGGAACGCGAAGGTGGATGGCTTGCGGAACCCGCCGGCTATCGGCGTCACGGTTCTCTTCCGACGGAAACGCGAAGAGCGCGATTGTTAGCGCGGGATGGGAAACGCGATAAACGCCGGACGGAATTTGCTCGCGGAAAAGCGGCGTCCCCGCCGATCATTCCTCTCGTGAGCAGCACCGATTTCTGCTTTACCCCCTCGCACTGTTCTTTCCACTGAATTTCTACCGCTTTGAACCAGCAAAATCAGCTCGAGATACTGAACGCAGCTCGAGGAGGAGAACACGTCTGTCTCTGAATTGGCATCGATCGAGATTTCGTTAATCCGTTTACGTTTCACAAACCATTCGAGTTTAATCCTCTTCGCGAAATGAAACGCACAGATCTGAGAGTCGGCGGAATTTAAGTAAATCTCGGGGGAAATCGGTCAAGGTTAGTTCAGTATAAATAGATATTAAATGTTTATTGATATTATTCTTTTCGATCTTGACGAAAACCTCGCTACTATTCCGATTATTTACCACGGAGGCCGGTAAAACGATTTCGGAGTTTGAGAGATCGCCGGCTATTAAAGTCCCACTCCGGGGGCGGCAACAAAACTTGGAATTTATCGCGACGTTTATTACCAAGACGGCAATTCCGGCACATCCTAGCCGTATCAGTTAGCCGGTCGGCGAGAAAAGCGTTCCTGATTCGAGCGTCACCTCGCAGGTACATGCACATGCTGCAGCACGTGTACCGCTCGAAGAACTTCACCAAGCCGAACCAGTACATCAAGTGCTTCCACAATCCGGAACGGGTGGTCACCCTGCACAACCACTTCCCGTTGGCGTGTCTGGGCGCCGGATGTACCAGCTACCCCATCGAGACCGAGGACGCGCAGCTGCAGCATTATCGGGCGGACTGCGTCAAGTCGCTGAAGAAGACGTGCGAGCAGTACCGGGGCAACAGTGTGGTGGACACGACGATATGGCGCTACAAGGACAAACTGATCGACAGGGTCACCAGCACGCTGAAGACCCTCGGTTTCTTCGGCCCGAGATAGCGACGAAGATTAATCTCTCCTCCACCACCTCGCTGTTCGTTTCAGCCTCCCCTCCTCACTTCCTCTCTCGAAGCTCCGATCGCGCGGTTCGGGGATTCGCGCGAGCCCGTGAATCCGTAGGCGGTGGTCGCTGAAGAAACTTGACCGGAGAGGTTTAATCGAGAGACACGCACGAGATATAAGTGTAAACGGTAAACTGGATTCCAACGGCGGAGCGTAATATCGCGGTCTCGCCCGCTCGTCGGTGTGCGTACGACGATAAGAGGCGTCCCGTAATCGGCGATGTTCGTCCGGCGAGAGACGCGGTAAGGTGGTGTGTATCAGATCGCTCGCATCAGTATCGGTAAGATCGGCGAATTACCGCTTAATGAGCGCGGATAAAAGACCAGGAAGAGACACCGCGAAGGTCGACGCCGCCCGTTCCCTTCTTTTTTTTATCAGCGCGCTCGGATCGCGCGCGCTCGCTCGCGTCGTAACCATCGAGCTACTTTTGGCGGACGGAAGCCGAGGCGATAAAAGAAGCAGGAACGAAAATGAAAGCAAAAACACGTTAACGAGAATACAGTCGAGAGATTGCAGTTCGTCGAACTTCCACGAGTTCTCGCGAGTTCTCGCTCGCGGGGCTTCGTTGCGCGAGTACTCTCACGGAATAGCTCTCTCTCTCTCTTTCTTTCTTTCTCGGAGAGTCGGAGTTAATAAGTTTCCTGAAAAAGAGAAAAAAAAAGTATCGCTATCGAGCGACTATCCATATCCCGGCGAATCGCAGCCGAATAAAGTCGCGGGCGATTTACGTTTTACGCGGGAAACCATTACGCCCGATTTATGCGCCGCCGATTAACACGGTAGTTTTCGCGCGCACCCCGTTAACCCGCGAGGCGAGAATTATCTCTAGGTCGGGCGTAATTGCGGTTCGATTTACATCGACAACCAGTCACAAATTTTCGCCGATCCGGACAACAAGCGGCCGGATTACGGTTCGCGTCGAAAGAGCCTGCGGTATTTCGTTCTTTTTTTTTTCCTGTTGTAAATAATTCCTCCCGAGTCTCGCGAGTATGCTCAATAATAATAGGATTTACGAGTCAGCGATTGATCGATAGAGCCATCGCCCCATAGCTGTGACATGGCAACGAATCGGTAAACGTGTCGCGGCTGCACTCGAGAGGTTGCCCGATGTTCGACTAAAAGCTGACGAAAAGCCGAGCAGAAGAAGCTTAGTTGACCCTTCAAAGTTGAATGAAAGACATGAAAGTAGTTGCTGTATCGCAATTTGTACGAATACGATGACGAAAGAATTGCATCGGAATTACATTACGACGCGAAAGCATACTCAAGCGTATACGATAAATGGATACACAGGATACCGCCTATTTTTTTTTTTTTAACGTAACCGTCGTAGAATATTTTGTTGGAAACGATCGTTGAGAAGGCGTTGCCATACCGTTCCGACGACTGAAACGCTGTGTGTTTAGGATTTAAATATTGTTATTAATTAGGATTAAGGTTACTTTTAATGTGAATCCTCCGCGCGGTCGCAAGGCGGTCTGTGTCAGTCGTAAATTTACGAAACCGGAAACCGGAAACTGTTCGAATTTTCTATCCGAACGTTATCGTTGCGCGATAAGCGAGGGAGGAATCGTACGAAAACAAAGTTCCACAAAGGCTGCTCATTTTATGTTTCATAATACATTTTAGTGTTTCTCTCGTACGTTTTAATTCCTAGTTAATTTCTATATTTTTTTTTATGGAACACACAACGATCTAAATCTTATTAATTGTATTTCGATGCGACACATAGAATGCTTTCTTTAACGGAATACTTTGAGTATTATTGTTTTACTTGTTCCTTCGGTTTCGTCAAATTTGATCAGACGCTTTGCGATTTCGGAGAACTTCTTCCTCTCCTTATGGTGAACCTCGATCGCTTTCTGCGCGACGACGATCGACTCTGCTTATCAAGACTCGATTGGAGCGTCGCTTCAAAAAGCGAGAAGGCGATTCACGTTGCACCATGAGACATATCAATATAACGGGGACCATTGTAGATAAGAGTCGTTCGACGTGCGTTATGGTTTTAAATCAACGTTGCTGATTTAAAACACGCGAAGACAATACACCGCATTCTTTGCATGCGGAGACGCGCGTTATCCTTCGAGCGGGAACACCGATGGACGGACGAAATGGTGCCTTTGTTTTTAATTGATGTGTATATTCTCGAATATTTAGCGTTAAATGTGATCTTTACTCGCGCCTTCCGCTACTATTTATAGAATATGAACTTTTTCAAATCGGCCGGCAAGACAAAGAAAATTCGACTGAATATCTTGCGTTGGGCCAACTTACTTGTGCGTTACGTTTCGCAAGACGAAACGTTTTTATTGGATGCGTAACGATCTCCCGGTAACAAAAGGGAGAATGTGAAAGCGTTTCGTTTCTTTGTACATATCATTAGGCTCCTATCTATTATCTTTAAACTCCGTTTCAAAGATAATAAACGACTACACGAGGAAGATATAAACCTGCGTTTCTTGCATCCCGGATATGATTCAGCGGGCCTTTATGAATTTTCCATCTTGCGTGTGTCATCGTTGCGTTATAGTAAGTATACTACTATCGTAATCGAAAATTAGCAATCATGCACATTCATATCATATTCATAGAAGAATAGGAATTAGCTGTCCACACAATAGAACCGAAATTTAGTTACCAGATCTAATTTTTCGCTATGGGAGCTAATTCTTTTTTCCCGTGCAACGTTAGAAAATTGAAAGGTACCGAAATCGTGACAGGAACAGCCGAAATTTTAGCTCCGCATTAATCTTGCAAAATTTCCCTGAAGTCCGAAGAACCAGGATACAACGCGTTATCGTCAAATATCTGAAATAACTAGGGATAAAATTACGTGACAAAATTACACGAGGGATTTTTCCGACGCCCAATATTCGCCGAGGGAAAGATCGGTCTCTCTCGGATTTGCCGAGAGATTTTTGCGGTCGATGTGGGAGGGTCGCATAACTTTCGGCGCGTTCAATAGGTCACTGCTTATCGCGATGTCAATAACGCATAATTCCGGGACGCGTCGCGCCGATCTCGGTGCGATCGGCGTTAGTGTCATTCGAAACGCCTGTCGACTTATCGGGCGCGTGTCCAAATTGTCGGCTGTTATCAGTGTGATGAGCCGGCACGCCGCTCGACATGCGTCGAGATAATCGATGGCGATTGCAATATAAGCGTCCATCAAGCAGACTGTGCGTTTCCTCCGATGACGCACGAGTAGGAGAACTTGAAACGTACTGCTGACAGTTTCCCAACGATCGAGACCGGCCGTGTCTCTTTCGTTCGCCCGAGTTTTCAGGAACATTCCGATACCTTTTGGCACGCGTGATGCTCCAACAGAGCTCGGTCTACGTACGTGCTTTTAATTTGATATGCGGATCCTCTTTCAACTCGCGTAAAATTTCTTAACCGATGGGATGTCGCACGCTAATACATCGAACGGTGTAATTTCTTACCATGATTTCCGAATTAAGATGTGACAATTTTATCGAAACTAATTACTTTTTGTAATTTGCATTCTGAAGAAAACTTCTAGTCCCATTGAATATTTTCTGTGCATATTGCGCGCTGTATTAAAAATAGGAAATATTACAATTAACGTTTTAAAAAGAAACAGAGAGAGAAGAAGAGAATTTATTATCGCCTGTTATCGATAATATGTTATAATATTATTGCGTTGAATTTCCCAGGCTTGCCGCGATAGCAACGTGTGCGGCGATCGTGGCGATTTTGCCGACGGACAATATTACAGCACGGGCTTCGCCAATAAATTATAGGCATCGATAAACCAGGTGGCGAAAGATAACCGAGGAATAGCCTTCCGTAGGTACGCCGGCTCGCCGGGCTCGCGACCTCGTTATTCCCCCATTACGAGCGGACAACGCGATACGAAATCTTCATCGCACGCGCATGCAAATTTAACCCCGATATTTCATCGTTCCGCCCGGGACCCATCGTTGCGCGTGGGTATTTTCATTCGTTTTCGTCGCTCTTCGCTCCGGGAAAAACTCACGCGACGGGAGAACCTCGCCGGCGAAAACATTTCCCCGCACTTTTCTGTGATTTTCCGAACGGCGCGACCTCGGGCCCGCGAGGATTCGCGAGACAGCGCTTTTCCCCGCCGGGGAAAAATCCCGCGATCATCGTACGCGCGCTCTCGTCCGCGCGTCTCATCGATCTCGCTTCTCTGTAAATAACCGCCACTAAAAATAAAGCGCGCTTGTCCGTTTGCCGACTTTGCGGAGAATCGCGCGCGCACACACGCCGCCGCCGCTCTGTTGTCCGAAACCGTCGCCACGAGCGAATTTACATGATCGACGACCTCATGTTTATTCATGTAACTCCGCATGGTCCAATTAATACACGCCGCCGCGATAATTACTGCCGCCGGACGTATATTCGCCCTGGCGCGACGTCCAGCGCGATCACACTTACGGCACCGCCGCGTTATATTCATCGGGATTTTCGTCGATGCGCCCTCGTTCGCCCGGCATCGTTTTCTCTCAATAACGTGTGGCCAGTGTATGTGTGTGTGTTCCGTGAGAATCTAAAATTGCGGGAGAATCCACGGGAGCGATTGAACGCGCGACAAGCGCGAGATATAATTCGAACGTGACTCCGGGGAGATTAGCGGGGAACATACCGCGAATCACGAGACCGCTAAGGAATCAATTGGACATCGCCTGAGTCTATCGGCATATAGTAGAGGAGAAAGCGGTATCACATGCGTGTGTGTGTGTGTGTGTGTGTGTACAAACCTTGTGGGGATTTTCATCGTTATTTCTTCGAAGAATTTATTTTGCATAAATTTGCAACAAAACACTATATTTATTTAAACAAAGCCAATTTTTTAAATCTGTTTTAGCCACGTTACTCCGATTCCTCTTCGACCCATTTCGCAGTTTCGTCAAATTTTTTGTAAATAACGTCCTGAATAATAAATACTTCATAACTTTGAGTCTAGAATGGATAAACAACACTTTGACGAATGTAATCGTTAAAGTTTGCAACTTAAAATATCAACTATTGACACAGTTATTGTACGAAATATAAATGAGGGGCTACAATACCGATACCTTCTCCTCTATTAGATAGAGCATGCGGCGAGATCCCTTTGATCTTTTGTGCTGACGGGCCTAGGAAGAGAGAGGCAGAATTTCGTCTAATGAGAAACAGGAGCAGCGTCGTATTTTTATATAAGTTGAGAATATCCTTAACGTGTGTTGCAGTCTAGATTTGCGTTACGCTTTGTGCAAACGTCGCGTGAAACTATCATATACGTGACGAATAATTACTAAATATGGCTTCTACTTTAGTCATGCAATATTTATTGCGCAAAAGAAGCGTACACAATTTTTCAGTACTTCATAACTTCGGCCTACGTGAGTCGCTATTACCCACACATCTTGTCCCTTTCCACGTCCGTCAATGCGGTTTCGATTCTGTACTCCGTCCGATATTACATATCGATGATCGAACATCGTTTCCGCGATCGTTTTCCGCTGCGAGAGACGCGGACTCATCCCCTCGCACCAGCTCGATGTCGTTAATCTCGTTTGCCTGAATAACCCGGAGTTTACAAATAATTATGACGTAACGGCCCTCGCGCGGTCCTCTCAATGTCCGCGTTATTTACCATCGAGCAAAGCCTATTGTATACAAATTTACATAAACGCACAAGCGCGCCGCGCGATTATCCCTGCGAGTGTAACAGCCGGCGTAATTTCCGCGGGACATTAGATAAGCGCGACTTGCAGACGAGAGAGATAGAGTGTGTGCGTGTCTCTCGTCGCTCGAAACGCCACGTGCGTACTGCCGCGCGTTAGTTTCCGAGAAGCGATACTCGCAAAGGGTATCGATACCAGCCGGGTTTAAACGCAACGCGCGGCATCGCCGTCTTCGCTCGTAGGTAGATCTCGCGCGCGTATCGCGCGTCGTCTTCTCCTCCTCCTCGTCGCTCTCCCTCCCTCCCTCTCTCTCTCTCTCTCTCCGGGGCGCGCGTTCTCCTCGCTTTCCGAACTCGAAATCTCGACGCCGGGATAAATTTGGAACAACCGCCTCTCTCGTGGATGTAACTCACAGCCGCGTTCCACGTTTCTGCCTTAGTTTCGTGCCGAGGATCACGCGGGAATCACGCTCGGCGAGCGTCGTTATGGCGAAATCCGGAAGTCGCGGAGGGTTGTTCGCGAGTGAGCGCGAGATCCGTGCGATTCTGAGAGGCTCGTCGGGCCTCTAAGAGATCGTCGAGGAATCCGAAGAATCCGACCAACGTCAGGTGAATCTCGATCGGAATTAATTTCCGCGGCTGTCGGCCGCGCTCCTCCAATCCGGCTTCAAGCACGCGCCAGTCTCGAAACAGTCGTCGTTTTCTGCGTGGTGTTGATGTTGAATCTCTCGCGGGATCGAGTCACGAATAACTTTCGTTCTTTCTTTCGCCTCCCCTCCCCCCCCCCCC
>NW_014556124.1:1366328-1399519 GCF_001313825.1 Dinoponera quadriceps
CCCCCGCCAACCCTGTCTTTCTCTCTCTCGAAATTTATTCCCGTGAGATATTTTACGATCAAGTCAATTTGAGATTCATGGTGGTTAATAAGAATCTGTGTATTTTCAACTTGTATAAACAGGCAGTTTGTCAACCCTTTCCCAGCGTATGTATCGGGGAAACTCGATAATTGCCATCTTCATTAAAAGTGTTATTCATCGCACGATTTATGATATAATAATGTTGAGTCTTGTCACGCGCGGTTTCAACTCTCGCTTTTTTCACCGGTCACATTTCTCACGGAATCGGCTTTTCCTTAATGAGAGAACGTGTGTCGGTACACTGATAACTTTTACATTAGAAAAGTTGATCGAAAGCCTTGAAAGTTATCAGGCTTTGCTCTCGAAATTCGATGAAGCCGTTGCTCCTTGTTCCTTTTTTTACAGATCGACCACGCTTCGATAAATAATACAACCTTGTTTCCGCGAAAGAAATCCCCGAGGTGCAATTCTGTTCTTTCCGTATCCAATTCGCGGAGTAATTTGTAGTTGCGATCCGATATAATGAATTTGCCGATAAAGCGCGCGGACGGACGGACGGATGGACGAGCGTCAATGATAACCTGCATTATCGTGCACGGCACGACAAAGCGGAGCTCTCGGTGCCGATTCAATATCGATCGACGCCGTCGGCTACCAGCAAAGTGGATAAACAGCGGCGAAAACGTATCACATTAAGTCGGATCGCCCGTGAAAACGGAGGCGAGCGATCCGAGTGAATACGAGAACAGACTGCTCGATCAGCGATAGCATCGATCCTATCTCGTGGCGAGAAATCGCGTACTGCAGCAATTTATCTGGAAATCGCTTCATTCAAAAATACGCATAAACATTCGGTATCGGCGTAATCGTAATGTTACTTTGATGTTTGTCAACGACTTTATGTAGCACGCCTTTTTACGCGCGGTCCATAGAAACCGGGTAAATTTCGTCTTTAAGAGACACTTAAAATATTATAGAAAAATATAAAATAAAAATAAGTTATGTATATATATATATTTTTTTTCATTTCATTGTTTGTAATGTAACAAGCCGATATCAAAGTCGCGACACGTGCGCCGGTTTTTTTCATTTACGGCATGGCTGTTTGATATTACGTCGCCACGCATAAATTCACCAACGGCTGGAAAAATTATTTAAGTGGTTTTTCAATTTCACCGTAAAACTTCATTCGTTGCCGAGTCGTAGACCTTAACTCACCGTTTTCGATAAATCTTACAGATTTTACTTATTCGCGGATCTATTGATTTTCAATGCGACACTTCTCCCGCGAATACTGGAAATATATTCGTGGTTTCGAAAATACCGTCGCTTTTATAAATCCTCAGTTTTCGGGAGCGCTGTCGGTCGTACGGACAAATGTTGGGATCTATATATTTCCAGTGGTTTTTATCAATTTTATATATTTTATAGATTTTCACGTCCACGTATTTTCGCGGAGCCGCAAATCCTCCATTCTCCCCGAATCCCGATATAAATCAATTAATCCCCGCAATTTCGCTTCACGAAGTTTTACCGCGTAAAGAGATTTCCGGACAAAATATCGAATCCGACAGTTCCACGTCAAAACAAATTAATTAGACGGGATTACGGGACAGGAAATCTAATTATCAGTAATCGAAGCTAACTGACGAGGCTGAAGCGCGGTGTGTGTCACGCTCGTTGCGTAGATGAGAGAATGTAATAAGAGGACAGCCGCGATCTTTGTGAAAGAGGAAAGTAGAAAATGCCGCGTGCGCGAGCGGAGGTGTTCGATCCGATAGAAGCGGAGAAACCGTCGAGATGCATCAGATTCCTCCGGCTGCTTTGGAAATTCAGCAGATGCGTATTCTCCCACGTCACGCTGATCTCCTTGGTGGTTGCTTATTGTGTAATCGGCGCATACGCCTTCGAATTACTCGAGGCGAAGCACGAGAAACAGGTGAGTCGCGAGCGATGCGCGAGATTTCGCCGTTCGTTAACTCACTTATTCTCAATCTAATTGAGATGCCTCGAATTCTCATTTTAACGAACTTCAAAAGCCGACATTTTCACCTGTTCATTGTTGTTTCAATTCGCTCCGTTTTTCACACACATTCTTCTTTCACGTAATGTAATTAATCCTCGAGAACGAAGGTCAAAATTGCCCGCATTTCGCGGCTTGTGCGGCACAATTTTTTCAGAAATATCTAACAAGTTAACCTATCGTTGATTTATCTTCGCGTCTCATTTCATGCCACGGAGAGCAGAGTTATAAATCTATCTGTCCGTATTATTTACCGCTACGTTACCGATAAGTTAATATCTCTCGTACGCTACACGCATACCATCCGTACTCGCGTTTCCGCAAGCTACCGTGGAATTCGGCCCCCGAGCAGAAATTAATTCGGCGTCGGGAGCAAAAAGGGTACAGACAAATAGTTTCACCCGCATCGAATATTCCGCGCTCGTGTCGATGAATTATTGACTGCCGCCGAGCGGCGCGACGTCGAGTAAATGCATCGTTACGTTCTTCGCAGGTGAAGTTGAGCATCAAGGAAATACGGGGTAACGTCTCGGAGAAACTATGGGAAATCACGAAGGATTTCGAAGTGTTGATTCGCGAAAACTGGACGGACAAGGCGCTGACCCAGTTGAAGGTACATAATTTTGGCCATTTTTTTTTCATCTTCCTCCAAATCTCCGAATTTCTTTTCGAATCTCTCTCTCTCTTTCTCTTTTTTTCCCGATTCTCTCGGGTAGATTTTTTTCGTTCTATAAAATGCAAACGGATCCGGGATCCGTGTTTATGAGAACGCGCTAAATAGCGACGCGTCGAAGTGACACGCGAAATGCAAAATGTCCCTTTCTCGTTTTAAGTCTGATTCAATCTGAGAGCACGCTATTTGTTCGCGAATAATACGCAATGCAGCAGTTCGAAGAGGAACTCCTGAAGAAAATGACGAAGGATGGTTGGGACGGCAGCGAGGAGGTGAATAATATTCAGTGGACGTTCGCCGGTGCTCTGTTCTACTCTATCATCGTCATCACGACGATCGGTGAGTCGATATCGGAGGCATCGTCAAAGTAATAGCCAGAAAGCGAAGGTATTAAGCAAACATAAGGACTCGTGAGAAATTTTACTTATTATATGAAACGCGTGGTACGTGTCATTCGAGAAATTCATTCTTCGCTCAACATTATTTATCGGTTTCTTATTTAATCCCATTTAGGGGCCATTCAACAATTACGTCACATTACGAGAGGAAGGGCGATCTGTTAATTTGCGTGACAGTCTGTGATGTTAGAGAGAAGGGAAGTGAAGGCGATGGAACGTCACATTAGATGGCATATTTTGTAATATGGCTGCACGTGGTTATCTACTTTGTTTGCCTTCGTGACACATTTGGTTACATTTGGTGAAAATTTGTAAGCTTCGGCCTTGTGTTAATAATTAAAATGTTAATCTTGAAATATTTGTACTTCTAAAACTACAATTTTTACTAATCAAAATTGTAAAATCAAGTAATTATATGCTTAAATATTACTTATATTTTGGAAAAAGATAGTAGCAGTCTGATAATTATTACTCACAATACGGTTGTAAACTATTTTTTCATTCTATGTATTCCACATGTCACGTAATATTGCACATACTTTGTTACGAAATTGTGTCGAAGGGAAGGGAAGGGGAGAGTAAAAATACCAAATTTAGCGTGACGTAATTATTAAATGGCTCCTTATTTTAAGGGATAACCCGTTAGCGTTTCGAAGAAACGGTAACAGAGTGAATGTACGGGAAACAGTACAATCGATCGGAATTGCACAAATAAAAAGCGAGAAAAGTGAGAAACGTGTTACACATTATACTGACGTTTCGATGTTGCCTTCGAGATATTTTTTATTTATTTTCTTATTTCTGCGAGACCTCGTCAGAAGGTTATATCTGTTTCTCTGGAGAAAGAACGATGTGCACATTGTACAAATTTAGACGCTTGAGACAAAGTACGAGTGTTGTTCCACACTCGAATTAATTATTGACGCGATTACAGTTCGTGTTCGAGTCGTGTCTCATCTAATTGTGCATCATGTACGATTACTCGACGAACGTGTACGTATGATATATATCCCTGTCGTATCTTTGGCATCTCCACCGAGACCGAAACGATCGCTCGAGCTTCACGGCGGATCGAGAAACGATTCGGTCGAGACGAGATTTTTTATCTACAGTCATTGCTCCTCGTCCTACTCGTCCGTCCTCAGCTTCTCGCTCGCTTGCGTTTGATTCTTGCCCAACGACCTCCCGTAGATCTCATAATCGTCCGGATCCGCGTCGTAGCCATATGGCCGTAACGACTCGAACTCATTACGATGACCATAACCGCCATAAGGTCCCGAGTAATAGTCAC
This sequence comes from Dinoponera quadriceps, assembly GCF_001313825.1. NCBI lineage: Eukaryota > Metazoa > Arthropoda > Insecta > Hymenoptera > Formicidae > Dinoponera > Dinoponera quadriceps. The sequence goes on from NW_014556124.1 coordinate 1,370,735, forward strand.
CGAAAGACGGATGTCGGTAGCCGTATGGATTACCGTGCGGTCCCCGATTGTCGTAATAATTCGTCGTCGGCGCGAAACCGCCCGGCCCGTACTTGTGCGGCGCGCCCTGGGAATGATTGTATGCTCAGTAGGAGAAACACCAGCGAAAAATACCATATCGCGCGAGAGAACGGAAATTCAAGGAGAGGTACAGATATTTCAATATATCTGAATAAAAACCCGATAAATGAGTAAATTAATTAAATTCGTACGTATCGCGGTAGAGAGAGAGAACGTTTCATTTTGCTTTCTCGAAATATTCCTACGGGGGAAACCTTGAAATATTCTATTTAAAAAAGAAATCTGCTGTCCCTCTGTCTCTCTATTTTCCGCTCTTTTAAAATTTGTATGCGTCAATTTCAGCGAAATCTCCATGCAAAGCTTTATATTATGAGGATATATTTTTCGTTACGGGGTAAGACGGGTAGTGTTGACCTCCCGACAGTGCTGGGAATTTTCTGCTGTTGAAGCAGCAATACTTCTTCTCCCTCGAGCAGTGGCCCTGAAATCACGAGTATTCGTTGAAATCGTCGTCGTGTCCGGCGCGCCTCGCGAACGCTCGGTCGTAAACGTACGAATTTCAAGCCTGGCGACGGGCAGTTGAAGCTGTATCTGCACTTGCAAGTGTCGAAGTCGCGATAACGGGGATCCTCCCGGATCCATGACGGCACCGAGCCCAGGATACCGTTGTGTCCACCTGGTCCATCGAGACGCGGAGGTCTGAAACGTTAACGTCGAGTATTTCGACGTCGCACCACTTGGCGAATATTGACTACAACAAACAGTGCAACGCGACGCGTTCTGGACTACGGCGAGAATTTAATTGGACAAGAAGCCAGTCTGTGAAAGCGAACATCGATCGCCCGGGTGGAATGCGATACACACGGGTAGGAGCAATTCGGCCGGCTTGAAGTTTAATAGATAATTCGCGTGCGAATCCGGCGCGGATCCCGTGAAGAATATATACACTTGGCCGATAAACTGCTGCGTGACCGGGTAGTGAAGCGTCCCTCATAAAATATTGTTATGGCGCCGGGCGACGCCTCTCGCGCCCAATTAAATGTGCAGAAAATCTATAAATTAAGCGCTTCCTGTGAAGAGGCCGAGCTATATATTTTAATCGGATCACTGGACATTTAATATAGAGAGTAAACCGACGAAGCATACACACACCGCTCGGTGTGGAAGCACTCCGAGATTAATGAGTCCGTTTGAAAAACGCGATTCGACGCACCCGATGAAAATCCAAAACGACCGTCATAGCGGGTCGCAATTTTTAAACAGCGCCCCGGCAATTGCGGAAAGTGGGTCGGCCGAGCCGATTAATAATCGCTCGCTCGTAGAGAGCGCTTGTGCAAATATTTTCCCCCGGGTCGTCCTCGCTATACGTAAAAAAGTTTCAGTCGCTTCTTCATGCGCCAACGTTGGGAAGGGATCTCGAGACCGAGTCGAGGATGAAAACGTTTGTTGGCTAATCGCGTGTTCAACGTTCGTCGCGTTTACCGCAACTCGATTGCGCGTTCGGCTCTCTCTCTCTCTCTCTCTCTCTTTCTCACCGGCTCGTCTTTTTCCCCGTTTGATCAATATTATTCAGACCGTTGCAAACGTTTACCTTCCGAGTATTCCGGTTGGTCCCCCAGGACCAACGAGGATACCGCCATTGTTGCCTGGATACGACGGTACCAACGGCCGGCCGTTGGGCCCGTAAGGGCCCGGATGATGTGGTCTAAAGCCTGCCCCGTTATTGATGCCGTCGAAATCGGGCTCGTATACTTGATACCTGGAGTCACACGACGAAATTACGACGGAAATTATATCGCGAAATGTCTATCTACGTTTCCGTTAATACCGTACACCGTCGCGTCGTAAATGCAAAAAACGCAGGTAACTGGCACACAAGGAAAAAAGGAATTGGCTGTACAATACAATGTTTATACAATACAACTGAAATTTAGTTACCAGAACTCATTTTTGGGAACTAAAAACGAGATAGAAGGGCAGAAAAATTAACTAAATTAACTAAATTTCAGTTGTATTGCATGGACAGTTAATTTTCACCTGTGGGAGCTAGTTTTTGGCCGTGAGAGCTAATTGTTTTTCTTCCTTCAAGTAATGGTTATCTCGGATAAAGAATATTTTTTTCATAACATTATTAAAGAAATGTTCGTTACAGATATTAGAAAAGCTCATTATCATTTACTCAAAAGCAGAATTTGCTCTCTTTTCAAGAATATTATAAACTTCATCGAAGAAAAGTTAAATTCGGTTAATTGGAACAAGTGCAAATAAAGTTTCAATATTTTAATTTAATATTCTCGGTTGAGGTAAAAACTAAATTTACTTGCTTGAAACAAGTAATATTTACTTGAATGCGGTATATATTTTTCTGTGTGTACTTGCAACGTTACCGTATCCGAAAGGAATCGCGGACTGATAACGTACCTTGCCTCGCCGACTTCTGCCTTGCTCGTCTTCTGCTTATCGTCGTTCCACGTCCAAGGCTCGTCCTTTTCGCCGGACGCCGTCGCGACCACGACGCAGAATATAAAAAGGGCTGCTCGCATTGTTACCGTCGCGAGATTCGTGATTTCCGGTGCGATACGTCTCGGTCGTCGTTGCCCGAAAAGGAGGATGTACGGACGCGCATAACACCCGAAGCCGACTAAACGAGAGTGAAAGTGAATCCCGCCTTTATATATGAATCGGCGAGAAGGTGAACGCACCGTTACACTTCGAGGTCCTTTTGGACGATTATCATCCGCGATCAATGGACTGTTTGCCTCCTTTGTTTGCTTCCATGCGAACCCTGAAAACGCGACTGCACTTTGTAAAACCGAGAGAAAAGCAAAGAGAGAGAGAGAGAGAGAGAAACGCCGCTAATCATTCCCGGCGAATCCCGTGCGGAAAAACGCAAGAATATCGGTGAGACCCGCGATTTTCACGTCTAGAGTGGTGAAAAATCGCGAACGGTGGAGTCGCTATTTTTTCCTTCAAGATCCCACGCGATGGCCGTGATTCCGTTTAGAGGCGCCGTAAAATATGCGCGTTATAAAGGAACGCCGTGTTCCTTCCTTCGAATGAATACCTTTTTACTTTTCCACCTCCCGCCGAGGAGTATTACCTCGACTTTTACGCGCGTGATGTAACGTCGGAGGCACGTTGAAGGAATGCTGGAAACGTAAAGAAAAGAAGAGAAAAAAGAAAAAGAGCGACGGATGATTTTTCAGGTCATACTTGAAAAAATCAATTCCGCGCGCGCGTGACGCGCGCAACGGCAGTTATTGTTGCAACTTTCATAAAAGTTGTTAACACATCGGTGTGTAATACATGCGCAGACGCCAGATTTATATTCGCGTCCACGTTGAAATTACATCGCGCGCCTGTTGGCTTACAAGCGTAACGTTATTATGCAGTTACGTGGGTGGATCTGGTCGGATCTTGAGGCCGGTTCCGCTCCTTCGAGCGGTTGTCCTTCGACCTGGGAAAACCCGGTTCTTCGACGAGGTAGGGAAGCAGGTTGGCTGGCGGCGCGCGCGCTCTTTGACCTCCTTCTTAAAGCAAAATCAAGACACATGGTGCAACGTTAATTCCCGCGATTTCGCTCCCCGCTCCGCGGGAAATTACCGCCATTACGGATTTTCAGCCTTCACTCTTGAAAAGTACATCCTTTATTAAGCCACATTTGCCCGCCAATCTTCCTAGGAGCGTGATCGCGCGTTCCGCGTCGTGTTTTACCGCGTCCGCGCTTATTATGCGATTCGTTATTCCGCAAAAGTCACCAATATCGCGATACGGGACGGCGATGCCTCGGCTCGACACGATTCCGCGAGATACTCGCGATTTATAAGGAGAACCGAGGGAAACGCTTCCCGGCTAGAGCGGAGACTTCCAATAATCGTTCGTTCTAACGCGGATCAGGTATTTGGCGTCGCTGTTTCGGTCGTTGAGTAGAAAATAAAGAGGCAGCGGACGGAGATATTTCACAGAGAGACTCGCGGAAAATATTGCGGAGTTTCTGTCGTTCACAGAGTTGACCCGAATGCATCGTCCGCCGGTTTTTAAGGTAAGCCCGGACGGACGCGCCGGGACGAATGCGAAATGCTCTTTATCCCGCGTTCGCTTTGAAACTCGCTCCCGGAATGACATCTTTTCATTATGAGATTAAACGGGAGATTAAGCGGGGGTTTAAGCAACGGAATTTTATCCGGCGGGCAAAGTGGCGCCGAATAAAACAACGAGCTGTCGCGCGCACCTTTCGCGGCGTAACAGCTCCGAACAAAAGCTCAGCGAACTGTCGCGCGGATACTCGCTGAGTTTAAGGAAGAATCAAATTCGAACTGTTGCGAACGGCCACCGCCTCGTGGATTTAATGGGGGAGTCCGATTCGATTAAGCGACTTCCTCCCGAGCGATCTCGCCGAGATAAGCGTTCGAATTGATCGAGGAGGCTCTCTCTCTCTCCGCTCCTCAGGAAGACATCATTGCTTGTTGCAACACACACCCGCCAAGGCAAATGTCTGATCGTTTGATTCAAGTGTCGCAATTTCCAGACGGGCAGGCAACTCATACCCACGGCTCTTAAGGTATTATATATATATATATATATATAAACAGAAGAGCTTAAAGGAGATCGGAAAGTAAATACAGCGAATTATTTCAACATAAAAAGGAAATAATATCGAGAGAAATATAATGACGCGAAGGAGAATGGGAATTAATCGGACGGCTGAATGTCGACAAACCAACAGAAAACTGAAACCTGGCGATCCCGGTTACGAGCGATTTTTCACAGTGCCTCGCCTTTCTTCCTCTGTTAGGATTTCCCCTTAAGTAAGCGTCCGCGAGACAAAATCGAGTCGAGCTTCGTAACCCTTTGGCACGAATTGATGAAATCGGATCTGCGCCACTTACTTCCGTCCCCTTCGCTCTCTCTCTCTCTCTCTCTATCTCTCTCTCTCTCTCTCTTTCTATCTGCCTTTCGCTCCCTCTCCTCTTTGCCATCGCCGCAGGAAGCTTGTCGTTCGTATCCGCGAAAATTCATTTCACGGGCCGGCCGGAAGGGACGCCCTTTCGCAGCACTTTTCAACTAATTTCCTGGGGGCGCGTAATCTTTTTTAAGTAATTTCCTGCTACCGTAAATACGATAAAAGGAGGACGGTGCTTTGGCCGTTTGTCCTTTTACCGCGCTTCGCCGATGTAACGGGTCTCACCGCGAGAAAATAATAGCCGCGGTGAACCGAGCGGGGTCGACTTAATTCGCGAAAAGCGCGATATTATTTGTACAAATGCGAGCCGCGTGGCGAATTTTATTCGTATTAAATTTACCGTCCCCGCGTCTATTTGCGACACAGAGGACGGGCGGACATTATTTTTCCTCGGATCGATTCTGCAAACACTCAGGAGCGTTAATTTTGATCCAAATCAATCTGTTTCCCCAACACTTTGAACGAATCGGTCGCTCATGAAGGGAAGGACGAAGGTGTGGACCAAAGCCGATTGAGGTTTCAACGATTATAATTCCCTTAGGTCGCAGTTCCGACGGCGACGTACTCTCCTCTCCTAACGACGCAAATTTTTAATCTTCGATATTAAAGATCCCGGCGATGAAATTTCGATCGAAAATCCTATTTACGGTCAGAATCTAGTCGAAGTTAATCGAAGAGCAAGATCGTATCGTAACGACTCGCTCTTCGAGGGCCCGCGATATCTAAGAACTGTTTGTAATTTTCCTTATATCCGCGAAACTCAGCGTCGATATTCGCGCATCGAAGTAAACGTCATCTCGGTTCTCGGTCTTCGCAGCCCCCGAGCAATCAATCGATTATTAAAGCACGCGGCTTCAGCAGTATCAAGTTTAATGGCTATCTTTATCGGACCCGACGCCGAAACGTGACTTACATCCGCAACACGTCAATTTCCAACGAGTCCACTCCGGGCGGGAAATTGATGTTACACGTTCCAACGGGACGGCGATCCGCCTACTCGCGGTCTCGGCTTCACTTCCGGCCCGTAATCGCGTGAAAAAAATTAACCCGTCGATAAGATCGAAATTTCTCGAGGTCGGGCCGCGATCGAACGCTTATCCTCCGACGGGGGCGAAAATTCATTTCTTCGACAGGCTCTCGCGCGGCAAGCGACTTCTCCCTGTATTTTCTCCCTTTTCAAATAATTTCCTGCCATCGACTACGCGACCTAGTTCTCATCTCACTCTCTCTCTCTCTCTCTCTCTCTCTCTCTCTCTCTCTCTCGGCCTCTTCTAGTCGGAATAAAAGCGTTACAACGCCCGTCCTCCCCCGACCGCCCCCGTACGAGATAAAAAAAGGAACAAAGGTGTGAGTGAGTGAGTGAGAGAGAGAGAGAGAGAGAGAGAGAGGTCTCACAACGCGAATAGATCGCGATGCCTTTTCGACATCTTGGAATATCCGGGAAAATTCATGTATTCGCTACGAGAAAACTGGCTTTTTGCCTCGTATGTTTCTCCCTTCTCTCTCCTTCTCACTCTTTCCTCACTCACTTGCTTGCCTGCCTGCCTGCCTGCCTGCCTCCTTTCCTCCCTTCTGCAGACTGTATGCAGCTGCATAATGCATGGTGCCGGGCTGCGGCTGAAATTTATACCGTATCCGGGGAAAATCCCTCTTCTGCGGTGGTTTCGCGGCAGGAAAGGTTACGCGTTATAAACATCGACGGCGCTCATGAGCTCAAGCGAAATCGCTTAACGATACCTACTACCTAAATACTTATCGCTTCGCCGTACGAACGAATATTGCAGAAAAATACGGCCTTCCCCGATGGCGCCCTGTCGCACGCGTCGAGAACCTTTATCGCGCCGCGGTTTCTTCGCGAGCTCGATCGCGCTAAAGGCGATTCGAATCGCTTTTGTCGCTCGTTGCTCCGCGAGATCGCCGTAATAAGTGGCTTCTTCCGGGCAAATTTATGAAATTGGATCGCCGCCGCCTCCCGTATCCACTCCCGATCCCGCTCTCTCTTTCTCGCCCGTATCACGCTCGCCTTTCGAGCACGGATAAATCCGCCCTTTCGATAAAGGCGAAAGGGACTTGTTATGGGTGCACTTTGACCCGCTTTCCCGCGTTCCCAGGCAACTTCCTCCGGCGAGTAACTTTGTGACATAAAAAAGAAGAGTATCGATTGGCTTGATCGCGTTTCGTCTTCGGAATGGCGCGTTATTCGGATATCCTTGCGCGATGTCGTAAATTCGGAAGAGGGAGAGAAAGAGAGAGAAGCCGGGATTTATTAAAATATTCAAATATTTGGACGTCTTACCAATTCGAATGATCCTCTCAATATTTACATAATCGGGATCGTCTGAGTAATTTAGATTTAAGAAAAGAGGCCGATATTGATCTGTTTCGGGTAATTTATTGTTAGAAATTTGACTGTATTTCACGAGTTATTTCACGAGCGCAGAACCGAGTTCCCAGATAGAAGAATCTATTAAACGCTCGCGATTTCAAACATTTTCACTATAGCAGAATTCTGATGTGTTTAATACTTTATTTTACAATATTGATGTAAATTGATATACATTTTTTAAAAAATTTTGATTTACATTTTTTTCTACTTTTATTACACAGTCTTCACACATACGAGTATAATGCACGTTCTCGGAATTATCAGAATAACACGCATGATTTCTTTTATTCGACTGGTAATAACAGAAGAAAAATTCGAACGGTTTATTATAGGATTTATAGCGATCTATAGATCAGAGTTGCGCAAAGATAGAAAACGCAGACACGTCGCAACGTAACGGGAGCATTGTGCAACCGCGTGCGATGTTCCTACGCATTATCGAATACAGAAATCCCGGCGACCTTGACCCAGACTCATAGACGAAATTACGAGTCAGTCCAAGGCTTCAGGAGGAGTTTCAAGGCCGGGAGATGAGAGCGACTAAAGGCCCGAACGGCCTCGTCGACCTGTTTCTTCTAATTCCAGACTTTAAGGTGGCGATTAAGCCCGGCTTCGTGTGCACGCGCCATTGTCGATCGAGTTCATTCAATGGGACGATCGTTCGCCCGCGACACCAGATAGTGATTTTTCATTGTACGCCACTTTGCCGCTGATAAATCTCCCGTTGTGTGTTTTTTTGTTTCCAGCGAGCCAAACGTTCTGTGTGCGAAACAATAATTTAGAATTCCCGAGTTTTTCAGTACTGTCGAGCATCGCGGAATACGACACGGAATATATTGCGAATTACGCACAACGTCGGGAAAAATATATAGTGGAAAAACGCTTGGGAAATAACGGTAGATGCGAAATGACACGATCGCAAGTCGGCGGGCGGATCTAATTTTTCCGTTTGCAATTTTAGGTTACGGTCACATCGCGCCGAAAACGAAGAACGGCAAGGTAGTGACTATATTTTACGCTATCTTAGGCATTCCGCTCATGTTGCTCTGCCTGTCGAATATCGGAGACGTGATGGCGTCGAGTTTTAGGTACGATCCTTCTCGAACGTTAATCACGTTCGTCCGAATCATGGTGGATTCGGGAAATGGAAAAATCGCGAGATTGCGTTTTGCCCGCATACAACGCGCGTGCGACGTTTAGTAGTTTCCGTCATTCCGGCCAAAACAAAAAAAAGAGATGAATAAAATGGAATCAAATATTTCGTCTAAATTGCCGCGCGTTGTTTTCAGGTTTCTATATTGGAAAGTATGCTGCTACATATGCACGAAACCACCGAAAAAGCGACGGAGCCGTAATACCTTCGCCAGATCCTACTCCGTTCGTCAACCAGGGTAATCTCACGTGTAACGGAAAAATTACGAAGAAACGTTTAATTTCATTAAGAAAATAAGAACAAATACGTGTAACAGAAGACTGATGTCGGAAAAGTAGACGTTTCGAAATCCGTAATTACGAACGTTCTACCGGTCATTTTATCACTGAGACGCGGAAACGCAAAATTAAATTCAAAAAGTAGGAATCACGCACCGTCCGTCACTTACTAACTCTTTCCGGACGGGCTTTCTTTCAACTACAATTTTATCGGCGAACATTGAAACCGAGAGATCTCGAATTTAACGCGCGAATCCACGCGGGAGCAGATAGAAAAACGCAACAATACGCCGGATCGTTCCGCAAAGATTAACGACATCCCGAAGCATCTTTGGATCCTCGGATTGTTCGGGTGAATTAGCACGGCTCCGTTTAACTTACGAATTTAAGGACTCGCACGCAAAATTGCATAGTGACGTGATGTTTATACTTCATAAGGCGATATGGCTCGAGCAAAGGCCCGTTCCGCCGGTCCATCAGGGTGAGTCAACGATCAGCGGACTCGGCCTTGGGGCTTTCCGAGAGTATGACGAAGTCCTCGTACTCCGACACCGATTGCAGGTGAGGTGATATCCGAATCTCGAATCAATTATTCGACTCGATGGGACTCGAGCTTCGAACTTCATCTTCGGGCGGATAAATATTCGATGCACGAACAGCGCTTCCGGTTATAGCCAGACATTGTCCGATTAAATAATGCAAGGAAGTGTGACAGGAAGCGTAGTCCAATATATACATTTATGTGTGTATATGTGTGTATATAAATTATTCTATTAGTGTGTTGTTAGGGTATATTTGACAAAAATCCGCTATAATAATATTAAACGTTAATACAATAACGTTCACTTAAATGTCCGAATTAATATTTCATATCAGGCAGCCGTTAAATATTAATATTATGCTAAATATTAAGCATTAATTTTCGGATGTTGGTTCAATGCTGTTATAATTAATGAGTGATACATAGCGACTAATTAGAGTCAGGCTGAAGTGTACGCGATAACAAACCGCAGGTACATGCCGCGACGCTTCGAAGGAAATGAGTTACGGGCGCCGACCGGTGCTGAAGCGCTTCCTACGAATCGGCCAACGGAGGAAAGGGCGGCGACCATGCCGCGTTATTCGGACGTCCCGGTGGCCACACCGAGAAGCGTGAGAGGTATTATTCGCCGGTATCAATCTCGTTCCATTGTCGAGGAGATCGAACGGGGGCGAGAATCGCTCGCGAAATCGAAAGTATGCGAAGCGGGAAAGAAAGAACGCGGGCGCAGCGTCCGACCGTACAGCCAACCGTACGCGCGCATTTTCGGTTCGTTCGCGGACAATTACGGGCACGCGCGAGGTAATTTCGCGGCGGAAGACGATATCGTTCGCGTTGTTGCGCGAGAGCCGCCCTCCAAAAATGAGCCGGCGTAATAACCGTAAATAATTATCAATTCAATTGAATTTCGATTCTCGAGCGTTTGCATTTCATATACATCATTTACATCATTTCGAGGAGTCGGTAAACAATGTGTCGGCGCGGCACACGCACACAAAGCGCGGCGCAAAGACAAAGGCGTCGCCGCCGTCGGGCCGCGGATACGCGTAACCGTTCGCTCGATATTAATTAATTCATTCAAGCGCGCGCATCGATCGCGCGCGTTAAATTGCGCTCGTTATCGTCTCTCGATCGATCAATCGGGAATTCTCGGCCGGTCTGTCGGCCGTATTACTTTCGTATTATCGGCGCACAGCCAGTCCCAGGATGACGACGCAGTCGTTGGACAGAAAATTACTGATGGGCCCGAGCGAGACGGACCGCTCGCAGGTTCTCTGCAACCGATACGCGCTGGACGACCTGGAGGACGAGATGCTGAGGTGGCAGCCGCCACCGCCTCGGAATAGAGGCGAGTATCGATAAACGCAAAAGCACAAAAGCACGATATTACTGTCTATTACGCTCTAATTCTAAGGACGATAAAGATGCACGGAGTATCGCGATCATAAATAACTCCCGGCGAAGACGCTTATCCTCCCCGGACACTCTCACAGGCAGCAGGGATCGATAAGCCGTCTTTGCTTGGAAACACGAGTCATTATTGATAATAGGGAATATATTAGACCGAGCTAAGCTGTTATAAAATACTTCACGCGGGGAGTAAATTTACGAAGAAGAAAGCGGAAGTTATTCATGACTCGGCGATCGATAACACCAGCGAAAATAGAAGCGCCTTGCCGCACGTATATCGAGTAAGCATATATTAATGATCGAGCAAGCGGATATTTTCGATACTCGGCACGCGGTACAAAAGTGGCGGATTTATTTCGCGCAGGAATCATTTACAACGAAGTAACCCAACGAATTTCTTTGACCCCGTCTATGCAGCCATGCGATCGATCCAAGTTTAATAGCATTATTTTTAATTTCGTTACCACATAGGATGCCGTCCATCTCCGGTGATGATATTATTAGAGCTCAGAATCCGATTAGAGAGTCCGCGAAGTGTCCGGAGACGATGAATTAAATAGGCCGCGTTCTGAGGTGCTCGAAGAAATTAAACAAAACCGATATCGTTACAGTCGGCAACTCGGAGAAGCCGCAGAGCAACGGAACGACCGACGAGCCGGATAACGCCGAAAAGCAAACCCCCCTCAGTCCGAGATCCTTGCCGAGGAGATGCCTCTCCGTGGAGGGAGCCACGACGAATAGCCAGAGAACGAGCTTGGCGTCGGGGCTGCGACCTGCTCAAGTTTATTTGGAAATGGAGCATATGGGAAGGTCGCAATCCGCCAAGTCTAGACGCACGAGAAGCAATTACTCCGTCGGTGAGCGAGTCGCATAAATGCGCCGAATCTCGCGAGATATCATTCTAGATACGTGAAAAAATCCAAATTTCCGGGAGAATCGGAGGGGAAATCGAGAAATAACACTTGGAATTAAGCAATAATCCCCGTAAATTGTGCCTTCAGAGTCCGGGCGTTGCTCATGCACGGAGAAAGGGATTCTCTCGGGTTTGATAAAATTTCTTCAATTGAAACAAATTTGCCTTGGAATAAAGCAAACAAACGAATGTTTGATTCAACAAACAGAGAGTTGTTTGGTTTCTCAAAGAATAAATATCTTTACGTCGAATAATTACTTATCAAATTTATTTCATTATAAAATGTTTCTTCTGTATTTTTATTCAAACATTACGATGATTGTCACGAGCAATAAATTATTGGAAAGAAGTAACGCTATGTTCGAAAAATATTAAGAAAACTTTTTTATTTCGGTGGCGCAATATTTAATATACAATAACGTCAATTTGATTTGATTGAAAACGAAATATTACCTTCCCCTAAACAATACTGTTTTCCCAATCAAATAATGTGGTTTAGTGAGACAACATTTTCAATCGAACAAAACGATATTCAATATTATATGATGTTTAGATTAAACAAAACCCAAGTCAAACAAACGCGTGTACCAAATCCAGAAACCCTTTCTCCCTGCGAGACACGATATAATCCCGACCCATGGATTTCTAGCGTGTAACTTATATTTTTAGTACACACTTTATCGAGAAGATTTCTTTAACACTGCTAACCACACGAAAGAGCGTAGATTGCGACGAGTATGATACAACTCCGCGCGCGCGCGCGTGTGTGTGTGTGTCGCGACTTGATCCGCGTTCGCTACCACACTTTCACAAGTCCTTGCTGCAGAACGCGTCTCTCGATGTTACTGTTGTACAGCATGCAGCGTGTATTTTAATTATAAAATCAAGAAAATCTATCGGAAAAGTTAATCGACATGTCGAGTATACGCGACGCGCAGTCTACCACGAGAGATTCGAGCGCGTCATACACACACACATACACACACACACACACACATACGCACATACGATGCTGTGGTGGTAGCGAACGTGTTAAACAACAAGTCGATCGATAACCCATACTCTCTCATCGTTAAATAACGTTCCCAGCGCGTTCTTATAAGCGCGGGCCATCGCCGAGGATTATGTCGCCGATAGGATTCACCGTGCTTCGACAAGTTTACGCGGACGATATTGATTTTGACAACGAGTACTACGCCGCCGCGGATGACCAGGAGAAACAGCCCACCAAGCCCGTGCCCATCTGGCTGTGCGTCTTCCTGGTCGTCAGCTACATATTCGGCGGCGCTTATCTCTTCAGCGAATGGGAGAAGTGGCCGTTCCTCGACTCCGCTTACTTCTGCTTCATCACGCTGACCACCATCGGTTCGTGCCACCTTCGCCACCTTCTCATTGCCGTCCGCGTGGGAAACCGCGCGAACCGACCGACGGTGTTTTCTCTTACGTTCATCCCACGCGGCGTCATCAAAGAGATCGCACCTCCCGAAAGAATTACAACGCGTTCGCGCGTCATTTAGCGAATTTCAACCGTGTCTCGCTTATATCTGGAAATTACAAAAGCCGGAAATGACAAAAGCAACGTATAATATTTTATACTGAATGAAATTCGCCTGAAATTGTTCGATGAGATTTTTCGTCCAATAACACGTATAACGTATCACGTTCACATATATGTACGACTCACACATCCGTTCGTCGAGCTCGCGTTGGTTTGTCGCGAATAACGTTAAGCGCAAAGCTCGCGCAACACTTCCCGCCTCTGTTGCTTTCTTTTTTGAAGGTTTCGGCGACTTTGTGCCGGCGTACAAGCTGGACGCGCACAAGGGCATCGCCCTTTGTTCCCTCTACCTGCTATTTGGAATTGCTTTGCTGGCAATGAGCTTTAATCTGGTGCAAGAGGAGGTCATCAACAACGTGAAGAGCGTCGCGAAGAGGCTGGGTATCATCAAAGAGACCGACGACGAGGAGGAAGCCGAGGAGTATGACGAATACGACGCCGAGTACGAGGAGGAGGTCTATGAAAACGAGCCCGATCTCTGCCGAGCCCGGCTCTGAACCCGCCCGGTTTTCAGCCTCGACCATTCGACGAGATCGGCGCGAAACGCCGTCCATCCATCGTTGTCGCGCGCACCGCGCGTAATCCCGCGGGGAATTCTCCGTTCACGTCTCGTATATACGACGTACAAGTCAGCGACTCGCGACGTAGCCATAAGCAGACCTAAGCTCGCGCAAATCGAATTCCCGTTGAGGGCGATATATTTCGGCTCCGGTTTGTTTTCTCGTAGCGCGCGCGCGCGCGCGATCTGCCTCGGCGACAAATCGGAACGAACGAACGAGCGAGCGAGCGTGCGAAATCGATCATTTCAATCTTAATTTTAGCGTGTTATTGCGGTCCTACAGCGAAGCTGGGAAGGCGGAGATGGAACGATCGAGAGCGTTTAGACGAATCCCGACGAGAAAATGAATGGTTATCGTAAGCTCATTAAAACGGATATTATTCGTTGAATAATCACGGTAAGCTCGTTCGAAAACAATGACTATGTTAGCATTTTACCGGATACGGTCCAATTTAGCCCGCGGGACTCGAGTCTGTGTTTTTTCTTCATCGATTTCTTCGGGTGATATATTATTATTTGAATCCCTCCGGTCGGAAGAGAATACTTGAAGAGGACCTGGACATTTTTTTGGGGGAATTTTCACGTCACCGTGAATCTCGTTACTTAAGCGATATCGCAATACGGGTTTATCGTTAATTAATACACCGATGAAACAATGACGAGGCGAGAAACTGTGCATTCAGTGAGCTTCACGAGCTCGGAAAATACCGTTGCATAATGTTGCCGTATAACGCCGTGTACATATACATCTCAGAATTAGATTCTATAAAATGAATGAGAGAATAATTGCGAAATGCAATTAAATTTGCATACACATAGCATAGCGGTGACTTTAATATTTAGCCGACATTTGCATTTTGAATATCTCCCCTTCAGGTTTCGTCCAGCGTGGTTGTTCGCGGTAAGTCTTAGTCATTAGACACGGAAGGTATACATTAGATATATAAATATATTAAATGTGCAATTAGATTTGAGTACTGGAACACTTATTGTATCATTTGCCAGATATATTATATTTATACATAAATGTTGCGTAATACCGTCATTCTCCGTGTATGTGTCTGTGTATTTTTCCTCGCAAAACATTGAAAAGTCTGACGATATACAATCGGTAAAACCATAATATGATCAGTGGATGGTATCAATATAAATCAAGAGATTCACAACGAAATGAAAACATCAAGGAATAACACATACAATCGTGAAGCGCACGGAAAAGATCAATTCAAAACCGAAACGTCTGAATTTTCATACGACTTTTGTACATATTGCTCCTTAATGTATTCACAGATTTAATTTTTATGCGAATCTCTTTACTCGCATTGATGCCTTGCGCCGGCTCTTATCGGCCACGTTATATTTTTACCGACAGTATTATTATTCCTTTCTATAAACGAGAATTCGATGGATCGGGAAATATCATCTCTCGATTCCCCTCTCTGTCAAAAGGGAGCAGCGTGAAAAGAAACGGTTTAAAAATAAAAAAGAGAGGAATATAATTATTCTCGCGTGGAGCGCAACGGAGTATGCTGTAAAATCCGAAAGACACGAGGGATTTTTCGAGAGATATCCTCGGTTTTACAGTAGTCCCTTAAATTTCCTTGAACACACGTGCACACGCGCGACGCGAGAATATAATTATCTCACAGAGTTGGGAAACGGGAGGGAGAGAGAGGGAGAGAGAGAGAGAAAGGGAGGCGGGCGCGACGTTTTCGCGCGGCTTACTACTTTCCGCGCGGAAGATTGTTCTTACAATATTTTCCCGGACGCACTTGCCGGATGCAAAACTCACGCTTCCTATGCAAATCCCTTTCATCCCCTTTTGCGGCCCGCGCATATACACGCGCGCGCACACAAACACGTACGCGCACACACATGTACGTTCACACGTACACGCGGCGTGTACGTTTCTCTCGCAGCGTTCGCAGCCGCATTTCGTCGCTTAAATCGCCAGGACGTTAATCGCCTCGACGGTGGCGTCGGCGGCAACGACAGCGGCGTCCCGTTAACGGCTCCGGCTTCAACGACTCGATAATCGCGCGATAAAGCCCACTCGAAGGAGAAATAATAGCCGCTAAGAACTTCCGTTCGCGCCCATTACGCGAACGAACCAGCCCGGCGCGCGAAATCTGCATTTCATAAATTTTAAAGCCGTTCGGAGGCGACGCGATCTGACTTTCTTCGCAGGAACGGCGGAATTATTCTCCACGGGAGTTGAATATTTTCGCGCGGAATCTCGGGCGATTGATCGATCAAGGGGTATTGTCGAGTAACTCGCGCTTTCGCGTCGCTTTTAAACGCGTTCGGTTTCAGAAACGCGCCGACGTCGGTGATGAGGAAAGTATTGATTCCGAAAATACCTGTCGGTCGATCAGAAGGCCGCTTTTAGCTTCAACCTCGAATTTGTTACATCCTAATCTCTCTCTCTCTCTTCGCTCTCTCGTCTCGGTACGCGAAGAAAATCGACCGCCGCGCCCCACACCGCGTCGTCGTCGCGTCTGTCTACCGGGTGTCCCTCGTCGGCGCGACCAGGCTCTCAAGCGACTTGAACCCGGTTATTTTCGGCGACGCGCTATTTCGGGATAGTGTGTCGTGCGCGGGGTGCCGCGAAATCAGTTTACGGGGGAGCCTCGTCGAGGCGGGTCCGTTTCTCCGCACGTTCGCACGCCGCGGCAATCAGCCGATTCCAGCGGATCGCGCGACCCGCCGAGAAGTTCGCGATCGTCGCGCGCGGCTCGGTCGCGCGGCGCTCCTCCGGAAATTAATCGCAACGTGCGTCGACAACGGGCGCGGTAAGGGCTCGATGTAACGGGAATCGTCGGCGGACAATCGGATGCGGCAGTCGGGCGGGCAATCGTTAACGCGACAGAAACGCGCGTCAACGTCCGTGGATCGAGGCGCGGTCGGCGGGATATGCCCGATGGGACTCGTGGAAAATGATCTACAAGAAAAAAACGGAGGGATGCCGTCGGCTCCTCCTCCTCCGCGACACGTGGTGGCCGCTCTCTTCGTAATCGTCCGTCTGGTGTACTAGCCGCATAGACGTACGTCGTGGCTAACTATAGCTCGCGGCACGGGCATAAACGCGGAGATCTCGTCTCAATGGGGACCCGGGGATCGTAGTGCGCGTAGAGACGCGGAGGATGGACGCATCGGGAAACCGATTCTTCTCTCACGTACGTACGTACCGGCCGCGCGTCATCGCCTCCTACGTCGGGAAACGTCATCGTCGACGACCCACCGGCGCCTCGATCAATAGCGCTCGGCTCGATCCTCCGCCGGAGACTCTCGTGCGTAATCCGCGAGGACGATACAAAATTCACAGCCCGAAATGAAGACATCTCGATAAGCGTTCCCCGAGAGATCCTCCGCTTCGTTTCACGCCGATGTCGATCAATGCGACCGGCGTGAAGCAACGTCTCCCGGAACCGTCCGAGGTAACGATCGATTTCCACGGTATTTCGTTTCGGAATTATTCGCGCCGCGTTCGCGGGAGAGCTAAGGCGAGCGTGGAAATTCCGTCGGAGCGTCTCTCGGCGATGAGAGAGAAAGAGAGAAGTCGTAATCCCGCGATTTATACTCCGACGCGTGAAAAGCGGGCGAAAATCGACGGGGAGAGGGGGCGGACAGTGAGACACCGAGTTTAATTAAAGCCGAGTTCATCCGGCATCGCCGAGAGAGAGAGAGAGAAAGACTTCGGGGAAATCGTCGATCATTTTTCGCGGGATCGTAAACAGTTTCACAATAGATTTTGTTAAGCGGCCAAGTGGCTCATCCCTACCTATGGACGGCTGGTCCGTGTTTTCGATTCCCCGCGGACCATGACGGAGTCGATAGCAGACTCCGGTGAGCGCGGCGCGGCCGCTCGCTCGCGGAGGCAGAAGAGTCCCGCGATAAGGCGTTTTCCATTAAATTCCGCCCGCGCGTAATTTTCTATTAGCCCCGGTCAGTGCTCGCGCACACAAGGCCCTCCGATCTTCTTATACCTCTTCTTATAAGCTCCTCTGTTGCTCCTCCTCTAAATTCCGATACAGAGAAGCGTGCGTTTCCGCGAGATCACGCATCGTGTTTTCCCGGCCGAGTGAAACGCGACGACCCGAGTCGAAATTTTAGCCCCACTTTAAGTCTAATTTAGTTCTACAGCAAGTATTCAAGGATCTTCTATTCTATATTCTATTCTATATATAAACGAGGCAGTTATTGTCACTTTCTTTGAAAGAAAGTTCTTCAAGACTCAATGACGTATATATTTGCCTGTATCGTTTATCGGTATTACGGTAACGCTCTTAAAAAGCTTGCCCTAGAAGAAGCTCTGGTCTATACGTAAGGCGAGCGGGAGTACTCTCGCCCGAGATATCATTTATACAGTTGCCAACTTAGCAAGCGGAGTCTCCCTAAGATCTCTTTCCCAGCCTCGTTGGAGGATGACGCGCCACGTGGCCGATTCCTCGAGTTCGATTTCCGCGCGACAACGTGTGTCCCCGCGGTGAACACACGGTCTGCCGGCAAGTTGTAAGCTATCACCCGACAGCCGAAGATCAAAGGCAAGTCGATTCACAGTTGCAACGAAAAGGACATCTCGTCGTGCTCGGCGAGCCGGAAGCGATGTCCGCGAATCGGAACGAGGTGACCCAGCCGAGTCGATGACGTCCTCCTGAGGAGCTGTCGTCGTCGTCGCCGATGGAGACGGACAAACCGTCCTCCTCGTCGGCCAGCCGGAGCTGGCAGCGTGGAAGTTATCGCAACCGGAGCGGCAGACGGCGGAAACGCAGGCGAAAGTCCTGGGCTGAGAGGATCGCCGATTGGACCAGGGCCCTGATAGCCTTCCTCTTCAGCAACGTCGGCATCGTGTGCCTCGTGGTCGGCTACACTATAGCGGGCGCTTTCCTGTTCATTCACATCGAGGGCAAGACCAGCCCGGACGTCGCCGACGATGTCATCCGACTGAGAAACCTGACGGCCGCCACCCTCTGGGAGCTGACCTCCAAGGTGAAGGATTTATTCCCCTTACTCGGCGGAGTCGTGCCACTGCGACTGTTACACTGAGCTTCGAAACGGCTTTGAGCGCTTTCTTCTCGCATGCAGTTTTCAACGCAGCCGACGGACGAGAGAACTCGGTCGGGTCGATGCGAAAAATTCTTCTTTCTCATATAAAAATGTACATGAAATATTCATTTACTTGTCAACAAAATCAACCAATTGACGTATTGCCCATTAGCGTCCGTTATTTTCAGTGGCGCCATCGCTCAAGGAGCCACTCGTGAAATGAGTATTTATCAAGCAAAATAACGTTCCGATGCATTTATCTTCACCATCGAAATAATTGACTGATCGTTAATTCTTTCTCGTGTCGCGCACGAGTAAGTGTATATGAGACGATCGATTTAACGGCTAGCCAAGAAGCAGCCTCTCGTCGGGCCTTTCCCGCACTCTTTTCACGACAACTTTTCTTTTCATCATATTCTAATGGCGTTGATGCGTTGTCGCGTGCAGGAGAACGTGTTCTCGGAGAAGCTGTGGAAGGCAAAGGTGCGGGACATTCTCGAGAGTTACCAGAAGAAGGTGGTGTCGGCCATAAAAAATGGATACGACGGCGTGGAGGAAAATAAGTGGACTTTCGCGGGCGCCTTTCTGTATTCCCTCACTGTGATAACGACCATCGGTGAGTCTCTCCCCTCGTCCCACTCTCCGTAGAGTATAAACATACCTGCGTATATATACGTGTGTATTCTCTTCTTTTTTTCGAAGCTCACCGTCTTCAATTCCGCCTTAAATCTCATTTGCTTTAATTCATCGATCTACTTTAATTTCTTAATTCACTTTAATTCCCCGAAATTAAACGAACGAACGGCGGAGCCGCCACCGGTATATCCGCGTTTGTCTCTCTAGACGGATAAGACAGTGCGGGAAACGCGGAGGGCAAATATCAGGGAAACGCTTGAAAAATGTAGACAATTTACTCTGCTGCCGGGTACTTCGCACTAAACACAGCGCTCTTATTTGCGCTCTTAATGCCCGGCTAATGCCCACTTTTCTCGTCGTGACTGATAAATCTCCTTAAAGGCTCTCTCTTGTCCCCCGACTATGAGGATACGTCTCGAGAGCTCGGAGATAAAGAGGAGCGGCCGTGAGATTTCGGATTTCGGTAATCAAGTTCACGAGTTATCTTCCCGATAGCCGGGAAGCTATAACTCGTAACGCGCTTGAGAGCTCTTTGTTCGAGCGAGTGAAAATTACTCGGCGAGTAGTAATTGCTTGTAATACGCGGCACAAATTCGATATCCCCTTTATTGTCGAGCGAAGAGAGAGAGAAAAAGAGAGAAAGAGATATCGTCTATAATCTCATCGCGATACATTTGGATGAATGATTTTTTTTTTTTTTATACATACGCGTGTGTATCTAGCACATATAAATGAACATTGAGGACAGCGTGACGCAATGTGGTAAGAACAGTCCGGGTGGAAATTCAAGTTCGCGATACACATACTCAAATAAGCAGGTATGCCTGAAAATAGGAGCAGATTTAAATTGTAAAAACGGGCAGGTCTAGTGTGGAAAAATATGTACATAAATCTTGCGCCGCCAGAGATATCAGCTGAGGCAAGGGATTGATAAAATAGAGAGAGAGAGAAAAAGAGAGAGAGAGAGAGAGAGTGAAAAGAGAAGAGGAAGAATAGTTAGGAAGAGGGTGGCGATGGAAATACATTCGTTAAATTCCGATTCGTTCGTCATTTATATCCATTTATTAATTCTCTTTTATTCGCTGGTATATTCGGCGATTTTAGTATCCGGTTCGGTTCCCTGCTGTTCGGAACAAGTAATCGAAGTCTTTCGAATGTACAAAATTAATAATCACTCCGCTGGGTTAAAAGCCCCCGGTTTAGAGCTTTTCTAATAATCAGGTCGACGAAGGAGGAAGGGAGGGAGAGGGAGAGAGAAAGAAAGCGGGCGCAGAGCCGTTCTATTTCGTGCCGATTGCAGAACAAGTTTCTCGGAGTTGATGGTGAATTTTCGATGTCACACACAGAGTAACGTAGTTGATATTCTTTTTGTGTGTCAACTTTTATCGAGCTAATAAAAATCTATTTCTGTCTTTTGATTTTTCCAATTAGCAAATCCGATTTTATTCTTTCATTTCTATTTTTGATGTACGTAATGCCGCAGTTGGAATATCTTTTTGTTAATCTCGACGATTAAGCTAATGGAATTCTAATCTATCGATTCGTAAAAGTACGTGCCAACTTAAAAATCTCTTCATTCGGCCAAATGTCGAAAAAATACGCCAATCGCTTGCATCGTCGGGTGACTCAACGCAGAGACGAATTTTTGTCAGTGCGCGGTGGAAACGAACTCGTCGAGAATCCACGGATTTTCACCCTCGGAAAGTCATTTTTCTCGCGGATCGACGAGGATAATTAAGATCGCCCGGACGTAATGAGCCGGCCACAAAAGCGGACGAGATGGACTTCCCGTCATCGGTCATCATCGATTTTCGTAAGCACATTTGCCGCGGTGCTCGCCTCTCACGTTCTGTCTTTCTCTCTCTCTCTCTCTCCCTCTCGGATTGATGCACCAAAAGAGATCGAGTTACCGCGTCGAACGGAAGGATCGACGTGAAACGACAGACAGTTACCGGTATCCAGGCCACGAGTAGTATCCTGAGACGTGGAATTTATCATTTTCCGGCGCCGTACGATCTCACAGCAGCAATGAAAGGGTAAAGTGATATTAATGACTTTAACGTGATGGCGGCTTTGTTCTCGAGGTTATGCGTGCTGCACCGTCTCGGTATGTGTGTGTACGCGCACGTGAGTGTGTGTAGAGTATAAATCATGATTACGCGGCAAAATTACGCGAAAGGAATTGCGCAATTTATGAAGGCACCGCATAAATTAGAAATACGTAAAAGTAGCTGCTGCGGCCGATCGTATCGGCGCGTGTTCAGCATTTTTTTTTTCTCCTTTTTACAGCCAGGGTACGTTATAAATAATTAAACATCGGTATTTTAATATGAATGCCGCACGCTCAATGTTACTCGGACTGGCGGACAGAAATTAATAGCACAACAGCGCTGTAATAATTTAATAACTAAAATAATAAATAATTATAATATCATTAACCGCGTAATTAAGCACTGATAATTCGTATGAATTTATATGACTTCGCTAGTCGCACGCGTACACACACATATGTCCTCCCAAAAAGTTCATCCCGTTGATGATCGTCGATACTTACGTTATGACTGCTATTTAAATAGTTCTCGCGTGAATCAATGCTGAAGACGCGCGCGTGTGTGTATATACGTGTGAAAGAAATTTATTAGAAATCGATGATCGGTCGGCTATTTTCAGTCCGAATTTAACACTTCGGATATCGTCCTTTGTCTCAGCGCATGTAATCAGCGCAACGCAAAGCGAGGTTTCGAATTAACATAAATTAATTAATGGTACGAGATATGTTCGATATACCGACGCTTTATGCGAGATTGCAATCATAAATCGATGAACTGCGCGTTAGTCAATTAATACTAAACTGTCACGTTACCCCAATCGACAACGTTGCGACATTTAATAAATACATTAATTAATTTCTCTTTTGATTTCGATGATGTACACCATCTCCCGTCCTGTCCACACACGTCTATCTATCTGTTTAGCTATCTATCTCATTTCCTCTCTTTGCCCCTCGTTACCTTTGCTCGCCTATATTATCGATTTTAACGAGCTCGCGTCCAAACCCAACGAGGCTTCAATCGGACAGACATAATGATCTGAAAATAAACAACCGATAAATGATCGGCTTTCATCAGATATTTAATTACCGCGAGGTCTCCCATCTGCCATGACGAAAGTCGCGTCGATACTCGCGTTTCCCCGCTCCCCTTCCCGATATCTTCGCGGAATCGAGTCGCCGTCGAAAATTACCCGTCGCGCGCGTCCACGCCGAGCCGACGAATCCGCAGTGAGGGTGGATCCGGGACTTGTTGGTTAGGCCGGAAATTAATTAACACGTCGTCGATCGCTCGATCTCACGGAAAAGCCACCCCGCGGAGACTCGCTCGCTTCGTCCGTTCGTCGGCAATTAATTTCTTCAGCGCGTCGCGCATCGTTAGGCTTAAGGTAGTTAACTCACCTCTAATAGTCGAAATATTCGCGTTCGCAGGACGTCCCAGGATGATGCATACCCCAATCGGCGGCCGACGCGATGAAAAGTGGGCGAATCGCCGAAATAAATGAATGCAAATGCTAATTATCTCATTCGTTAATTATCCTTCGCTACGTGTGCTTTATGTGCCTTCCCACGGTAAAGTATCGTCGCACCGATTTGCGGAGGCCGAAATATATGCGCGGGCGTAGTCAACCAAATATGCTTAGCTCCCGGCAGACTGTACTTTCGTTAAACATATTTACTTCTCATTGTGCCAACTCCTTTAACTTCGGCCCGGCGTGACAGCGAATTAACATAAAGAAACTCTCGGGCGGAACACGTTACGCCGTCGGCGTAAATTTCAACGTAGCGCCGGTTCTGCTGCTACCCACTCATTTCCGGTTCGCGTCTACGCCTGCGATATGCGCCAGAATTTTCCCCCGCGAGGAAGAACATCGGTTCCCGTTTATAAAGCTCGCGCCGTCGTTTAATGCCGATTGAATATTCTCGATAGATCACGGATTGGGAAGAGGCGCATCAACGGACGACGGCGTCGTCGTCTCGCTGAGTGCTCCTCGAACATGCCGAAAAATCGGGTCAATGCCATTGAATTGGTAATCGATCGACTTATGCATATTCCGCCCGCGAATTTCGCGAAAACGCTGACGAAGGTCGCGCGTCGTTACGGCGGATCGTCGAGCGCGGTCGATACGCGGGCTTTCACGGCGTAAAAGCTCCCGCCCCGTCGCCGAGCCGCGCCGAGCGTAATCGGAACGCGGCACGATTACACTTAATTTCTCGCATTGTTCCTCGGCCGGCGTTCTCCTGCGCGTTCGATTTCCGTTTTCCGCTTTAATCCGCACGCCCGAATTCACACGAGGCGGTAACAAAAATATCGCGGAATACTTTAATCCAATCGCGACGCGTTTAAATAAATTTACGTAAATCCGGGCGCGCTCGTGTCGCCGCGCGCGCGCGAGGCGATCGTGAAAATACGCGCATATTAACGCGGCTTTTATCGCGATTCTTCGGGCCGTCCTCGTTGTTATAGCAAATCGTTATTGTTAATGATAAGCAGTAATGTTTTCAATTAAAAATGAAGGACGAGCGGGCGAATGGAAATGTTGAACTCCGCGTTAACGCCGCGCCACCCGTCCGAAACTGGAAGGATCAATGGAATCACGTACCGTTTGTATATCTCGATATTTCATCGGCGTTTAATCTATCTTAATTCTTCATTTCGCTCAGCGTAATGTATTCATTATTGAATAATACTGAGACGATATTCAGATAGTCGAATGTTAAAATTATTCTGAAGCGAATCCTTTATTAAGACTCAATATATGGGAGGGACGATCAATCTGCGTCATCAGGGTAGGAAATCGTGTCACACCTTGAAATTCCATATTGATACTTCCAATTCGACGGCGGGATTTATCTGGAGTGAAAATTATGACGCGAAAAATGTACCCGGTTGCGATGATATTCGAGTGACGAGGATTCTTCGTGGCCTCGGCGTAAATGATGTGACACGATGTGCGGATGGGAAGTCCGATCGCGGCGGCACGGAAACGGATGAGAACTCCGTTCGGAAATACCGTAGATCCGTTCTCTTTTTCACGTAATGGAATACCGACACACGTCGCCGGCATCGGGAATCCCTTCTTATCGCGCCCGCCCGGTTACGCGACACTCTTGGGATGCAAGCGAATGCGGGAGGATATAGAGAATTTAATTAACAGTTCAAATAGAAAGCAGTTTACCGTCAATAATACGGTCCCGTTTAGAGTTAATCGCCAGACATTTAGCCAGACGTTATAACGAAGCCACGCTTGCCTGACTACGGCTGTCAATCATCGTACGAGAACCTGTTACTCGACACTACGCGAAGGAAAAAAGGAATTTTTCTGGATTTGGTAAATGTATTTGTTTAATTTGTTTAACACAAACAACGTAATTCAATGGGAATGGAGAATACCGGGAATTTCTCATCGCGCGAGGCGCAAAGTTTCGCGCGTCTTCCGTTTGGAAAACTCCGACATGTCTGCGCGCAATCCCCGTGTAATTAATCATTCTTCCCGAATGATAGTTCAGGTGTAATTTCGAGACTTGGGGCAATGTTACGCAACTAACGCCGAGTGACGCGACGAGTGCGAGAAACTCGCTCTTGGCTGATGTTGGCTGCGGTTGCGAGTTCTCGCTCGAGAATTGTTTATAAATTAACGCTCCACCGCGGCGATCTCTCTCTCTCTCTCTCTCTCTCGCTCAATAGCGGCGATTTCCCCGAACAAAGTAAATTCGCGAAGCCACTCAGCTTCCCTCTTTACGAAAACCGCCTTCGTTTACGCATCTTCTTCCCTTTTCTTTTTTTGCCAGAGTGAAACTCGCGCGGCGGGGAACGAGCGGTGGGATTAACGGGCGCGCGAACTTTTCGGCAGGGCCGGCGAGACCTTTTAATTAATTCCGGGGGCTCTTCTCGAGATCCCCGACGCGGAGGCGCGCGACCGACTCCGCTTTATTCCGAGCGTGATTACGGGCCGGTATCAACGTGAAAGGGTCGGCACGGCCGGGATCGATTCCACCGAGCCCAACTTGGACAACGAGTCGGCGGTGGTGGTGATGCGCGTCAGAATTCAGCGATGCGAAATTTCGACCGATCGTCGAGGGGTTCGTTACCGCAGGGGGAATGCGCGAAATTCGGTGCTCGCGGTCGCATATGCGGAGCGAATCGCCCGATATCGCGACCGGGGATAATTTTTTCTCATCATTAGCGCGCACGCGGAAATAAAGCGAGTTATTTGACGTTATTCGTCGTCCCGCATTCATATCTCCCCACCGGCTGGCATTGGAATTCTAAGTGTGTTATTATCACACTTGCTTATGCACGTGATTTTGCCGCTGCTACTTTTTCATCTCCTTCATTTCCCTTCGTACGTTTAAATCGCAATGCGCGTGTGTTATATTCTGACGTGTACACGGAAAAGAAGAATTATATAAGCAAGAATATCATAATTTTCTTAGAAGACTTTCAGTCTTGATTTGATTGAACTTATTTTGATGCAGGTACCACTTGAGCTCAATTCGGGACGAAAAATCTTCTAAGAAGGTTATAATATTCTTACTCATACACGAGAATATCTATTCTTGATTTGAGATTAATTTCTTTCCCGTATATAAATATACTAACGCGTTGAGTGCCGCGAGAGTCAGTCAGTGACAGGCATTGTGATATTATCGCGTTCTGTTAAATTACGTATAACGTATAATTAATTGCATCTGTAAAGTAGAAACTGTACGGCTGATAAAGAACTAACAAGGTAAAAGATTTATGTACCCTTTGTGTAAATTATATTTATCAGATTTATTTTATAATTTTAATTATATCATTTTACTGATTATTATTTTAATTATATAATTATATAATTTTAATTGTATTATTTTACTTATTATTATTTTAATTATATTTATTTCATAGGAAACAAGGTAATCCCCTGAATCATGTTTATTCACACTTTAGTGATTTAATTATCAGATAGACGTTTGTACGATCAATGGTAAGCAGCTCGGCACTCAACGTGTTGAATTAACACCTGTGTTGCAATTTAAACAGTAAGAAATGTGTGTAAAAAAAAATTTCAGCCAAATCACACGCTTATGCGTGTGACAGTGACGCACTTAGAGTGTGCCCGGTAAAAGACACGGATGTTCCGACGGGTCTCAGAAGAAGAGATTACTTAGCAGTTTTTGCGGAACGTGATCCTTGAAAAAGTATGTTTTTCGTGACGCGGAAAATGTCAGAGAGGTGTGTAATTCGTCCCCTGCTTCTACGTAAATATTTAAAAATTGCGCAGGCTTGAAATCTCCTTGAATATCCTTCCGGGAGATATTAATATCGAAATGAGATATTAAAAGTTTGAAGAAATCTCAAAAATTCGGATATTACGCGAGAGATTCTCGCGACGCAGCCTTGCCTCGCGGCAGTCAGTTACACGCCGCTCCGTACATTTCTCGTGTACTCCTCTTTGTACACCTTCCTTTAATCTTAATGCTATTAAGGCTCGAAAGCACAGCCAATTAAAATAAGCCGTCGACTAATTTGTTTAAAGGATGTCGGGGGGGATTCTTTGAAACAGGTGGCGGCGTGCGAGCGAAACTCCCGCGAGGAGCTGCGGCTGCAATTAGCGTTAGTCGCTCGAAAGACGGCATATCGAACCTCTTATTTCTAATTAGCGTCAATTTAGCGCGCGACGTATCCGCCATTAACATATCCGCTGGTGTCGCGCGATGTCACGAGCAAAACTGAGCAAAACCACTCGATCGCTCTCGATCGAGTGGTGTTCCTGCGGCTCGATTTAAATGAATGATCGATTCAATTGAACGATAAGAAGAGGATAATAAGAAACGGGGCGAGTGCAACGCGTCCTCACGCTCGGCTCGTCGTAAGTTTCGGCGCGCAATAGCCGCGGAGCGACGTCGCGAAGTTGCAACGGCTGTAACGTAATACCGATGTAAATCAAGCGCGACAGCGATTGTCCGACGGCGGCGATACGGCGGCAGCCGGCATAATTAATTTTCAGGGGGAATCATTTCGCCGTTAACTTCTTGACAAGCCGATAAATTGATGCCACGACAAATCCACCGGCGATTAATCCTCGCGGTAATTGATCTCCGCGTCGACGGTGGGTGTAACGCGGACGGCGCGATAACGACGATTACGAAGAGAGGACGTGGGCGACGATGACGACGACGACGATGACGACGACGGGCAAATAACGCGTCTCCCGCGCCGTACGAGAGAGGCGTATCGGTTTCCGTATTTTTGGTTAATCGCCAATAATTCTCTGGCCGACGGCCCGCACGACCGGACCCTCCAATGTCCCTGATACGTCGCACACGTGATACCTGTTACGTGCGTGGAAAAACTTCCGGACACTTCGGGGACCCGGAACGCTTTGACACCGCCGTTCTAATTAATCATCCTCTGTATCGATCATCCGCGTCTCAGAGTCATAAAAATAAACCTCGGCGGGAGGGGGATTTGGTTCGCGCGCGTTCATTCTCTTTTTTTTTTATCGTCAATTTGATGTCTCAAATTTTGGATTTTAAATTGATGAAATCTCGACCTTCGATCTCCGACGTCTGAATTTACAATTCTTCTTCCACTTAACCTTTTTCATTTTAAGATTGCACACGGAGTCGGGGTTATCCACGAGTCGGTCCCCTTTCGCCGAACTGCTCACACTTTTGCTGACGTTGTTTGAAATTTTGCAGTGTTCGCTGAGTAAATAAAGAGGAACGAGCGGAGCGGAGGTGACGAAGCCTGGTGAAAAAATGATACCGCTATAATTTCATTCGGAGCTATCCGCGTTAACTGATTTACATTAATTTACGATTTTTAACTTTCGTCCTCCGTCCGAAATTACGGCGGTAATTGAGCGTGTTTCGCGCATCGCTTGAGCACAGGTTGAACCGCCGTGAATGGAAACGAACGAGATGACGAGTGCATATATCATGTTAATTTATGTCGCGGCGTGTTGCAGTAAATCATCGTGCGAGCGAAAGAGGATAAAATCGAGAGACCTCGGCTGCCAAAATTGTCAGTTAGTGAAAATGATAAACATCGCTGGTGGGGCACCGCTGATGGGGTGCATCAGCGTGCGCGGTTATCAGTGTGCCTCTCGGTATTATTATGTACACCGCTAAAACTAAATGCACATCGCGTCCAACGTGCATTTAGCGCGAGAGCTTTTGCGCGCGAACGGCTTGAAAATATTTCCCATTCGTCGCATACCCCCCGCCACCCCCCCCCCCCCCCC
>NW_014556124.1:1399525-1426145 GCF_001313825.1 Dinoponera quadriceps
AAAATATTTCCCATTCGTCGCATCCCCCCCGCCCCCCCCCCCCCCCACATTCACTCACTCTCCCTCTCTCTTTCGCTCAGCTGCAAATTCAAATTGCGGCACTGTAAAATTCAACGTTATGAATGATATTTCAATAAACGCATCCAATTTAATTTAACTACCGTGTTATTATACTAAACGACGAAATTAGTTTCGCGCTGTCAATTTCCCCCTCATCGCGGGAAATAACTGAACTATTCATCGGGCGCTCATTAAACGTCTCACTTGATATTCATTAAGTGTCCCCGGCACTTAAACGTCGAATAAGAATATTCCCCGACGAAAAGCTCGGGGAAACTTAATTTCAAATGGTCCCGGGAATCCGCTGTTAAACTTGGTGTCGCGACCCCCCCTTCCCGCCGGGAATAGCGGGGTGTAACGTAAGAGTGGTCGTTATGCATCTCGCTAAGTCTCGTTATCGCTGTTCCGATATTACGAAAGTCGGACGCGGGGAAATCAATAATGATAAACAGGCGGAACGGTGCTGCCGTCGCACGCGCCATGCCCCGGCGCGACGTGACGACGGGGAAAAAAAATCTTCGTCGACTTCGTCGGCATGAAGTCCGACGACGCGTCTAAATATACGCTTGACTTAATTGAGCCTCGCCGGCGCAGGTATCGTTACTCATTTAGCGATGGATTTAGGTTTGGCAATAATAACCGGCCGGCTCGTTTACATAACGCCAACGCCAACGTGGACTCGTCTCGTTCTGCTCGCCGGCTGTAAACTCGGCGACGCGCGTGGCGAGCTTTTCGCGAGAGCTTTCCCAGAGAGAGAGAGAGAGAGAGAGAGGATCGGAGAGTTAACAGACTGTTAACCCGTTGGTTAATCGGATCGTTTCCCGAATCGGAAACGCGAGCGAGGCGGCGCGAATAAATGCGAAAAATAAAAAGGGAAGCGAATAAACGTCGGGGAGGTGTATGGCGCTTTCGTAGCGGCGGAGAGTAAATGCATTCTATATCCGGGCGCGCCGGGTTGCGTGCCGGTGAAAAACATTGTACGTGCAAAACGGCCGGAAAGTCAAATGTCAACGGCGGGATGTAAAGCTCGTCGATAAACTTGGGACTCGTTCCGTTCGCGCCGTTGCTCACTGCGTATCGAAAGCTTCCTCTCCGTTGTCGATCTCTCTCTCTCTCTCTCTCTCTTTTTCTCCCTCGTCGCTGCAGTTTTTGACACATCAGCCCGTTGCACTCAATTACTTTTACGTGCCGTGAATTTCGGTCATATTTTACCGCGCGCCGAGCGCGCCCGTTGTGAAATCTTCTCGCGGGAATTGATGGGAAAGCACGGCGGGGCCGATTTCTGCGGTCCCATCGTGATTTTCGTACGTTAAAGCGTCACGGGAAACGCGGAAATCCCCTCTCAAACGACTTGTAATACGGCCCATGTATTTTTTTTCTCTTTTTTACCCTCTCTCTCTCTGTCTCTCTCTCTTTCCTTCGCGATCGGAAACGGCTCGTAAATGCCACTTCCAAGCCTTCGAGTGAGCGAACAGTTCGCGCGGAACAATGGCCCATATTTTCGTCGCGCGCGTGTCTCTCGTTATTCTTCTCGCTTCGGTGAACAGACAAAGAGAGAGGAGAGAGAGAGAGAGAGAGCGATCAACGCGCATAAAAATGTCGACCGTCTTTTTTTTATCGACCATCGCTTAATAGTTTTGTATGAAAAAAGATCTCTCGTTGAAGTCTTTCTCGTATTCGCGCGCGCATTATACGCCGCGTAAATTCGAAATCATCATGGAAGACTCGCGAGGAAGCTTCGTCTTTCGTGGTTCAGACGAAGAGACCTCGGATTTAATTCTCGACCGTGCCGTAACTAGTCGCACGACCTTCGCCAACGGCCACAATTTTGTTGCTTATTGCATTCTCGTCTTTGAACCGTAGTCAAACCTCCGTCGCGACGAAACACGAATGAGGAGGAGTTTCCATCGCCGTGGGTCCCGCGTGCCTTGCATTTTGAAATAGAATTTTATCTTTCCAGACAACATCTCTCTCTCTTTCTCTCTTTCTTTCTTTCTCTCTCTCACACACACTGACTTTTTCCCTTTGAATGAGAGACGTCGCGGGGTGCATAAAAGTCGCAATAAAAACGGCAATGTATCGGAATTTTTGACAGAGAAATGCTCGCTCGCTTTTGTAGTAAGTCGTGGAAGTGCTGCAACGTGGAGGTACTTCCGGGAACATTCCCCGGTCGTCGAGAGATAGGCGTGTGAACGCGCATGTCACAGCTCCCAAATAAACGTCGGATCATCGCGCGAAAGCGTTACTCGAAAGCGTCGTCGTCGTTGCTCCTTTTTCCGTTTTTTATCCCGTCAGTTACGGGCCGAATTAAAATCATCGTCGATAATTCATCGTCGGCCCGCGCCCTCCCCCGGCGCTTTTGCGCGGGAACTTTGACGCGCGTTGAAAAATGACGCGAATTAATTGTTAACACATTTCGTGCCGCCGCGGCTGTTAGTTTTTCGGCCGCGGGCGGCTCTGACGAGCGGCCCGCCGAAATGAATCGCGCCTGGTAAACCGAAAAAAAAGGCCAGCCGCAGGGAAGAAAACACCGCGGTTTCCCCCGAATTTAGGCCCGGATTTAATATTTTACCGCACCACGGGGAAAAAAGTGTCGTCGCATCATTTTTGCATCGTTCGCTTTTACCGGGCCGATCAAAAGGACGGATAGTCGGATAGACAAACTTTTAATATTTCAACGCCTCGTACAGAGCGTTCGGAAAGTGCCAGTCGTCGCGATTCGGACGTGAGACTCGTGTTTCGGGCGGGAAACCCCACTGTCTCCGCAATTACTGCTCGAATCGAATTCCCGAGAGAAAGAGGGAGAAAGAAAGAGAGATAGAGAGAGAGAGGAGGAGGAGATCCGGCTTCTTCACTCCGAATCTGACTCGTCGCTTCGAAAGAGCTTAGCTCCGCGCGAGGAGTCCCGCGCTCTTCATTTCCCGCCTTTCTACGAAACCGTCGGCATCTGCATACCCCGAGGAAACCCCGACCGCGAACATCGCCTCGCGATATAATTCTCAACTAGAGTCGGTCGTTTCGCAACACCCCGTATATGCGGAATAGTTTCATCCACTAGCGTTCGCCGGGTCGTAACATAACGTTAATTTTCGTGCGCATGGTCCATTATCTCCGCTTCCATTTCCGACTTTGAAACAACGTCACATTGTGCGTGTGTCGTGTGCGCGCGTGTGTGTGTGTGTGTGTGTATGCGTGCGTGTGTACCACGCAGAGTCGGTCGAAAAGTTGCGCGCCGAACTTCGCAGCCGAGAGAAAGAAGAAAAGCGCCGGCACGAATGCGCATTCCCGATATTTCCGCGGCATCTCAGGCGTGCGAGCGATTTCCGTACGATTCCCCTCACTTATCCGCCGCGCGTATCAACGCGCGTTGGGAAAAACGCGCGGGGGAAAACGTTATTTTAATAGCGCAACGCTCTCTCCCTCTCTCTCTCTCTTTCTTTTCTGCGTTCGCAACGACAGGAAGAGACCTACGGAGGTTCGAGGAGGAGAGCGGAGCGTTTAAGAAGTGTGTCTATTTAATAGACACGCTGTTTGTTCAGAGACTTCTCTTTCTCCCCCCCCTCCCCCCTCTTTTCATCTTTCTGAATTTCTTCCGCTTCTTTAACTTCAAAGCTCCGTACAGCAGCGCGAAGTAAAATAGAGTTCGCGGTGTTACGGAAGTAACGTCTTCATTTGCGGCCGCTCAAAGAGCGTGGGTGAGACTCTCTGACGGATTTTAACCGTCCTCTAATGTTCAAGCGGTACATAAAAATATCACAATTTGCGGAGCACTTTAATATTTCTCCCGCGGACAATAGCTGAGCCCTGCGCGGTCTCTCTCTCTCTCTTCTCTCCCTCTCTTTTTCTCTCGTGATACACGACAAACGGCGGCTTAACGTGCCTCCTTTCTCATATTTTACGATGAAAAGGCGACAATAATGATAGCGACGGTGGCTCGCTACATACGAAACTCGTATCGAAACAGCAAATCGCTCTACCGTTGGATACCTCGTGCACGGTGAAAAATTTTGTGTCAAATTTAACAGATTTCTCGCGTCCCACAAACGGCCCACGCAGATTTTTCTGTTAGTTTAACACAGGATGAATATGTTGAGAAGTAACACAAATATTATGCTGGGAATTAACGCGAAATTAATAATACGTCGACGCTGAAGCGTAAAATGTGTTGCATTGAATGCCGACTCAACGCAAAATATTGAGATAACGTGAGCGCAATACGATAAATTGACACACGGGTGCGATTTTAACACAAGTACAAAATGTTTCTTACTGCGTGCAAAATTTCGCGTCGGTCCAATTTGTGTGTCACTTATGACAAGGAGAATACGTTAACGTATTTGTGTACTTTTCGACATATTTCCCGTGTTGAAGTGACACGAAAATTCAGCCGAACCGTTTGTCGAACACACAAAATGTGTTACTGTACAGGTTTTACCGTGTAGGTAGGTTTCACCTGTGTAGAATCGCGCCGGATCGCCCGCGAGGTCCCAGAGTTGTATTTACAGTGCCTCTCACGCGAGTTTAACAACGTAATCGCCACTACGACGCGGATCGCAACCACGGACAGCTCTCGTCCGCGATCGTCGTGTAGCATCTGCATTGTCGTGTATACTTTTTTCCACTGTTTTCGTGATCAATGGGTTTCCGAAAAAAAAAAAAAAAATGGAATTAAAAAAATCACACCGACAAGCCGCGATATCTCTCGATTGGATTAACAAAGTCGACACGTCGTCTCGATCGTTCGCCGCGCGGCATTAAAAAAAATGACGCCGAAAAATCGCGAGAGTGTTCGACGCGACACGCCGTTTATCCGACACGCGGGAAAATCTCTTTTTCTCTCACACACACACACACGCGCGAAAGCAAGAGCGCGTACGCGACAGTTTTCGTCGTGTGTCGCGGGCGCACAGTTTTTGGACACCGCATCGAGAGCGATTTCGCGCGACCGGCCCCCGCGTCGCTGTGCACCGCGAATTTCGGGGAGGATTTTGATGGACGGCGCGCAATGCCGTCTCCGTTCGCGTGCGGGCGAGCAAAACCCGAAGCGGTATTAAATATTCCCGGATAAATTGTTGTACGGCGCTGCGTCCGACTGGCCGCCGGCTTATTTCGCGAATTGCGCGACCGACCGACGCGTCTCGAAAAAGCGACGGGGATACTCGCGAGATACCGACTTGCTTCCGAGTTCTCGTGGATTCGACGTTTAGAAAAGTTATTCTCGCTTAGGATGAAGGGAAGCGTAACATTAAAGGGAAGAGGGAACTTGACGCTTTCAGATGTCCGCAAGCGTTGGTTGCACATTAATTTACAGATATATACATTAATAGACAGATTGCGTGAATTGTGTTAATAATTGGATAACACGGATTACATGAATAATCGAGGAGTGAATGTGATAAACGATGAAAGTGCCGATCGTTTGGCAAGATTCCTGCGAATTTTGTATCCGGCACTTTCATCGTTTACCATAATTCAGTACTCAATTATTCCCGGTCCTCGAAAAGTTTACTTCTGTGACGAGCGTAAGGATGAGCAGCAAGGCTGAAGTAAAACGCGTGGCTGTGAAATTAAATGACACACGGCAAAAGAAGGAACTAACTGTCCATGTGATACAACTGAAATTTCGTTACCAGCAGACCTAGTTTTTAGCTGTAGCAGTTAAAAACTGGGTAGAGGGACAAAAAGAATGAGACAAATTAAATTTCAGAGAAGAAATTTCATGAGAGAAACTAAATTTCAGTTGTATTACACGGGATCTACTTCTTTTTTCCGCGTGGGATCTCGGATTCGTACCAAAAGGCACGGTCGACGTCATGTACGCTGTACCATTCTTCAGACAGAAAGTTACAGGACTTGACGCAAAACGCATAAGATTGAAAATCGCTGAAGCAACTCTAGTTATAACGATAAGGTTTTACAAGGGTTCTAATGAAAATAGTTTCAACATTACGTGTACATGTGGAAGGCTAAAAATAATGTAGATGATGATGTAAATAATACAAAATTTCAATCTAAGGAATGGCACAGCACGCATGACACCGACCGTACTGAATGAAATCTGTGCCTGAAAAATGTAGAATCATGAATTCATACTCGAAGATATAAATTAAGTGGAATCTCTTTTACATTCCTCGGGGGTTGGGGGAGGGGGGAGGTTGGGGAGTGCACGCGCGCCAAGGAAAACATCCTGGGAGCGCCTAATTTATTGGACGTTCAGTTTAAAACCCTTTTGCGTTACGGCTCACGAAAAACGGTAAATCCGCGACAACAAGGGTAACGATGTACATTAAATCCGAAAGAAGAGAAGGAAAGGGCGTAGAGGCGGTAAAAAAAGTAACTAAGCTCACATAGAAAAATCCAATATAGCGCGTCGTCGTTTTATTAAACATCTCGTCAGGCAAACGTGCGTTATCAATTTCCCAACGTAAAGTTTCCCCGTTCACGAAGTCTGCACTCACGCAGAGAGGGAGAGAGAGAAAGAGAGGGCCTTTATTCTCAGGGGATCCCCGCGTCGGCCGCGTTGTGAGTTAAGCCGACGACGACAACGAGCGTCGGCTTCGATAGCTCGCGGATGCACCGCGAATTTCGCGCTTATTATCACAAAACGATCCGGACGACGCCGTCCACGTCCGTGAATTCCGGGCCCTTTTCGCGAGGAGCGGGAGGAGCGCGTCGTAAAACTTGGCCGGTATTTACAGAGCCCACGGGGCTGCGGGAACCGGCCGTTTATTGCCGGCTTTACGGTCGCATTTACAGTCGGCCGCGTCGGCCGTCGTTTTATCGTCTCTAAAAAGACGCGCGAGCGCGAACACAGGAGAACGCGCGCGCTCGAGCGACCGGACGCTGTCGTAAATCGTCCTTTCCGGATGTCGATTTTCGGGAATTAACGAAATCGACTTCCCGGCCGGCGGGAAGCGGCGGCGCTGAGGACACTTAAGCGTTGTGTACTTAAACGCTGTGTGCTACAATGAAAATGTGAGGCGGTTTCTAGCATCTGACTGGAATCTGACTGGATTTTCTCCCAAAAATGACGGATTTTTGGTTGGGAATTCTGTGAAGATTCCAAATGGGAAACCTAGACAGACCAGCCGTTTTCTCTCTTCAACGTTCACTCCGAGTTCTCTTTTTTTAGATTTCTATTTTATATTGGGATCTATCTGGT
Organism: Dinoponera quadriceps; assembly: GCF_001313825.1. Classification (NCBI taxonomy): domain Eukaryota; kingdom Metazoa; phylum Arthropoda; class Insecta; order Hymenoptera; family Formicidae; genus Dinoponera; species Dinoponera quadriceps. The sequence goes on from NW_014556124.1 coordinate 1,406,748, forward strand.
TTCCCATATAGAAAATTGTATGGGATCTAATTGGGATCTCTATTCCGATTAACCAACTAAATAAAGTAGCGATTTTTAATGGGAAACTCAGCCATATTCCACATATGCTCTGCCTAAGATTTTCCTAAAGTTTTATAATTGGGATTAGAATGGGAATTCCAATTAGTACCGCAATATGTTACACCTATTTGAGGTAAGTCTGGATAACCTGATGAGAATCTATGCTATACTTAGGAATGTTTGGGAAATTTTCGCAAGCTTTAAGCCACAGGTCGTAAGAAATCGACTAATCACAATCGGTTATTCTCCTCACATTCGACCGTGATCGGTCAATTTCTTACGGCTTAAAGCTTAAGTTCTCACGCCTTAAATGCTCATTATAAACACCGCTTTAGGCGCGGCGCAAATAAGAAAATTCACTCTGGCTCCGGCCGGGAAGGCGGACGAGACGCGGCGGCGCGCAAAACTTTTAATCAATTTCGCATCTAATTTCACGAAACCTTGCGCGGCGCGGACAAAACGCGAGATGCGCGGGAAAATGTGAAAGCGGGAGGGCCGCCGCGAAGCTGGTCCCTTCGATGTCTGTTGGATCGGTGATCCCATGGAAAAAGGGACCTCCGGGAAACGTCGAGCGGGCGCAAGGATCGCACAAAGTAAATCGTGGATAAATTCGCGGGTGAATCGCTGTGAAATCCGAATTTCCGAAAGGGAGATTACGCGATTACGCGCGCTCCCGTTCTAGTGCCGAGTGCGAAGGAGGAGACACGCGGAGGAGGAGGAGACACCGTAAATTACTTTCCCGCGTCGCATAAATTACTTTTCCATGAAATTGCGTTTTTATTGCTGACCGAGGCGCGTCCGGGGGAACTTTTAATTTTTATCAAAATGTAAATTGTACAGAGCGCGCGCGCGCGCGCGGTCGGCCGCGGGCCATTTGTTTACCGCGAGGCCGCTAAGAATTGCATTCGACCGGATGGGGCTGCCGCAATTTTCGAGAGCGCGCCGGCGAGAGAGAGAAAGAGAGACCGGCGGTACTTTCGAGATACTTAAAAAAAAATGGAGTCGACCGCCGCATGCGACGGAAGTTCGACGTGCACAGAGGTTTTTGCGGGCAAATCACGCTGAATGCATATCCTCGTAGTGTCCCCCCATTTATACTTTTCCATTTTGCGCGCACGCGCGCGCGCGTGTGTGTGTGTACACGTACATACGTATACATACGGGTGGAAAAAAAGCTCGGACGAAAGCTTTTTTTTCACGACGACTTTCGCTTGATTACAAGGCGCGCTCCGATTCGCCCCTGATATCGCGCATCGATTCGGGTCGGCTTTTTGGCATCGGACTGGAGCTCGCTGTCTCTTCCCATTTTCCTCCTTTGAGGGACAAATCGCCGGAGCGGTGGGGGAAGGGGAGGGATAATAAATGACCGGAAGCTGGGGGCTAAAACCGCGAAAGAGACGCGCGATCAGTTCTCGCGGATCGGACGATCACGGGACGAGCGCAGCCGGATTCTATCGCGCAGCTTCCCGAAGCGCGGAACAATTGACAGCGACCCTCCCCTCCCCCCCTTTTCCACTGTGATACCGGTGGTGATATTAATTTAATGTCGGCGACGACGTCGTCGAGTTTTTACGGCGTCGAAGCAACCGCCGCCGGGCTCTCGCGATGCGACGCTAATGCGACGAAATTAGGCGCCGCGGCGCGAATTTTTGCCCGCCGAGGGAGTTCGAATTTTACCGGCATTTATCAGCTATGTAGGTTAAATCCTTTTTGCCGCCGACAAAGAGGGTTTACGCGGTGTAACCGCGCCGTCGGGCACCGCGTGATAAAACCGACGTTACTACACGCGCGCGCGCGTTGGAATTTATTATCGCCGCGAGGATCAATCGGATATTCATAATAATGTCACGGCGTAATTTTATATTTTACAGCGTTCTAATCGGCCGTGAGCGAGATGTTCTCACAGGGGACTCGCGATTGGTCCACCTCTCTCTCTCTCTCTCTCTCTCTCTCTCTCTCTCTCTCTCTCGTTTTTTCCGTCGACTTTATCGTCGCATCGCTCCGTTCGTAAAAAATCGTGCCGATGCACCGGGAGTCGGGGTCCCTCCGGTGCCGCGGAAAATCACTTTTCCAGCGCGAGGGACACGCGTTTTTTCTCCCCACACTCGTGTTCGGCGAACGTTAACGAGCGCAATCCCGCGAACGCAGCGTTCCTTCTTCTCCTTCCCACCTCCTCCTCCACCTCTTCTTCCCTTTTTCACTCTTCTTCCTTCCCTTTTTTTTATCTTTTGTTTAAAGGAAAGAGAAAAAAGAACTTGCGCTCGTCGTTCGGTTTTATGAAGCGCGTTCCGCCGTGTTATCGTAAGAAAGGAGAAACATGAATGTCCGCGTGAGTTCGTTGGCATTGTTTACGAGACCTCACTCACGAGGTAAACCTGCGAAACTCTCGAGAGCCCGTCGCTCGCACGTCGCGGCTTCATTCTCGCGCCCACCGCTCGTTAAGACGCCGCGATTGAATTATCGGACGGAGGATCGTTGCGAGGTATCGACGCGAGTAACGAAACCGTATCGCCGTGATGACGGAGAGCTAACCGGCCGAGAAATTAACACGGCTCAGACCGACACCACGAAGAACTCCCCCCGGGACAAGAGGTGTCGGCGTTATTCCGTTTCCGTCTCGAGCTACACGGACATCATTTCCAATCTAAAGTAATACCTGCGCGAAAGGGGCCGAGGACTCGTTAAATGCCTCGAGTCGAAATTTCGAAATGCTACTCTGAGGACTCTTAAGGACAATTCGCGTCCACTTAGAGGGCTTACCGTAGACTAATAAAAACTTACCTTGACGATACGGACATTTTTGATTTTTTATTTCTTCCTCGAAACTTTAATTCTACGGATTGAATTTTAACGTTACCTTCGACGACCTATTTTGACGCTAAAATAGCGAAAACGAGAATTTGAGGCAAAGTTGGGGATTTACAACAAACATTTTACTATCTTAGCTTCTATTATATTGTAGAATTAAAGGTTTAGCAGAGGGCCGAAACTTCCGCTCGGGTGTTAACGGAGTCTTCGATCTGTCACGGGGTGGAAGGAGGGGAGGGTGCATTACAGTCGGCGAAGTTCGAACGACACCCGAAGCGTTACAATTCGCGATTCTCATTTCGACGTGGCCGCACGCGACCGCTTTTGTTCTCCCTCGGAAGGAATATTTTAATCGCGCGTTCGCGATTAATAATTCGCGGCCGGTTGTGCGCGCGACGGCCTGCCTACCTGCCGTTGCAGCGGAGCGCGATAAATTAATCGAAGATCAATCGGTTCACTTGGTGAGACACCGGCGGGGAGGTGGGACGACGACGTGTGAAATAAGAACGAGACGATGCTGCCAAGGCTCGTCGATATAAACTCACCCGCCGCGTTCTCGTTTACTGCGCAGGCTACGGCAACATTTGTCCCAGGACGAAATGGGGCAAAGTCGTGACTATAGTGTACGCGATAGTAGGAATGCCGCTTTTCCTCCTCTACCTCAGCAACATCGGCGACATCCTAGCCAGGAGCTTCAAGTGGACCTACGCCCGTTGCTGCTTGTGCAGGTAAGATCGATCTCCTTTTCTTCTCTCTCTCTCCCTCTCCCTCTCTCTCTCTCTAAAAATACTTGACTTGTACTATTGGCCTTTCATTGGTACTTATTCTTGTTCTACAAAACTATCATGTATTTGGCACTCGCTTATCACCGCTCTAGACACATTTATTTCTTACTTCCCGCCTTTCGTTACTTTTAATTGTAAAGCTCGCATTGTATTATTATTATTATATGTACTAATCTTATCTGCCCGATTTCTTTTTTTCTTACTTTTGTATCTTCAACTAACATCTCGCAACGTATCTTTGTATCTTTAACTGGCACCTTGCAAATTAATACAATTACTTTTCTCGTCCTTAGAGAATAAATGCTTCTCTCTCTCTCTCTCTCAGCCTCTCTATCTCAGCTTCCTCTCGTGAAAGCTTTCATCATTCGTAACGAATCCTCCGCCGGTGTGTCTCTCAATGACGTCAAATCAAAACCCGCAAGCGCCGTACGATTAATCATGATCGTGATCCTTCAAGGTGTCGAAGGAAGCCGTACGCTTCACCGAGCGCGGCTGCGTCGGAGGTGCCGAACGATCCGGCCGCGAAAAGAAATCGATGGCAGGTGAGCACGACGAACACCGCGACCGGAATCCCACATCTCCGTCTGCATTCTAACGAAGAAGCGTCATGGAATACACGAACGGCGGGACGAAGACCCGCACGTGGATACGGCGCCCTCGAAATTACCGTCCCCGTTGAAACCCGAGATCGAGCAGCGCTGAACACTTCTCGCTCCGATTCGCGAAGGCGTTTAACCCTTTTGCTACGTACGACATATACGTAGGAGAAAAAGTGCTAGAATCGAGTAAACGTAATTAAAGAACTGCGGTCTCTTAAATCAAGTAGTATTTTTCATCAGTTTTACTATATTTTAGTGGATTGTGGTAAGTATACTTACTTGAACGCAGTAACACCTTTAATTCGCAAACAAATAACTGAATATAAATGTAAAATAGTTGTAAATTTAAGAGAGCGTCTAACAGAATTGTGTAATATTTCTTTCCATTGAAGACCTGGTGGTTTGACATTTTTCCGCACAGAGAGAGTATTTTTCAAAAGTAAATTCCGATATTTCCTCAATATTACGAGCTTAATATTTGTCGCAAATTGTTTTAAGACATACAAATGCTTACTTGTACGAAAGAAATATCATATATCGTGTACAGTCAATTATATTTCTACTTCCACTAAATATTTGCCAAGGAGTATTGGAGAAACCATTTTACTTAGATCAAGTAAATATTATTTGAACGCGGTAGCACTTTCAGTGTATACGTGTATACGTCGCCGAAAGTAACTTCGCGATTGCACACGCCGTGTATATATGTCGTGGAAAATCGCTCCGTCGTTTGCGGACGCTGTGTATGTACGACGTCTCGTTTGATCATTTCGGTTAGAATATTTCTTATTATATTCCACCTCAGTGTCACACAATCGAATATCGATTCTGTGTCGCACAGAGCGAGTGTTCTTTATTGGCGCAGCTCCGCAGCGAAGGGATTAACACGGCTCGCGAGTTTCACGAGCTACGCGGAAATCTCTTATTCTTCGTTTAAGAATTCGCTCGAAATGGATTCGGAGCTTTCACTTGTTGACTGAGGGAGAGACGAGTTAAATCGTTATATTTGGAGAATCTGTTTTCAGAACCGGCTCGTCGAGCGAGAGACGGGTTATCTCGCGGCGGAAGTTTCGCGATTGCACGCGGGAGAGAACGCGAAAAGATCATTTGTTTTCCATCATCATCCTTACTACGAAAACTCATATCCCTCCTAACGTTTTGCGCATCTCTTTTATTTACACTTGCTAACTTCCGCCTCACGCGTTTCCGGATTCAGAGATGATCCGGTTAGAGCGGGTTGACAAAGCTCGGGAGAAATCCGCGGCATATACGATACTCGATATATCAGAAATTTATCGTGTCCTCTCGCGATCATATTTTCCCCGAGGGATACGTAGGAGTGGGATGCGACGGTAATTCCGGGACACCGTGTGTGTGAGAGCTGTTCAAACAGCATTTACATCTACAGATGGTGAACGCGCACGGTGGAGAGGTAGACGCCTCGAGTTTGGATCCGGAAGAAACTTCGCCCAGAGACGACGATGACGATGGCGGCGGCGTCGACGAGGGCGATGGCAATGACGAGGACGAGGACGACGGGAGCGACAGCTACGATCCTCAACACGTGACGGTGCCGTTAACTCTGTGCCTCGCTATCATGGTGGGGTGAGTTGTCGCGAAAGGGAGAGAACGATAGATATAGTCAGACTACTAATTAGAGGATGGAACGACGAGAGATACAAAAGATAAATGAATGAAAAAGGATTAATAGAAACTTAGCTGGCGAGCTTATAAACTCTCGATCGAGATTACGAATTGGTTTTGGAACTGAATTTCTCTTTTTTCTCTCTCTCTCTCTCTCTCTCTTTCTCTCTCTCTCTCTCTCTCTCTCTCTATTTCCGTTCGAGATAATATTTTTATTAAGCTAAAATTGCGAAATACGAGGCGATTTCAATACGGGAATAAAATATGAATCTCGGACGTATTTAGAAGGATTCGGTAGGAATATTTCTGAAGTTATGAATTCTTACTTCTCGGGATGAGAAATTCATTTCAGAATTGTTGAACTTCTCCCTCTCTCTTAAATTTAAATTAGAATTTCATCATGATATGAAATCTCGAAACATAAAATATAATAATTTTGCAATCGATGCGAAATAATTTTTTGTATTATTACGATGGATATTCAACGCGAATTTAATTTGCGATGTTATATATTTTCGAGATCGGAAATTGGCTTTCCGACGAGAATTGCTATCTATTACGAATGAAAAATTCGATGAAAATTCCAACTTAAAATTTCGAAATGAAGTATAAACGCAATTGATGCGAAATATCACGCTTTATCAGAAATACCCCGACGTGGAATCACTTCGTAAAGTGCGAAATTTTCGAGATCGGAAATGAACTTCGGGATCGTCGAACAGCCCTTCCCGGGTCCGGATCCAAAATTGTATCGGGGGCAAAATTTCGAGGCGCGAATTGCCGACGCGTTTCACGCTCAGAATCACATTGACTTCGTTCGGTATGTGCCCGGCAATCGAACTCGGACGACGCTGGCAAAATCGGAAGAACCGTCGGTCCGACGAAACGTTCCCGACTGACAGCACTCTCCGCGTCTCTTTTCGCTGTCGACAGGTATATCTTTGGCGGCGCGGTTCTGTTCTCGATATGGGAGGACTGGAACTTGCTGGACGGTTCTTATTTCTGCTTCGTCTCTTTGTCGACCATAGGCTTCGGCGACTTCGTCCCGGGCGACGAGATCTATGCCGGGCAAGGCCTCGATCTCTCTTTCATCTTCTGCTCCATGTACCTGATGCTGGGTGAGTCTTGCATATGACGTCGCGTTCTGTTACACTGACGGATTAGTTTAAACGTGCATTTAGCAGCCCGTAGCGAGGAACCTCGGTTGTTGCCTTCAAAGAAATCCCTCCGGGCTGTCTTTCCCCTTTCCCCTCGATAAATCCGCTCGCGAAAGCGGATGCGGGTGACCGGAGGCACTGTGCTACATCCGATTATTTCACGAGGAAAAAGTACCGCGCCGGTAAAGGACGAATAATATTCGCGAAGTATATCACGTTTGCGGCTCGATTTGAAAAGAATAAAAGCGCACGTCGACGGATGAAAACCTGATTTCACGTTTTCAAGGTATTTCGATGTTTCGAAAAGTTAAATTCCGCATCGTGAAAAGCGCCAACCGCGTCGCAGATCAAAAATATTCGCGTCGACCGTGCATTTGTATCGCGAGCGGTAATCGCGAGATGAAAGGGGGAAAAAAAAACAGTGCGGTTTTGTTTTCTACGGCAGATCCGATTGCCGCGGAATTTTCGCCGCCTAACGGCGCGGCGCGAAGACAATCGTCGGCTGAAGAGCGATCAGCTGCTTTAAAGCCCGCAACGCGATTACACACCGGCGGCGACTGTGCGGCTCTCGGCGAGCGCATTACGTTCTTTTCAATCAATGCTCGCGCAGATTTTTCGCGAGAGATATTCGAGTGCCGTCGAGCACTCCGGCCGCTTCCACACGAGCTCGCTCTCTCTCTCTCTCTCTCTCAGCTCGCGGAACAATTCGCGAGATAAAACGCGCGTTGGCGCAAAATTCACGGCCTCCTCTCTGTAATTTTCTTCAGAACGGAGATTAACCAACGGACGTTCGTAACGCGTTCATAACGTTTATGTGTTTCAGGGATGGCGCTGATCGCCATGTGCTTTAATCTCATGCAAGAGGAGGTGATCGCGAAGATGCGGGCCCTGATGCGCAGCATCAAATACGTCTTCAGGTGCGAGAGATGACGAACGCGCTCCCCACCGTGATCCTGTGCACCTCCACGATAATCTGTAAGTAGAAGTTTCTCCTCCTGCTCTTCCGCGCGCGCGGAATCAATGATATGAACTGACGATCGTTCTCGATCGCATCGACAACAATTCACCCGTTAACCTTATCTATAACTAAATTGTGATATCGGAAGTTGGGATAAGTAGATTTTGACGAGGTTGCACGGTGATCGGTAGATTTAAGATGGAAACCTGACGTTAAACTCGCTCCGCGGGCCCGTAAATTATTCCGAAATCGCACGGAACGAGACTTGCGCGCATCGTGTGCGGATTTTATTATTCACGTCGAGTAAATTGATCCTACGAACGTAGGATTTCCTTTGAATTTGTAACGCCGATGAGATAAGGCAGGGCACGAAAGCAGCCATAATTAATGTGATTACTCAGCATATCTTGTGATTACATCTTGCACGGGTGATTTCATTACCATTTCGCACGCAATACTACTAATAGATTCCGTCGAATGTGCTAAATGCTAATTATCTTATTGGCTTTGTTAATTACTTGTTAATTAAATAATTAGCGCATTAGCACGCTACGGGGGTAGAGTTATATCGTGCGCCGTCGAAAGTCGCCTATTGTCACGTCCGGAATCGATTATTCGACGGGGGCTCGCGAAAGAACAGAAGAAACGATCGACCAGTAATTAATCGGGTTGTAACCGCGACTGAAAAGATTCGTAACGAGATCGAATTGTTCTTCGTAATTAACCGTACTGCCGCGCGTACCGACTCGCGCGTTCATCGATCGCGATAAACCGCGGGTGGGGATGAAATCTCCTAGATAAATCGAACTAACGGCGAACAAAAAGCCGTGCGCGTCGCAGCACGAGACCGGCGTCATTAAAAATCGCACTGTCATTCCTCGCGGAGAAATCCGGCCGCCCGGACGACGACGATTCGCGGTGAGCGATCGTTCGCGTCCTCCGGATGTATCTTTGATATTCCCAGTGCTTCTTCGAATCCCACCCCGAAACGTAGAACCGTGAATAAGCTAGGAGCGAACGCGATCAAACGATCGAGTAGAAACACACGCTACGCGACAGCCAAGAGCGAAGTAACGCAAACGTGATAAATAATTAATTCTGCACCGGGGCTCGCGGAGTCGCGAGGGTAATGTTGGTACTGCGCGTCCCCTCGAAGAAAGAGACGAGGAGAAAAAAAGAATAATCCAACTTGACCGTTCCGAAGTAACGGAGCGCCACCGAGAAAATAAATTTCGTTATACGTATAAAAACAAAATACAGCGAAAACATTTTATATAAGTAACAGTCCACAGAAATTTTTCTGTTACTTTAACCAAGGTAAATACGCTGGAAAGTGATATTAAGTGTACTAAATATACATTTATGCACTTTTTAACTTATATACTCCCATGTTAAAGTGACGGAAAAATTTCAGTGGGCCGTTATTTGCAGAAGATCGTCTTAACGTGTGTGTTCGTCGCGTCGGAAAATATTTCTCAATTTTCGCGTTTTCGACGAAAACCGGATAAAATTGGAAAATCCGGACAATCGGTCGGGAAAGCGGACTGTCCGGGTGAAAACCAGATGGGGTAACACCGTGGCGTTCGCAAACGGCGACGGACGAAATAATCACGGCGAGAGAGAGAGAGAGAGAGAGAGAGAGAGGAATTTTCAACGAGGATTTCGTTTCCAGAGACGCGCGCATCTTCGGAATTCCTCGAGCGCATTTATCGGCTCGTTTATTGAGGCGAACGTCCCGTCGGCCGGGACGGGTAGGAGAATAGAGATCAGACGTCGCCGGGCGCGAAATATATCGATGCGGCCCCGACGTATCGGACGGTATCAGGTCTGTCGTTCTCGCTCGTCGAATTGCCGCGAAGGAGAACGAATTGAGAACGAGGATCGTAGGCGCGCGCGAAGATCGGGGCTTTAAGGAGATTCAGAGGTCTAAATGAAGGCCCTGGGACGTAGCGTACGACGACGAAGAGGAGAACGAGAGAACGACCGTGCGTCACGAGGCGGGCGGAATGCGGGGGCGGAAACTGTATTAGGGTGAAACCGCGGCGTCCGAATGTATTCGTGGCGGCTGAAAGCGGTCGAGTGTTCGCAAAACAGGCTGGCCCACTTTAGCGCGCGATTATGAATAAAATTTCGGTCGTCGCGCCGATACGAGATCGAGAGCCATCCATATAGGAGACACTCCCGCACACGTCTACTCGATATCCCCCGTCGTCCCCCCGACGCGGAACGCGTCGAACAGGGACGCATCGGGAATATTCCGAGCGTTTCGGTCCGCGAGTCGCGATTTCGTGCGAGCTAAGCGCGACACACGAGACGCGAGTCGCGTACATAAACAGGTCCCGACGCGCTAAAAGCGGACGGACTATTTATCGGCCATCGATTTCTTGGATCCCCGCGCCCGCTCGAGTCGCGAATCGCGAACAGTCGGGGAGAATTTCCACCGGTGACGCGGCAAACACGCGGAGCGGGGAAGAAATACAACGGGTTCTGCCCGCGATCATTTTTGCACGGAGCGTGTCGTTCGCGATATTAATGACCCCTGATGAACAAATCGATTGTTCTTCGAGAAGCCTGTGTGTGTGTGTGTGTGTGTTGTTAGGCTTTGAATTATAAAATAGCGTGCGACGATCTTGCAATTTATTACGCCCTACTTCGGCGCGCAATACGCGTGTTAATACGGGTATCTGGAAAACTGTGAGAGCGAGTCGCGCGGAGGGTGACACCTACTTCGTCTAGACTACCTCCGGCGAGCGATCGCGCGTTTCGAAGGCTCGACGAGAGAGAAGAGACCGACGGCGTTCGACCTCCCCGACGCGTCGTCACCTCGAGTTGAGCGCGACGAGAGGATTCGCGAGGAAAGACAGCGAAGGGTGAAACGAGACAAAGTGAGAGAGCCGGAAAGTCACACGAAGAGAGAAAAAGAGAACGAGAACAAGAGAGAGAGAGAGAGAGAGACATTTATCGGCGACCCGGGGGACAAAGTTTCCCCAGCGCGAAGCGAACGCGGATCCTCGCTGTCAGCGGTATAATTTAGGAACGAAGATAAAAAAGCGCATCGATGCATGCGCGATAAGAGCGAAGAGCGAGCTCACCGAGGAGCGAGACAAGAGAGAGAGAGAGAGAGAGAGAGCGTTATTTATTCGGCGCCAGAAAGCGCAAGAAAATCAGCACAACGCGAACTAAAATTATCTGACATATATCTATAATATTACCTAATATACAAAAAGAGGGAGAGAAGCAGGGAGAGGAGAAAGGTGAGAGGGGATGAGGGAGGGAATGAGAGGGAGGGAGGGAGGGAGAGAGAGGGAGAAGCAGAGGGAAGCGAACCGAGAGAGGGAGAGAGACCGGGTCGGCGGAACGGGGCTGCGACTACGCGTTTCCCGCATGCGGCCCTCCGGTTTCAGGCCGTGCGTCGTGCACGCCGCACATGCGCCACGGCCACCCCCGACGAGAGAGACGGAGGAGAGCGGATCCTGCGCCCTGCCGCCGCCACGGGGGTGCGTCCGTACGAAGCCGGTGGTACACTCCTCGCGAAACGACGAGGCGCCGCTCGCTCTCCGGCCGTCGCTCTCTCGTGCCACCCGCTCCTCTCTCGTATGCGCGTCTCTCGACCTCGTCTCTCGCGGATCGAAGCTCTCCGTCTCACCGTCTCATTGTCTCTCGCTCGCGTTTTCTCTCTCTCTCTCTCTCTCTCTCTCTCTATCTTTCTCGCTCGCTCGCACACACTCTGTCTGTCCCAGCGTCGCGTCCGCGATCTCGATCCCGCGGGTGGATCGTCGATCTCGAGGATCCCGTCGCCGAGCGAGTCGCGCTCTACCATCCGCCGTCGGCCGGTCCTTGTGTATCAGCGGCTCGCGCGAGTCCGGCTTCCTCCGGGACGAGTGCCGATAAAGGGATGTTTTGAGTGCGACGAGGGTGTAGATTCGGAGGGGGGATTCGAGGGTGGGCTCAGGGAAGAAGTGTGTTTCGCCGAAGCAAGTGGACGCTGGATCAGAGGGAGGGCTCGCGAGGATAGAGCGCCGCGGACGAAGGAGACCTCGTCATCGTCGTTCGTAGATCGAAAGCGGAGAGCTCGGTGCAGCGTCCGGGTCGACGTTAGCGTAACGAGTGCGAGTGAGAGAAGATCGGGACTGCGGAGAGCGATAATCGAGGACGACGGCGACGGCGAAGGTGGCGGTTTCTCGCCGGAACCGGCTGACCGGCGAGTCCTCCCCGAGCGGGGACACGATGAGGAGGGCTCCGCGGTGCCGCGCGCCGTCCTCTCGCACCACCGTCGCGATCTGCCGCACGCGATTCTACCGTAACAATCTGATAACGACTTAAAGCTTCCGCGCGCGCGGCGAACTCTGCCGGCTTGCAGCGAGTGCAGATGCTGCCCGTGAGTCCCGAGAGGCAGGACAAGATGGACATCGGCCCGGAACAGAGTGAGTAATGCCAACCCCGGCGGTTGATCCCGACGGTATCCGGGAGTTTTTAACAACCGTCGCTCTCACGACGACGCGATTAACGAGAATGAACGGAACGAACCGGCGAGTAAACTGGTATACTCGCGTAAATAGTTGCAATTCGCGTCGAGTTATTCACAAAGATCAGTAGCTATCGTCGCAATGGGACTGACAGGGAGGCACAACGATGCGTTTACCTCGCTCCGGCTCGATAAATAATTTTATCCAATATTTTCGAGTCTGTTTTATTTTCAACGCGCGTGCGGTCGCGAGGGCGCGATTAAGGTAACTATAACCGCGCGATTGATTTCGCCAGCGAGTGATTCAATTTTCGCCGTCGAATCCGCTTGGAAATTAATCACCTCGTGTGTCGGCCGATCGATCGGCCATTTTTCATAAGGGACGCCTCGCGACAGCCCCTCAGGAATAAATAACGGAAGTGATTCGAGGCGATCGCGCTCCGGGGATGCCCCCCATCCTTCCGATGATGCCCGTCGCCCGGATCGGACGCGCGGGCCATTAAGTAAATCGTGATAACGCACGGTTTATATAATCGGCGAATTTTCGATCGCCGAGGATCGCGCGAGGAGGCGACCACGACGGAACCCGGAGAATCGGCGAACCACGCCAAGTGGATTTTCGTAGGCCCGCGACAGAAATAGACGGGGGAGCGCGCGCGAGCTCAATCTCGAGAGCCGATCTAAGCAACGAGTCTCTCGCTCTAGTCGGCCAACACTTGCTTTGACTATCCGTCGATATCAGGCCGCGAGTGAATCGGCTACAGTACCGGGGAGCAGTAGGAGGAGCCGTAAGTGATACGGATCGATCGTGCGGTCATGCGATATCGGACGCAAGTGACGCGATCGAACCGTAAAGGTAGAGCTCGCTGTCGCGAGCAAGTGGTGCATATCGACCGTAATCGGACGCTAAGAGCGACAAGTGACGTAGACCAATTGTAGTCGGAAATCTTCGAGCCGCCTTTTCCTACGTCGAACGAGAACAATTTACACGCATGACGCTGGCCGGTCACGAAAAGATCGCCACTGTAGTTTCGAAGTCTCGGATGGAGCACCGTTTTTCCTCGATTTTCCGCGAAATTTTTCCCGTTCCCTTTCTTCTTCGCGGAACGAAGTAAATGTGACAGGTTTCGAGCGGAGACGCGTGAATTCTGTCCAAGCGAATGTTCGCATGCATCCTTGGAACGGAAACTGAAGGAATTCGTGGGAAAATGGGGGAAAAGCGGGTTTTTTTCTCTGAAACTTTAAAACTATATTGCAACACTTTTTTTTCCCAATGAGTTCCGCAACGCATCTCGTATTCTATAGGAGACAACGTATTTCCTGAGAATTGTTAAAAAACAAATTCTCCCGTTGGACGCAGAATGCATTCCAAAATTTGTAAAAAAAATGTTGCAACCTTTTTGTGATTGACAAAAAAAAAATGTTGAATCTCTTTTTGCGTCTGACCGTGTACGATGCAGCGTTGTGATATATCGATTTGTCGCGCGTATGTAACGTAACATAATTATTATCATCTTGAACATGTTCGAAAAATAAAAATATTTTATTAACGATTAAATGCAGATGAAAAAAAAATTACATTTACAGACGGGATTCGAAGTGATGTTCAATGATATCAATGCAATATCTGTTTGGCAAATTTTTCCCCTATTGCTATATTCCAAAGATATTCAAGATTATAATAATTATTGCCTCGCATTTTGTATATATGAAAACAAAATGTAGGAGTTTTAATACTCGTAATGACTCATAAAACTCTGCGAATTAAGGCCCGATAGGACCCGATTCGGCTCGAAACTCATCATCAAATATAATTTAGCCCGACCTACATCCGTTCCGGTGAAGTCAAACCCGAACATAGCCTGGACCAGTTTCTTGTCAACAAAATGATCCAGGCCAGACTCGGGTCTAACTTTGCCGAAGTGAATATAGGTCGAACTAGATTATATTTGATAATGCATCGGGTCTTATCGGGCCTTGATTTGCAGAGCATTGCTCTGATTACTCATCCCGAGGATGAGGGAGTTCCCGAGAAATGCATTAAACTGACTCGGGCAAAATTTTTGCTCGGATATAGGCAAACAGATATACTTTGCTCGTGAGAAATTTCGTTCTCAAAGCTGAAACATTTGTTCGCCCACACCCAAACGAGAATTTTGTCTGAGTCAGCTAAATGGGTCTCGCAGTGCGTTTACGTTCATATAACGAGTTTTCTCATCCCTAAGGTGGGCGGAATGTGCTTCGGAGAGTAGCGTGCGTCACGTGCACGATGAGGCGGGAATCGTGACGAATAAATCATGCGGCGTTTTCGATCGCGGAACACCTCTCGAAACTTTGGTCGGTCCGGCAGGAGGATCGCGATTCCGCGCGGTCCTCCGCGAACAGCGGGAGGTGGAAAAGTTTCTTCCACTTTGGCAGAGCGACATGCCCCGCGAAACGACCGTGGGAACTCGAGGATCGCCGGCGGGAGCGCAAAGAGCGAGAGAGAGAGAGAGAAAGGAGAATGATCGCCGGCGAGGTGAGTGGCAAGTTGTGAGAACGACGCGAAGTTTTTCCGGACACGTTTCGGGCGCGAAACAACCGGGGCGGGATGCGTCGGCAGCACCACAATGCTTCCGCCTGTATTTTTAGTGCCTCGCCTCGCCCATGCGAATTGGAAACATGTGCCCCGAATGCGGCTATCGAAGCGGAAAGCATACTCTGCTCTCCTCTCTCTCTTTCTCTCTCTCTCTCTCTCTCTTCCTCTTGACTCGTTACGATCGCGATGGTTAGCGATTTCACGGGATTTGTCGACAAAGAGTTCAACGTAAACGAGAGTATCCAAAGTTAGCTACACGTTCCTCGCGTTTGTAATTTTTGTGAACAATCTGGTATCGTTTTGTGTACTCAGTCCCGCACAATCACTCCGTTAGAGAAGATTTAGAGGGGAATTCGGGAAATCTTTTCCACATTTGAGCGGGAAATAAAGAGGGATTTTCATTGGTTGGTGGTACAATTACAAAGATATTTAATATTTAATATTAGTTATCGCAAAACCTGGTGAAACAGCGACTCGGTCGAAAATTTGTCGAGACGTCGAAGCTACTGCTATTCTCGACGGCGTCATTGTCTTCGTGTTGCTTCGTCGTCGTCGTCGTCGTCGTTGAGAAGTCGTTGCTAATAACTGCGCTGGTAGTTAATGTATGTATGTACGAAAAGAAGGGCACTCGGCACAAAACGTGACGGTGGCGTAAAGAACATCGTGTAATGTGTATATGCCATTATGCGAGCAGCAGACGGGAGAAGTGTGTCAAGCGGAATTTTTCTCTCTCTCTCTCTCTTTCTCTCTCTCTCTCTCTCTCTCTCTCTCTCTTTCATGTAGCACATACACGCGCGCGCGACTGCTTACGGGCTTGTAAGTAATATTCTTGTTGCTGCCAAGCCACATCCGTGAGTCTGTCGATTTGTCAGGAGAATCTGTTCTCGCAGTTAGCGAACGCGCCGATAGCTTTAAAGCGTGAAGAACCTTTTGTCTCCAGAAACCTCTGTAATCGACGAATTTCGTTAACGAAGGAATTCTTCTTCCTCTCCCCGATCTGTCCACGAATACCGATTTCGGGCGATTTTCTCGACGAGGCTATTTAAAACGCAACAGGACATTCTCAGCCGAGACCAGAGCTCACGTACGAATGTACATTTGCGGCTGAATTTACGCTCGCGTCCCGATTTTCGATTACGTCATGAAAAATTCGCGCGATTCTTTCTCACACCCGCGAGCGAAATTAATTCACGTCTACCCACCATGGTAAGTGCATTGTCGCTAATGAACGCGCGATACGCGGAGCTTTCGTGAATTAAAAAATGAATCTGATTACGCTCGCGAATTACGCAATACTTATCTCTCGAGCCCCGGCCGAAAGTCGTTCGCGAGCGCCGAGAGTGACGCGGCACTCGGCGCAATTTGCATTCGCCCCGAACGCGCTTCCATACGTTCCAGTCCGCGAGAAATATTGCTTTCTCTCTTTCTCTCTTTCCCTCTCTCTCTCTCTCTCTTGCTCGTTCGCTCGTAGGTAAAGTCGAGATTCAATTACGAGCAGAATCGAATCTAAGAGCGTTTGTCTTTCCGACAAGCCCACGGAGCGTTCTCAGCCGAGGAGCGAGAGGGACTCGGCTCGTGCAACATTTAGCGTCCATCTCGAGGATTACGAGCTTCATGGAGCCCATTAAATTTTTAACATCCCGACTATAGACGACTATATACGTAGACCGAACGAACGAACGAACGGGCAGAAACGCGCGCGAAAAATCGCATCCTCCGCAGAAAGTTTTCGAGTTTACGAGCAATCTCCGCCCTCAACGAGCAAATTTGTTTTTCTTCCGACTAGCTGCCATTAAGAGCTTCGCAAATTATGCGCTCATTTTCTCACCGATCGACAAGCGGAACAGCCGAAGCTTCGCTTCCTTTCTCCTTTAGCGCGACTTTTCGTTAACTCGAGGAGACGCGACTCCCCTTGGAAAAATCGGCGGCGGAAACCAATTTGATTCTTGTCTTACGCGAGGCGGGACTTCTTCTCGCGCACAACTCTCGAGAG
The DNA here is from genome assembly GCF_001313825.1 of Dinoponera quadriceps. Lineage (NCBI taxonomy): Eukaryota > Metazoa > Arthropoda > Insecta > Hymenoptera > Formicidae > Dinoponera > Dinoponera quadriceps. The sequence goes on from NW_014556124.1 coordinate 1,423,795, forward strand.
TCCTTCCGAAAATATAGATTATATGTGATTTGATTATACAGAGTGTATTTGAGCTTCATCGACTAATTCGTCGGATGGATTCTAGATAACAAAATAAGTAAAAGGGTCTTAGTAAACATGTGTCCTCAAACGCTCAGTTTCTGGGATTCAGCTGTCACAGTCTCAGTTTTAAAAGATATATATCTCATTCATTAAATATAGTATTTTACAAATAACTAGACACATATCGTTATAAAAATGCATATCTGCAAGCTCCTTTAAAGTGCAGACATCTATGATGTCAAGGGGAAGTAATATGTTTTCTTAACGTCACAATGAATGATTCCTCGATTAATCAGAAATATCACAATTGATATTATCTTCAAAAACAGATTTAAAAAAATGATATATCAGCATTTTGGACCGCTTTTGCGGACATATGTTTACTAAGACTTTTCTGCTTATTTTTCAACATAGAATCTTTCCTGTTTGTCGGCAGAGTTCAGATACACCCTGCATAATTTTCGTGTAATATATATACATATAGTTCCTTCAGATCAAATCGTTTTAGAATAGGTGGTTCGACAAGTGTGAAATCGACTACGATAAAAACAAATCTCTTTTGAAATTCCCACCAAGCTATTTTACATTCTTACTCAACTTCTTACTCAACTTCTTTACAACTTCTCACTCAACGATTACTCAAGCTTCACACTGTTCCGTGTTTTTATTCCGAGTCTTCCGCGGATCCGATTGCAAATATCACCAGCGAACTCGATATTACGCCGAAGATACCGTTTACAGGAGATATTTACATCGCGCGTAACACAAGGCGTCTGTCGACTCGTCAGTGAAATTCGAGTAAAAGCGCAGGCGTCGCTGCAGCGTAAATAATTCATAATGCCGAAGCGTGTATAGTTGTCACTTCGGTATACAGAAACCTCCCCTGAGGTTTCCTTTGTGAGACCCTTTTATTTCCTCCCTTGGCTACTCCTTCTCCCCTTTGTCGCGCCTACCTCATTTTTTCCTTCGGCGGAACTTTAAACTCGGGAACCGCCGCCGCCGTCACTAAAGAGCCTCTTTTAACGCGATTGGTTCCGTTCGCGCGATTACAAATTGTCCAAGGCGGACTTCTGTTTTTTACGAACAATAGCGCACAACGGCGCGAGTACGAGTCGTCGGAGTGCCGTTTCGTGTTTACGCAATTTTACATCGGCGCAGAGTACGTGAAATCAATATGTTTTCTATTTTGCACGATATTATTTTCGTCTCTCCGCGCGCCCGTAAAAAATATCGTTGAAACGCTCAAAAACTGATGCCGAAATACGTATGACCGGCGCGCGAATTTGCTCGACCGGTATAAATTTATCAGTAGCGGGGGGAAGAAAAGCACGTTTCGCCGATACACAAAGCGAAACGAAACAAAACAACACGGAATTTCCGTGCTCCCTCGCGTTCGTTCGCGAAAATTCGCTCGAAATTCGAGCCCGGCCCCGCTTCTAAACGCCTTTTAATTTTCCGCATCGAACTTGTCCGGGCGCGTTCCCTCGTAGCGCGAGCGGATCCGGGATAATTGCAAGAAATAAAAACAAATTGCCGTCCCGCGGGATGTCGTGGAACGTATCGTCGCTCGTTTCCGTACGAGGGACAGTTTTAATTTTCACTGGTCAAGGGACGAGCGAAGGTTTTTGCCAGTTGAATAGCGCCCGCAGCGAGGGTCGATATTCTCAAGATCCTCTAATCCTGGGGGAGTCCTCGCCCTCGTGTAGACAGGACGGCTCCCTACGTTCCCGTGGCTCCTTTATTCCTCGTCCATCCGGAAGGAGGAGGATTAAGGGATAACTTACACGCGTATCCTACCCCCGCCTTTTGCTCTTTTCGCCCCCCCCCTCCCCCACGAGATCGTTATTAGCGACGTTTACCGTAGTATCACGCTGCGCAAATTTACGTTCCCGAAAACTTGCCGCTCTTCGCCGTCTCTTTCCCTCCCGCCCCCCTCCCCCCCCTCTCTCTCTCTCTCTCTCTGTTCTCCGCTTCGCTCTCGCTCGCAGTAGATCATAATTCATCATTTCCGTCTTCATACATACAGGATATTCCAGCCGCGTCGAAATACGGATCGGGAGAGAGGAGCTCTTCGATCAATCCGATACGCGAAGTCTCCCGTTAATTAAAATGTGAAGCTTCGGCGCTTCGCGCAAATTTCCGGGATTCTGCTCGAAGAGGTCTCTTCCTAACCGAATCTTAAATTAAAATTCTGCCGCGGAATAAAGCTTTGCCGTCTGGCGGACCGATTAAGGGTCGGGGGATTTTTATGGAGCATTCGGACGCGACGAGATCGACTTTCCCACTTTCGCGAGAATGGTTATACCACC
>NW_014556124.1:1426169-1426596 GCF_001313825.1 Dinoponera quadriceps
GAAGACGGCTAAGTGTAATGGCGGCCGAATATAGGTAATTCCCCCGGGAACGATCGGATATTCGACGGGAACCTCGTTGCGGAGAAGCGAGTTCTCTAAGTTACGTTTAAGCCCTCTTTGCCTTTCGTTAAAACGCGAACGCGCGGCGTCGCGCCTGGCGGCGACGTCGTTTCTCACGCGGAACGCGTCCGACCGGAAAAAGGGCGGAGCGCCGATAAAACGAGCGCGAAGGAAACCGCGGTGGAAATATTTCCCAAATGCCCCGCGCGCGATCGTGGGATGCACTTATCCGCCGCGGGAACGTATTTCGCCGAGACGCAGCTCTCGTGGACGCGCGCGACGAACGCGGTATCGGCGAACGAGAAAAAGGGGATTGCGCCCTGGACGCTTTTGAATAATTGCGGTTTTAATATCCCCCCCCCCCCCC
>NW_014556124.1:1426643-1463449 GCF_001313825.1 Dinoponera quadriceps
CCCCCCCTTCCTCACTCTTCTTGCTCTCCCGCCAGCGAATACGATGTGATATTATGCCGCGTGCGAACGGGAGAAATTATAGCCCGTTAATCCGTTCGTTCATCCGGCGCAAGCAGACCGCGTATTACGCGCGAGAACTTGATAAAAAAGGATTACGGGCGCGAGGTTACTTTCTTGCGGGATTACTTCCGCCGGATATATGCGTGTGCAACCGGCAGTGCAGCCGGAAAATTGCGAAACAATTTCAGCGGGATCAGACGGCGAGGAATTTTCTTAATTGTACCTTCTTCGTTCTATTATAAGGAACTGTTGTCATCAGGATTTTTCATCTCTATTATTAAGGAGAGAAACGGAGCCGCGAGTGAAAGAATAAAGAGAGCGAAGCTCGCCTCTTGAAAGATATATTATGTCGTCGGAGGGTCAGCGCAGTCGTAAACATTAAGGAGAAGATCCAAGGAGAGGAAGCACCCTCCTTATCTTCAGCGGCCCAGTAAGGACGCCATCCTCTCGTTCGCAAATGAGGCACGAGCGGTGAGATAACGGCGGAAAGCCCGACGGGCAGGACAGGGCGTATAAGGACGAATAAAGGGCGATCAAACGCGATAGAAAGTCCGCCCGGCGATAAGACGCAATTGAATTTTTCCGTGGCGAGTTTTAGGCAGGCACATAAGAAGGAAATTTGGGACGCCGCACGAGCCTATCGGCGATGACGAGACGTGCCGCCGGAGCAGATCGAGAGATACCCTGAGATCCGCGTTTATGCACTGAGAAAAAAATAATTAAACATTTATTTGTGGGGTATAAACGTTTATTTTGCAGGAATAAAGGTTATTTCTGTGAAAGGAACTTTATTTCTTTCTGCGAAATAAATCTCACATCGCACGAATACATTTTTAAATATTTTTCTCAGTGCATCGAGAAAAAAATACTTAAAAATTTACCCGAGGGTTTCTGTGAAATAAATCTTCTTTCACAGAAATAAATCTTATATCCTATAAATACATTTTTAAGTACTTCTCTCTCTCTTTCTTTGTTGTGTGTGTGTGTGTTTGATCGACGTGCACAGAGTTGAGAATTTCGCGAACGATTTGCCCCGAAAGATTCAGAAACTGCTAAATCCTCGTGGGAGCGATCCACGAAGGAGGGTATCGCGAGAGATTCGCGTTTAGAAAGTTTAACGCGACGTCGTCTCTTTCTCTAATTCGCGTTTTCCCCATATTTCTCGAAATATAAAAGTTATAGACTAGAGGAAAAACACCAAAATTGACACAAGTATGGTAAACAGCCACGTTTCTCGGCTGCACTAAAGTACTAAGCCTGACCGAATAGTATATAAACTTCGTCTTTGTATACTAGTTGGAGCTGAAGTTTCTGTTTGCAAGCGCGTTCAGTTGTGTTGTTAGCGTCGTTTGATTTTTCATTAAGCTGAAGTCTTGTTCAGTTTCCTTCTGGTGAAAATTAAAGTAACAAATCAGCGATAATTTATTTAACATTGTTATTTTCTCAGTGTAAATTTTGAATTTTTCAAATCAATTTGGATCTTTTGTCAACTTCCATCTTTCGTCACTAGAGCACGCAAGGAAAATTAAAATTAGATTATTCTGTGAACCGGGATATTTAAATTTACTGGTTTTCTCGCCGACACATACCTAAACTTGGCTGTGAAATATTATTATAAAATATAGTTGAAGCTACTGGTGATTTCCCCGAAAAAGATTTCTCTGAATTTAATAAAATTTCTTTTAAGTGTAACAAATTTGTCCTTTGAAATGGAACAAACGAATGTTTGATTCGACAAACAGGATTGTTTGGACTCTCAAACAATAAATATCTAGTACGCCATATAATAATAATTATTAATACTTTTTAGCATTTTCATCCAAACATTACAATAGTTATCACAAGTGATAAGTTATTTGAAAGAAGTAACACTGTTAGAAAAATATTAAAAAACCTCTTTCTTTGATAGAGCAATATTTGATATATAATGATAATGATACATAATGATGATGATATATCTAATTTCGGAATATTACTTCCTCTGAATAATATTTTCTTCTATCAAATAACATGATTTACTCCAGTGAAATAACAACATTTACGTTCAAACAAAATGACACTCGATATTAAATCATATAGTTTATATGAACGAATCCAAGCCGGCAAATGCGTGCACTAAGCCGAAAGAAATCCTTTTCCCCGTGCGGATAGTTGTGATCCCGAAGAACAGCTCAGCACGAGATATCCGCATTAACGGGCGCGAGCGCATAAGATTCGCGGCGAGACTTGGCGATTTTTCCGTCGGCAGAGACGCTCGAGAGGGCTCGGCCTCGCGCGACTCGCGATGACATTTCACCCTACGGGCTCTCGGCAGCGCTCTTTGACGCCTCTATGACGCGCGTGTAATATCGTCAAAGCGCGCGTGATGCGATAAAATTAAGACAAAGCCGGCCTGGATAGCGGAGCTCCGTGTGGAAAAGCGAAAGTCGCGCTCGGCCGCTTGAAAATAAATCGATATGCCGCGGCCGTTCGATCGTGCGCGCGCCCACGCACCGTAAATTCCGCCGCCCATCCCGCCACGCCGTTAGTTACAGGGCTGCTGTCGAGGGGCACAAACAACGGCTCCGTTCGACGGAACATGATACATCGCGAACCAACCAGTCAGCCAGCCAGTCAGACGACCAGTCAGCCAGCCAGCCAACTAGCCAACTAGCTAGCTGGCAGTCGGTATACGCGTTTTAATTAACTTCGTCAAATCGGAGCACTCTCTCGTACTCTCGTACTCACAAGTGGCGAATCCCGCAGGTGCGCGCGCGAGCAGGCAAGCAAGGAAGCGAGCGCGTCGGTTAAACAAACTTTTCGATTGGAAGCCGGGCCTCGAATTAATTGCAAAAACTCGGGCGCGATCCCCGCGATTTTTCCGCTAGCTGCCTTTCATCCCCGACGACGGTCTCATCGTCGCGTGAATGACATGTTTTGCGGGTGTCTCGCGCCCCGGAGAGCCGGCGGGAAAAACTCGCGCGTTACAGCCGCGACACGTTCTCGCGCACTCGAGTTTCACCGTTCGACCGGCAGACAGACTTGTTACGCGCGCCGCTATTGTTGCGCCGCTATTTCGGTCGCTCGGCCGCGGCGCGGTCCGCGTGTGAATTATAATAGAATGGGGTTTAATTAGCGCCCACCGTCGTAGCTATGCGTATCCACTCCGGTAGGCAGGCGTCGTCTATTAGTCCCGTCTCGGCTCGTCTGAGCGTCTCTAGTCAGTCCCACCTTCGGTATCTGTCCGCCTTTGTGCGCGCGACGGATAAATGCGGCGCAATCTCACGAGCGCACGAGCTCACTCGCGTTCCTTCCTGACTGCAGCGTGCGCTTTTCGCGCCATCCCGCGACGCTATTCCGAGCAGAAATAGATCTCGGTGTTCTGATGGATCTTGGACCAAGTATTTAGATCCACGGATCGGCGAGGACGGAGGTGGTAGCGGCGGAACTTGGATATCTAAGAACGGACTATCTGGATGTCAGACCGGAATTTCGATCAAATATGATCGAGAGATTTCTATGTTATATTTTCCCGTATAATCGCCGGGGAGTAATGTTGACTCGCTTAAACGACCCGCCGCGGGATATTATCTTTGCGCAGCTTTAACGGGACCGTGCGAGTGTCTGTATTATTTCGCAAGGATCATCGCGGGACGTTGTCCGGCGCGGGCTCGGTTTTACATCACGCCGATCTCTGACGTCTTTGATAGTCGGTGTGAACCAATGTTGCGCGTACGCAAGGATATCGCGCGGACGAGAGAGTTGCGCGTGAGTCTTCGACGTGAGAATATTCGTTTAATTGCGCGATTCGTGTGGTGAGGAATTTCATAATGCCGGACTGTATCGGGATTATGATTGAAGTTATTATGTGCGTTGTAATCTTTAGCGATATGTACATACGTGAAATACATCACTAATGATTGCAACGCACATCATAATTTCAGTATATTCCAGTCATAATTCCCAAATATGGTATAGCGTTGCAAAATTTTGCGGTAATTTTTACCGCGTTATTTTCTCCGAATGCGATGATGAGAGTGTAATAATATTTATATAATCAAGAAGCAACATATTTTTGTCGCTCGCTACTTTCGTTACTCTCGTACGGAAACGTAAGGAACAATAAATAATAACAGACATCGCAAGAAATTTAAGAAATATAAAGGGCACCCACGGGAATTTCATCCTTGCGAGAAACGCGTATCACGATAACTTGAAGAGTTTTGCCGGCTCGTTATCCCTTTAGTTATCCTCACGGCCGTGTCGCTATCCGCGATTCCCCACGTTTGCTGCAGCTACAAAGTCCAACGACCGACTCGTATTCTTGTTCGAGATAAAGTAGCGGAGCAGAGAAATTTTTATTGCAAGATAAAGAATACAAGAGAGAGAGAGAGAGAGAGAGAGAGAGAGATGCGGAGCCGATAGAGGAAACGCGAGCCATCCTTTCCTTCTCCTTTATCGGACAAGAAGAAAACTCGCCGTCTCGGAAAAAGGAAACGGAATCACTTCACTTGGACCAGAAACGCAGTTAAATTTTTGCTGCGTCACATAGGACGGCGAAAGGAAGTCCGAAATAACGAGTGAAGGATGAAGCGAAACAGCGTGAATCGGACAACGTAACAGAATTCGCGTTTTAATCCGCGCGAAAGGAAGATCTCGAGAGAAAAATTCAGTCAACGTCTTCTTTTATCCCTCCCTTCATTCCCGTTCGTATCTTCGAGAAAGAAGACCGACGTTATCTTATTACAACATCGGATTATTAAAAGATAATTATTATCATCTTGATCAGTGATTTCTAAGCCCGCTGCGTCGCCGCGAAAAAATCCAAGCTTATCCCTGCAAAATATCTTCTTTCTTATTTCTATTCTCACGTGCTTTCTTTTTTCCTCCCACTTTACTCGCATATCTCTCTTTCTCTCTCTCCCACGCGTTCTCGGTGGAAATTTCAATTTCCCGCGACGAAATAAATATCTACATTCATCTGTCTATAATCCGTACGAAAGGAGATTCCGGCAGGGAGAAATTTGAGTTAGCGTCGTCCTCCCCCCTCCCTCCCGTCTTCTCTTTTTTCCCTCTTCATCCGGACGCTTTCTATTATTCGCTGCGAATCACGATGCTGGGTCAGCAAGATAAATCAGGTTCTCGATGACAAGGAAAATCTCGAAAGTGGGGGGTGAATCAACGAGATTATGACTTTAACTACCCCCTCCGATGAATGCGGGAATTAAGCGCGCGCCCTCGTTACGGGTATACAGGATGTTCCAAACTCGCCGTGCTTCCGCGTATTTCTTAATGGATCGCAACAACGAGGCATCGCGGAAACTTTCCGCACGGGAGGAAAGTGAGCGCGAATTTATCGCGAAGAATCCACCGTTGTGATGTTGATTTCGGGTCTCCCTGCATCTGTTGTTATTATCGTCTGTTGTTATTATCGAAGATTACACCTAACACGAATTACACGTGCGCACGCAACGAGACTTGGACGAGAGAGACGTGAAGAAGCCTTGAAGAACCGCGTGGAAACTTTTATGAAGGTTTCCAACATCACGGCGAAAATCGAATAACCGTTCCCTCCCCTCCCGTAACATTGATCGAAACACACTTAATTAGGCACTCATGCCCGACCTTCTCCAACAGTTCCTCCGTAACGGTTCGCCTCATTACACGATTATCCGTCTCGCTTGACGCATCACCGCCGTTTTTCGAGCCNTCACCGCCGTTTTTCGAGCCCCGCCGTTCGCGCTGCCGCAGCGGCTCCATAATTAAACAGAAAAGAATATCCGCCCGCCCGAATCCCAAATGTTTGTCGTCCGGTATCGATCGACACTCTTGCCGATACGCTTTCGACCACTCGTACCGCCATCTCCTCCCCCCCCCCCTCTCCCTCTCGCTCGTTCAAATTAAAACGACATAATCCAAGCGTCGACGGCGCGCCAGTAAACGCGCTTCTGCTGGAAAACTCAATTATTCGCAAAATCAGCCGAGTATTAAGACCGCCGGCGGGAGGGTGGGAGGGGGAGAGGGAGGAAGGAATCCTTCCAGTTTAAGGGTTAATTGACAGGCGTGAAAAAGCCGCGGTTGGACTGGCCGATTTCACCAAGTGGAGTCCCACGCATCGCTCTTGCGGACGTGCACGTATCTGCCGGTGGCCTCCGCGGAGGGCGAGAGGGAGATTCGGTCCAGCGTCTCCCTCCTCCCCCCCCTCTCTCTCTCTCTTCCTCTCTCTTTGTACTTCTCTCCTCGTCGCCAACCCCCGTGCCGACCTCCACGCCTCCGGCTGCTGCTCGACTATCGATTGCGCACCGCCAGGGCCACGAGGAGGCACCCCTTGCCGCGCTCCGGCTTCCTCTCTACCTCTCTGTCCCACCCTCTCTGCTCTGTCTCTCTCGCTCCCTGTCTCTCTTCATCTCTCGCTTGCTTGTACTAACTCGTTACGCGGTGCTACCGCGTTTCCTACCAGCTACCATGGTGTACAGCGCGGCCGTCTCTATAGAGTGGCTTATGTACCACCACGCGCATAAATTCCAATTAAGCATGCCCCCCCCCCCTCTCCTCTTTCTCTCTCTCTCTTGCTCTCTACCGGCAGGATGGAATTCCTTCCTAGTCGTCGCGTCCGATGGATATCCGCTGTGCTCGATGCGCGCTCGATGGCCACCCTCTCGGAGCCACCCCGGAAACGGACGACGCGTTTCGAAACGCGACCTCTTATCCGCTCGTAATGAATGGGCGATCGTGCGCTCGCGAGGAAACACCAAGAATACGAATGCCGTTAATATCGTGGCCCGTCGATATTGAATTCGCGTTTCTGCGCCACGCACAGTCTCGTATAGCACGTATACATTACCGCCGTTCTCTCAGCTCGGCTTCTTCGGTACTCCCTTTTGTCGGACGGCCGATGTCAGGGATAACGTTCAGCGCCGGCGATAAAACTTTCGCCGTCGCAGTCCCGGGAGTCGAGCGTGCAAGTTTGCAATTGGATAAACGTTGGAATTAGTTTCCGTTACGTTTCGCCTAATTTCACGCGAACTTGCCTGCGCCTCGAGAATTTCGCCGAGGACCGGTTAACGGAGGTACTCGAGACGCCGTCGTGCGTTCCCGCGTTCCGACGGGAAGAAAGATCCAGGAGGAGCGGCCGATCGAGGCACGATCGATCGACGAACAGGCAGGGCTCGCAAACCGGGATCCCTCCTGTCCCAGTCGCCGGCGAATTCCGTCGCGTCTCATTCAGCGCCGGCCGCGGGTTTATGCCGTTTTTCGCCGTAACTGACCGCACCGCCGGCGGTACTTACGTTACCCGGAATCGATTGGTTAATCGGGCCGGGATAGAGTCGCTAGAGAATAATGCCGGCCGCGTATTATGCGGTGCTATCGTAACCCACTATGGTTATAGCAGGCGACTATACACCGCACCGTGTCCACAAGTCCGCACACAAATTCCAATTAAACGCCCGGAATTCCTTTCGCATGCCGATCGATTACTGCTACGGCGATGGAACTGCGACCTGCGGGGGAGAGGGGGGGGGGCTGCACGGCGCTATATACCCGGGAGCTGTTGTCGAAAGTATCTTATCCTCTGGCAGTAGCAACTCTCTCTCTCTCTCTCTCTCTCTCCATCTATCTGTCTATCCGTCTCCGAGTGTGTATGTGCGCAAGCTCGCGGCAGGGGCGACGGTGGAACGCGTATCCCTTGCATCTTCGTATCGCGAAATCGGAGATAATACGCCGGGAATGGGAATAATCTTCTCTGAAGAATATAAACGTTCAAGATCGTACGTAAGCCCGGAGAGTAAAATACAGAATCCCGGCGATACTCGGGCGATGGAAAACAGCATTGGCGTTGAAAGAGAGCTCCTCCCGAGCGCACGGCGGATTCCTCGCGGGAACGCGAATGACACGCCGGTGAAATTATCCCCGAGAAGGACACACACAATGCGGAAAGACGTCTTGAAAATTGCGAGGGCTCGCGCGAGCGCCGGCAGCGCTCCGAGGTAGATTCGTGAGATCCGTTCATACCGTTCTAACCGTTGAATGCGAGGACCGTTAGAAATGGAATCCTCCCTGCGAAAAGACAGTCTAAACAGTCACCATCCGTCGTAGGCGGGATTAAGCGCGGGGATTTTGCGACGGTATCGGAAAATCTCGCGCGAGGTATCGCCGGAATTTCTCTCTCTCTCTCTCTCTCTCTTTCCCGGATTCTCTCCTGCGGAAACGCGTAATTGTGTTACGTTCGGCTGTATCAATGCGGGACAGGACAGCTATTAAGAAAGTTGTTAGAGAATCAAAAAGAACCGGTAATTCGGCGGCAGAAACGCCGAGGGTGCGGGACGCGATCGAGGGAGGAAACCGTATTGATATTGGAAAATCATCTATTCCGTCTATCTCGCGTGACGGCTGGCTCGACTTTTGACAGACTTGAATCGCTGCCTTGCCATGTAGACAGCCTAATGCATTTCACCCGGGGCTGACTTAAGTTATACGTCAACGTCACGGCCGAGGCTTTATGCATAATATATAATATACAAAGGGGGCGGGCTTCATCCGATATTTTGACGCACCAGTGGCGTGCGATCGGAAAATATATGAAGAGCTGATTTAACTCAACGATTACATTTTTACGCTCGCGTAAAGCGTAATAAGACGCGTAATAAGATGCGCGAATCGGGGGGGGAGGGGGTGTATACGTACGTATACCCAACCGCTCGGAACTAGACACGCAAATAGCGTGCGCGGTTGGAAATATTAAAAAAGTTCTCGTTTCACTTAACGATTAGCGCGCACACGCCTTTGAGCCGGCGTATCAAAACGGAGATGGTATACAGCGTTGTCCTTTTCCCTCTCTCTCTCTCTCTCTGCTCTTTTTTTTTATTTTTAAATTTCATCCCGTCGAATGACGCGCGCCATCGGAGATATTAAACGATAATTTGAGTCGTATTTTTAAGCCCCTTGATTAAAACGAAAATGGAATGTATTTTATATTTTCGTCGGTAATTGAATCACGTTTCGCCCGGGAGAGGGTGAAATCCCGCGAAAATTGGGCGACGCGGGTCGGCGCAATCACGCGTTTTCAGTTATTTCGCGTTCCACATTAGAGAACATTTTTGGATTAGCCGCCACCATCGCCGCCGCCGTCGTCGCCGCCGCCATCCAGCGGAAATCTGGTTCAATTGCGAATCTAAATTAATCCTCCCGTTCTTAATTAATACGCAAGTTAATACGGCCGCGCTGCGGTCGTTCCGCGCGGATACGGCACGAAGATTCGAATCTACCGTCACGGTTGGCCGCGCGCGCGCGTTATACGGCGACGCCACAATGGCCGATAGCGCAATTATGCGATATTTGCTCGCGCGTAAATTTCAATTAAACGAATGCCCGTAGTCGACGCGCCAATAGACGCGTATGGCACGCTGCCTAATGTAACGAACGCCACCGATATAGGCGCGCGTATGTGCAAACGATCAAAGGCGCTTCGCAATTCGCACCCCGGGCGTCCCCGGGATCTACGCGGGCTTAATTTCATCGGTGCCCTCGGTCTTTCACGCTCACTCGCATCTCTTCGAATTCTTCAACGTTCAGTGAGTGAATTTCCCCATCCCCGGAGAACCCGGACAGATACGCTTCTCTCTCTTTCTCTCTCGCGGAAAATTTTCTGAAAAATCTCCCGTCCGGACGAAGATCTGACATTTCACGTTAGAACAAGGCGTCGCTGCTCTCGTCGCGGCTGGAATTTCACGGGAACTTATCGTGGCTTTTAAAATCGAGAGGGTTGTAACCGATTAGAAGTTGTCACCGGTCATCAAATATCTGATATTGTACCTGATAAACCTAATCGCATAGTGATAAGCATTGAATAAGGAAAACCTTTGTAAGGTTATAATGATTAGGTATATATTAGGACTTTGTACGTATCATTCTTTACGTATTATTTTATCGGGTTTTACCGATCCTTTTCTTACCTCACCTTACCGATTATAATTCGCACTGTCACTTTCTAATACAGGTAATATAACTTTAGATAGACCCGACAGCCAGTTGAGGTTAATCCGAGCGTGGGGCAAATGTCTAGTCGGGCAGCACGTACACGCACAGCGTGAAATACACAGTCGTATTTTCTCCGGGTTGTTCGTTTTCGGCAGCCCGACGGTACATCATACAGCGGTGCAGTTATCTGCAACAGAGTGTTCCAGCGTTTCCCCCCCTCCCCCCTCCCGAAAACACGTTTCCGCCGTTTTCGCAACAATCACGAGCGCTCGCGTGTTTCGCGACAGCGCGCGTTAAACGGTGGTCCCGGGGAAAAAATGTTAAAAACGTGGCTTTTGTACACTCGGTCGCACGGAGCGGCGCATCCCGCGCTCGACTACGTTCTCGAAAAGAAGGGGGGGGGNGGGGAGGAACGAAGAGGAGCAAAAACGAGAGGAGACTCGGAGCGGAAATCCTGGAGGAAATCGTCCCGGCGCAATAAGGCGCGACGCGGTGTCACAATGGCCGTGAACGCGAGTACGTCGAGGATGTGTCGTTTCGTTTCGACGACTTCGTTAAATCACGGGGATCGTCGGCTATTGAGATCGCGTATACGAACCGTCGTCGTCGGCGACAAGCGACGTGCGCACCCGAGCGGAGCAGCTCAGGATGTCAGAAACGCCGCGAGAAACGCTTCGCCAAATGCATCCTTCCGCAAGAAGTGCATCCTTCGCGAAGGAAGGAACGAGCGAGCGAACGCTCGTCGTTCCCGCTCGGCTGCGTTCCATAACGCGCGGAAATAGACGCGAAATGGTAACGCGATGTTCGACACGTGTCGTACATCTCGAGTTTCCGAGCCCGCCGGCTCGTCTCCTTGACCTTACGAAATACAACGCCCGAACGCGCTCGGCCGACGTACCACCGGATGTGTCGGCCCTGTCGAGTCGCGGCTCGCTAAGTCCGAGAGACATCCTGTACGTGTGTGGGTGTATGCATGTGGCCGCGTGTGTGCCAAGGAATGACGCCTGCTTGCTCCGCGAAGTACGTATCCAGTGACTTCGCCGAGGCATTCGCGATGCCTGCTGTACGTTATCCCCGCGGGAGATGTGTGTGTGCGCGCGTATGCAGCCGGTGGGCACGCCGATGCCTCTCCGACGTGTTCAGCCGGGACGTGACGTAGAGGGTAGAGCGCGAAAGGAGGCACCGGCACGACGACCCACATTCCGTCGAATTTAATTTCATGCCTTATCTCCGGTAGCCGCGCGCGGCACAATGCCTCAACTGGGGCGGTCGCGGATCTCTTTCTCGCTCGCGAGTCACACACGGTACACCCGCATGTACACACACACACAGTCGTGTGTGTGCGCGCGTGCACACGACACGCACGTACGCGCACACACACGTGTATCGTTAACGGTGTCATACGCACACACCATGCACTTCGCACTCTCCACCTCGCACGCTCTATTTATACGCGATGCCTCTCTCTCTCTCTCTCTCTATTTGCATCTCTTTCTCTATCTCGCTCGAACAAAAGAGATCTCCCTTCTCTTTTCACTCGGTAAATCGTTCAAACAATTTCTTTCGTACCGCAATCATTTGAATCGCGTCGCGAGACAAACAAAAGCGTGCCGGTTTGCTGTTTTCACCTTCTCCCCTTGTTGGATCTTACCTAAATCTCAGTTTGAAAAATTAATACCTCAGATATAAAATCCGATTATTCCACGTCGCCTGGCGGTCCGGGGTGCTTCCGGCTCGCTCGTTCTATTTCGCTATGCACGAATCAAACTTATAATTTGCCACGTTCACCCGACCGCGCGTTAACATCTGCCTTTCATTCTACATCGCGGTGGTAGAGAGACTCTCTTCAGACGAAGCAAGTAGCTCATTGCCGGCTGCCTCCTCCCCGTGAGAATCTCTTTGTGCGGCTCCGTAAAATCTACCCGCGTACCTACGAAACTCACGCGCTCTTCTCGCTCTCATCATCGTCGATCTACATACGTATTCTCTTCGTCTCGACCCATGCTTCTCTCTCTTTCTCTCCCTTTCCTCTTCTCGGATGCTAGTACATTCTCGTCCCCCTCTTCCCCCCCCATCTCTCACTCTCTCTCTCTCTCTCTCTTCCTCTTTCATTTTGCCGCACTTGGTGCTCTCGGCTTCTCAGTCATTTACAGGCAACCCTATCGCGGTCTAGGATAGTGAATTCGCGCTCCGACTGTCTCTCTCTCACCTCGGTCTGCCTCCCTTCGCTCCGCGTCGCGAGTACGTCTATTATTCGCCGCGCATCTGATGTACGCGTTTCTGCGAGCGAATGTATGTACCGAGGGTCGATCGTCGCTGGCTATTTCTGCACGTGCTCCGACCGCGTAGTCTCTCTCTCTCTCTCTCTCACGGTGACGATCGCTTTATCAAACGGGGGCTGAGTGACGGAACGGGGTGCGCGTCATCGTGTCCCTATATCGACGGGAATAAAAGTCGGTCCCTTTTCGAGGGCGGAGGTGCGAGCTCGCGGAGCGCGATCGGCGCGAGCGATTTCCGCGAGACGAAAGGCTCCCACGTTCTACGTTTGAACGAAGTAGAGCGCGACCGAGAGCTACGGTCGTTCTCGGAATACACGTATTCCTCGGAGCGATTCCGAGGAAGCATCGCCTTCGTCTTCCCCGGGGATTTGTAAAAATACGAGAAATCAAAGGAAAGGAAGGGACACATGCCTGACGTCGCGTCCTCCGTCGGCGAATAGATACCCACCGGAACGGTCGCGCGGCGAGACGATCCGGAGCTCCCGGATTATTTTGCCGGGCCGTTCGAGGAACACGTTCGCGCCCCCGTGCGTCGTAAATAGCTGCCGATGTTTGCTGACACGCCGGGGATAACAAACTTGCCGGTATCGCCGCGCGGCGTTGAATATTTAGACGGCGTTCTCGTCGCCCGGAGTTAATCGCGCGTGTTACACGAGGCTGTCCTCGCGCGAAAGGAAAACGCCGCGCTGCGGCAAGGTCATTAACCCCGTGACGAGCCAATTACTCGGTGGGAGCTATTTGTCTCCGCGCGTCACAGCCGTCTAATCGCACGCCGACGCATCTAATCGCTATCTCGTTCCCCGTGACGCCGTGGGGGTCAAGAACCCCGCGGATTGGAATTAGCGTCGTTGAGGCGACGACAGCCGGCATCGTGCGATGCGACTCACGATCGTTTCTGCATTTCAAACCCTCGCAGACACGGTGGACGCGCGAGGTGTCTCTCGCGTGACCGAAAAAGAACTCGACGCGCGGGTAATATTGATACTAAAGGAGGGAGATGAAGCCGAGAGAGCCGTAACGGCGGATGTCCGCGCGCAAGTGTGCCAGCGAGCACACGCCTTTCGAACGCGGATATCTCAGCGAGTTATCTCTCGGTCTTTGATTACTTCACTTCCTTTTTCATTCGTCGCGTCAATATCGCACGAGATAACAAGATAGATTCGCGAGATAAGAGCATAATCATAAGCAATATTATCGGTCCAGCGAACACGAGAGAACAAGAAAGAGCCAATAACGGCGGATGTCAGTGTATCAACGTGTATGGCCGGTCGCAAAAAGGTCGCGACACTTTTTCCCCTCAAGTTTCGAAACGCAGCCCGGCGGGGAAATGTTTTTTTCTTTCAGCGGTACTCGGGAAATACATTTTTTCCCCTGCTATTGGACGCGAGACGCGATGCGAAACTCGTCGGGAGAGAGGAAAAAAAGAAGTGTCGCAACTTTTTTGTAACCATACATTTTCCAGACGTTAATATCCGACGCGTCGCATCCCACTCGATTCCCTTTCACCCACTGGATCTCGATTACTCATTTTACTCGTCGGATATACATCGCTACGTGCGGACACCCACGATGACTCTCTCTCTCTCTCTCTCTCTCTCTCTCATTCAAACGCGGAAAAATCACGCGATCGATCGGTGCCGCAGATCAAGCATCCCAGGGGACGAACGGCGAGGGTGGCGGCCGCCGAGGTACGAGGACGACGGTAGGACGACGGTAGGACGTTACCGCTTGCGGCTGCAGCTGCGGCGTCGCTCGCTGCACCTGCAGCTGCGGCCGGGACGGCGACGACGACGGCTCGACGGCGGTTTGATCATAGCACGGCGGAAGGATGCAGAACGCCGGTGACTACTATCAGCGGGCGCCGAGATGCTGTCCGGGCAGAAGCGGCACCAACAACAACAACGCGAGCGGCATCGCCGGCTCGGTGCGCGGCGCCGAGTTGCTATGCTGCTGCTGCAGCTGCAGCACCGCCACCTCCACGAAGACGCCGGGGCTGCTGGCGTCGCTCGGGGTGTGCGTGCTCGTTCTCGGCTACACCCTGCTCGGCGCGTTCGCCTTCATGGCCCTCGAGGGAGGCCTGAAATCGGTGAGTCGGCCGCGCGTCGACGCCACGTCGATTATAGGCGATCCTCGAGACGAGGCTACACCGCTCGCGGCTAATCCCGCCCGGGGCGAGTTAATCGTTGAATAAACGCCGACGAAATCTCTCTCTCTCTCTCTCTCTCCCGATCGGGGAGATCGCCGTTAATCGACGTTGACGCGTCGGCGTTCGCTCCCCCCTCCCCCCGCCCGACTCGTTGATCCCGCTTAGCTTCCTCCGCGCGGATCTTTGTGTAAATCTCACTACCTCCGAATCCGAGGACGTAGTCGCGGAAACGGCTATCGATCAATCGTTATTTACCGGAGTGGGAATACGAGATCCGCTCGCCTCTCTTCCTCCCCCGCCTATCGTAACAGCGCGCTAATCGATGTCGAGGCGTTTGTAACACGGGTGAAACAAATTTGATTAATCGATACCGACGCGCTAACTGCCATTGCGGCGCAATTATCAAATTACACAACGGCGGTGGTGACAACGTGGCGATCAGACCGCGCGTGCGATCTTCCCCGCTGCCTTAATATTGACGTTATTGTTATCAACGCGTGATTGATAACGTAACGATGATGAAATAACGTTGATCAGTTCGGTACGTTCCTCCCCCAGCAGGATTCGCCTACCGAGGTCGCGTCCTCCGGCAATTCGAAATCCGACGGAGGTTCCTACATGATACCGAATCTCGAGGACGACTCCGCCGCCATGGAGTTGAGGGCGCGCACGGTCGAGAGACTCTGGAGCATCACCGAGGACCTGAACGTCCTCTACAAGGAGAACTGGACTCGCCTGGCGGCTCGGGAGGTCCTCGAGTTCCAGGAGAACCTGGCTCGCGGCCTCAGACGCGCCTCGTCGCCGTACGAGCCGTTGCCTCCCCGATCCCGCGAGCACCACGCGGACAGGCGCCTCCACAGCCGACGGTGGACCTTCAGCGGCAGCCTGCTGTACTCCCTGACGCTCATCACGACAATAGGTCCGTTAAAAAGTACCCTCGTTCGCGACTTCCCCTCTCCATCCTTCCGTTCGCGACTCCCCTCACGTTGCGATATTAACCCCCGCGAAGAAAGGTGAATAGAAGGGTGAGATCACGAATGACTCGGATATACGTATTTCGTTTGATTGAAACAAGGGCGGAGAAATCGCACGGAACGATAAGCGAGAATATATTTCTCAAAAATATTATTATAATATGATAAATAAACGTCTCCCTTACTGAGGTAACACGAATGACCTCTCGAGGATGACACGAGGATGAAAGATTTAACGTACGTAGACGGGAGTAAAATGCTGTTACATTAATAGATTCGGCCAACAGCGGCCATAAATGTAATGAATCTTCCTGATTCAACAGCGCAAGGAAAATATCATTTAAAGTAATTCGGTCAACAGCGCCGTAACTGCGGTAAATCTTCCTGATTCAACAGTACGAGAGAAAAATATAATTAAAAATAATACGTCACACGTTGTCCCGATTACTCAAATATTTGCTTGAGCGGTGCCGCTGTAGAATCAATAAGATTTATTCCAATTACAACGGTGCTGGCCGATTCCGCCGATGCGAAAGAGCACTTTTTCCGTGCGCGGAACACGCCGCATACCTCGATGGAAACGTCGAGGTGAACTCGACGTGAAATTGATCAGCGAGCCCGTCGTTAAAATTCAGGTCGCGAGTCGTGGGACGCACCTTGTGTAACATTAATAGCTCCGATCGAAGGTCCGACGAAATCCCGCTTGGAAATTAAGCGTGGAACAAGCTCCGGCGACTTATTCTCATCCCCGAGTCCCACCCGGACTCTCTCGACCTACGCGCGAGAACCTTCCGCCTCACGTCACTTTTAATGTGGAAGCTGTCGGTAACACCGCGAGACAACGTCACGGAGAGACGGATCGTTTCGATTTTCGTCGCGTTCGCCGAACAAACGTGCGTTACCTCGCGCTCCGGCCGTCTGTCGGGTATTATTAGCTCGCGAGGTTTCGCCACTTTCGAGGAAACGTTTGGGAACGCTCCTCATCAATTTTTACGAGTCCCGAACGTGTCGCCTGGAAATAATAGTTAAGAATAAGCGACGCGTATTATCGGAAGGGAAGCAACGCCAGGAGGTAAAATTGAGCCGATCGGGGATGCCTTCGAGTGAGAAAATACGTGATACACAGGGCGAGCGAACTCGGCTACGAGAAACGAGAGTCTCCGTTAACGAGGCTGAGAAGAGTTGCGTTAAAACTTGATTGAAACGACCGGGAGCAATTGACCGAGCAGGAACCTCCCGCAGAAATCTGGTTTTCCCACAAGGGCAAGTTTTCCCATCCGCAGGCAGCGGGAAATGATCAATTATCAATTACGCTGAGTTATTCCTTTTCTTCGCGCCTTTTCTCGCCGTGATTGCAGAGATTACGCTTGTTTTCAGGATACGGTAACGTGGCACCGCGCACAGTCTGGGGCCGGCTGATCACTATCGTCTACGCCCTGGCGGGGATCCCGCTGATGCTGGTCTATTTGAGCACGGTGGGCGACGTGCTCGCGCGAAGTTTCCGCCGTCTGTACGGACGCGTGTGCAGACCGCGTAATTGCACGCGCAAGCAGCAACCGCCGCCGCCGCCGCCGCCGGTGGGCGGCATCATGGGCAAGGCGTATCGCTACGACAACCACGTGGAGACGAAGGCCGGCAACTATTACTCGGCGAGCAGGGAGAGCTCGTGCGACGACCTGGGCACCCGCGGCACCAGCAGCGCGATTCTGCTCGACTGCGGCAGCGAGGGTCTCCTGCACGCCACCACCAGCTCGACAGCCGCGCTTCAGGTAACGTTATTGATCGCTCGACTCGTATGTACACGGGGAAAGACATTGCGGTAAAAATGGTGACAACATTTCGCAATGTCGCAAAAGCGGAATTCTAGCTGGGATTGTCGCGTAACCGATCCTATTTCATTGCGGACGTCACTAAAGATTACAATACGAGTATGATAATTTCAGTATCACAATTCCGGTATGGTGAAGAGTAGCGTAACGTTCGACGTTGTGAAACGTTCTCCGTCCTTTCGGCAGGATGTAACGACGGGCAACGGCAAGCGGCACTTTCACCCGTGCTCGTTGTCCCTCTCGTCCACCTCGTCGCCGGCGTACATGCTGGAGAGCAATCCGGTGCGGATACCCATCAGCCTGTGCCTGGTGATAATGCTGGTGTACATATGCGGCGGCGCGGTAATGTTCAACCGTCTGGAGGGCTGGAGTCTGCTGGAGGGCGGTTACTTCTGCTTCACCAGCCTCGGCACGATCGGCTTCGGCGACCTGATGCCGACGGGTCGCAACGCGCCTTCGCCGACCTTAGAGGAGCTCAGTCTGTGCGCCTGCTCGCTCTACATCCTCGCCGGGATGGGCCTGATCGCCATGTGCTTCAACCTCGTCCAGGAGGAGGTGGTACGCGTGGTCAGGGTCTTCGGTAGAACCTGCGGCATGTCGTCGGGCGTGGTGGTCGGACCTATCAGTGGTACAGGTATCCCTGATGAAGGCATTCGGTGGGGAACCAGTAGTGAGTCTTCCGCGATTCAGAGCAGGAGAGCGAGATAGAAGGGAACTAAGAAGGCGGATCCCGTCGGTCGCGTTCGGGAAAAGCAACGATCCTACTGCGCATTAGTCAGGCTCGATTAATAGTTAACTTTCGATCGATCACACGAGCTTCTCACGTATTTCTCGACACCACCCGATAAGAATGCTACGTTCATCACTAACCAGCCAGTACCATAAACGCGAGAACGTGTAGTCCGCGGGACGATACGGTCCATCTAACGACGCGACTGGTCCTGTAGAGCTTGATATACGATATCTCGATATCAGCGATTGCCGAGTCACGCGTGCTCCCTCTTTTCCTTGCAGCAGGCGCCACACCCGGGCTCAAGGCCGACCTCGACGACGGAGGCGGCACCAGCGACTCACGACTGTCCGAGCAGGAGGAGGAGGCGATCGCCATGTCGATGGTGCCGGCCGGATCCTGACAACATCAGGCCAGGAGCCCCGGCGACGGCAAGCTCCTGGCCCACCCGTCGAACACTGCCATGAAGCTGTCTCCGGGCGGCCACCACTCGCTGCCGCGCAAGAAGACGCCGTTGGACGGCAGGAGCAACTCCTCCGCCAACGTTCAGCAGTTCCAACGGGGCCAGCCGTTGAGGAGGAGCTGCCTGTCGCCGACGCAGTATCATCATCAGCAGCAGCCGCACCATCATCAGCACCGCCAGCAGGAGAGCTCGCTGCACTTCGAGTACTTCGTGCCACGTAGCGTCAGCGAGTTCAACCTCGCGGCGGCCGCTGTCACCGACATGGCAGTGCCGCCGCCGCCGCCAGCGTCGGTCCTGAGGCCCTCCTCCGCGATCACGCCGCCGGTTGCCGCCGGAGTCGCCGCGACCGCCGGCCAGACGAGGTTGTTGGACGCCGGCGGCAACACTGCTACCAGGAGTCGCGAGAAAATGGTCACGTTCGAGGACGAAGGGGTCAGTTGCGCTACATCGACGCCGACTAGGAAGAATCTACCCGGATTGGAGAACGTCTTCATGTGACGCTTTCGCGGCTTCCACGGCTAATCAGGCGAATTCCTTCGCGTCTCTCGAGGTCGGGACACGGGAGGAGGGAAGACGTGCTCAGGGTGTGAGAGCGTCCGGCCTCGACGTGGTTAACGAGAGTTGTGAGGACGTCGAGAGGAGCTGTCGAATCACGAATTACGCGAATCCACGTGGGATCTGCGCGAGCCGCTGAAGACGAGTGGATTTTGCGGATCCCTTTGGAGTCGCAACATTTCCGACTGAGACAGAGAATATGGGAGAAACGAGAGAGAGAGAGAGAGAGAGAAATGGCCGACAACGTTTATAAGACTGCAAATACCTGCACAGCGCTACAATGTGGAGGCTAGAATTCCAGATACCATGCCGAGAGAATGGCAGGATGGAGACTATGCTAATTTACATCAAGGCCGGACTTCGAACGAAAATGCAAGGTCAATCGAAATATTTCGTGTGCGATGGTATCAAAGAATCATTCGATGTGAATGTTTTTGGCACTGCGAGAACTTCACCCTTATCACCGCGAGGAGAGCGCTCCGGGAGGTGATAAGCAACAACCCGAGCAACGCAGCGCCGCGAAAGCTGTCCAAGAGAAGCATTCGAATGATATATTTCGAATGCTCCCGGAAAGCATCTCTCGTGCGAGGACACTTTCGCGGACGTTCCGCGTTGTCCGGGACGATAAGGATCGTGATCATGGTCTGATGATTGTTTCCTTCCTTTTTAAAGATGCGATGTATTCCAAGTAAGTTCTTTCCACCGACATTCGAGATCCCCACGCGCCGAGACTGCACGAAAGCGAGGAATAAAAGACAAATGCGAAAATAAACGCTCAGAAAAGACAGGAGGAGAAGACGGAGGCGTTAGAATCGAGACACCGAAGAGTCGTTCGTCGCGAAGCGGACTTCTCCTCGGCCGAGTGCCGACTGTATATTTCTTATTAACGATTAAGCCGTAATTACCGTTATTATACCACTTGCGCACCGCGTAGGATATCTGTCGAGTATCCAAATTTTATGTCCGATAAGTCCGACTATGTATTCCGAATGTTACACGAATAATAGCCTGTATATATATTCGAGAAGTATATTGAACATTATCGACTATCATATATCGAATAAATAAACAAAGTTCTATATATGTCTAGAATGTCTTTTTATTAATAGTTATTTTCAAGGCAATATGCTAGTGTTTTTTATTCAGCCATCTGAGTTTCTCGATGCACGAACACGCGTTCGTCGGTGCACTCCGAAGGAAGATCCTAAATCTGCTGTGGAAGACCTTTCCTTTTTTACATGCATCTTTCAGTTCATATTTTAAAAAGTTCTCAACACGAAATTTTCTAATGAAACTGCCTGGCGTGTTATTACAATTAATAACTGCTTACTTCGTGGAGATCAGGCGATGTCTCTAAGTCATGTAACGCAGAATTAAATTATTTTATAACAGGGTGTTAAAAAATATATTTTAATTATAAACAAAAATAAAAAATATGTATATTAAAATATACGTACTATTCGTGAAAATTAATCAAATGAAACTAAAAGGATCGCCTCCTTGACCATATGCAGAACATAAAATTCGATAAGTTGTAACATTTGCAAAAATAAAAACGAAGCGATTCTAGAAGCATTTCACAGCTTGAAATCTGTAATTCTGAAATATATTTCAGATATGAAATTTAACTATTTTTTATAACATTACATGAATATATGCTGAAGTTCAATAAAGGTGAAAATATTTAATAAAGTTTGTGAAGTTCTGTATAACGTAAATGAAACATCGCACATAAGTGATGTTTATAACGTTTTAAAGCGTAATTATTCTGCTTTAATTTGCGGACTCGCAGACCGCGATATAATTTCCTTTTATCGTGTTATTTAATGTTGAAGCAAAAATACCACTTCGTCTGTTAAGTTTTTGCATGTTTTAATGATAGAATAAAAGTATGTCTGACTTGCGATTGATCCTATTATTTGAATAGAAAAAGTACGTCTGATTCGTTGTTGAGTTACAACAACGTATTGTATTTTTCAAGGACCAGCTCGAAGTTTTTGGAGAACGATGTTTCTGATGAAATACTAATCTGGTGTTCCAAGGAGGCTAAGTTACTTTCAATTGAATTGCTTGTAGTTGTTAAATTGCTATATCAGCAAATTTCCGACTTTTTACGCCCGGACTACCTCGATTCAAGTCAGTGGCGGCTCGTAGCGGAAACTTTGGAACTAAAAATACAAAGGATTTGTGGTTGTAACGGATCGCAAATTGATAGCCCAGATTCGAACCCTGTTTAGCCGAGACTCAAACCTCGCTTCTGCCTTTCGGTCTTTTCACGATACCTTTAGATGGAATCGGGTAGTCTGTTGACCAGCTTTTGCTAAATTTAACATGACTAACAATTATTCTAAAGTGTAGTTTCAAAGTGAACCGCTACGAGCCGCCACTGACTTTCATGAAGAACCGAGATGGTAGTACGACACAACAACGAGTCAGACGTACATTTTATTTTCAATTAATAAAACTTAATGACAGATCAGATGCATTTTTACTTCACCATAAAATATATACAAAATTCAACAGACCGTAACTTCGGCAGAAATGACGATAATAAAGCGACTTAAAAAGCACTTTATAATTTTAAGTTTCTAGTTTCTAGTTCTAGAAATATTAAAATTACAATGCTCCTATCAGTTTTCCTTCAATAAATCCGGTTAAATAAAAAATGGCGATCGTTCGATTTACAACTCTATTTTTCAGTTGTTTTTACATTGAAAAATTATATCTATAAAAAATGTAATACATATATTTTGAAAGAAGAAACTTTAAGCTTTCTATTAGCTTCTTGGCGAATGTAGCACATAGACTCATTCGTCTACTGTGAGCGATCGAAATAATATTTTTACATCAACGTTGAATAATTTGACGAATAAAAGTTGCATCACGATTTACGGATATCCAACATAAAAAGAAAGATTTATGATTTCAAACGGTGTAAACAGTATTAATATTTGCTGTTTCGTTTGCATGCTCCAACTCAATAAACTTCATTAGACCTTTGGATAAAATTTTCATTTATACCCCTGTAACATCGTAAAAATGAATTAACTTTATATTTCGTATTATAATAAAAAAAATGGGCATTTCAATTCGCTATCATTATATTTTTAAAAGTTGCAACTCGTTGAATTGTATTTTGCGCGGCCGAGAAATGTAATCCTTTAATATTTACGGACGTGATGCATTATAGCATACGTATTCCTGTGTAATTTAAATATATATTTGTAACATATAAACAACGACATTTAAGATACGTAATATTTAGAATAATCACATCATCTCTTTGCAATGTAAACAATTATTAATTATGATAATAATACATTACATACAGGCGGACGTTTTTTTTTAAGAAAATCTCACGTGGAGAATTTTTCACAGAACGAACTGAAAGAAACATATAGATAAATGAAAGAAGAGAAGGTCCATGGGAGGCCAAGGCCTTCCCTCGGGATGCACTGACGGGCGCGTGTGCGCATCGCGAACAGCAGGTAGTTGCACGCGTAAGAGAAGACGAGACAGAGAGAGAGAAGGAGAGAGAAAAAAGTGCGCGGGTGTATAGCGGCAAAGAACGGCGGAGGATGGCAAGGGACGTTAACGTGACACGGGAGAGAAAGGGAGAGACAAAGAGAGAGAGAGAGAGAGAGAGAGAGAGAAGGGGGGGCAGGCAGGATGCTGTGACCTTACACGAAGAGCGATGAGGATGGCGGAGGCCGAAGTGGAGTGAAACGTGTTGAACGTTCGTGGTCGGCACGAGAAACACGGTGGTGGAGAGAAAGAGAGAGAGGGATGAACGAGCGGGCCGACCTTAAAGGTACGTTTCCACTCGCCGCGCTCTCTGATACTTCCACTTTGGGAAAGAGCGGGACGTGAGTCGAGAAACTCGTCGATACGGATCGTACCGAATTTCTTTGAGATCCCCGTCGTGGTAACCGGGTTTATATTCGGTTAGTTTCTAAAATTACGCATCGCGTTTTTCGTTCCGTTACGAAACGAGAACGCGATCGCAATCACGGAGCGCCAAAAATGGACGCGGTTAGCTTTAAAACCAAATACGCGTCTTAGGCTGCCTTAAAGCAAGATAGCACGATATAAGTTAATTTATATCATCGTTAACGCGAGCGATCGCTCTGATGTGAAATTACTCACGTGACGCTTTAAGGACGAATTGTCACGCTACCGTGCGACAATATGAAAAAGCGTGATGTCATGAAACTTTTCGAACGATGAGTGGCGTGTATACACTTAGCAGTGGCGCGCAAATAAAAATTTAATAAGATATGAAGATATAAATAAATAAATGGGATGATAATTTTAATAAAATTATTGCGTACTATATGAGATATAGTCATAGTGAACCAATTAACAGTAATATATTACAACCATAATTTCCCACTCGACCATGTAACTGTTAGATCCCACGCATGTTATACTGCACTTACATTGTTGAGTGAGAAATCATAATATTAATGTAATATTAGTTGGTGCTTATTGGGATCACATGGTGAAAATAGAAAATATTAAGAAATAGATACAAGAAGCTACAACTCCCCGGGAGAATATTTCAATCCGATACGATTTATTTGTAGCAATTTAAACGTCTGCGATGTTTCGGATTTTCGCAGAATATCCCTGAAAGGAACTGAACATCTCGATTTACATCCTTCTCTCTTAAAGATACTCGCTTAGAATACAGAGAGGGGCCAAAATAAATAGAACAAGTCGTCTGTTCTACTTTCATCTAGAATTTTCCGTGATATAAATAATACGTGTCAGAAGAGGACTTTTGAGCATTTATAAATAGTCTTGTTTTCAAGTGTGTTGACGTGGCAATTAGGGAGTCAATTGGATTTTAATTGTATCTCGGTTAAGCCGAGGAGTTTGTATATTTCGAGAAGCGAAAGTGAAGCGTGCACACGATGACGATATTGGAATCGCGTTGTCGTCACGAAGGCGTCGTCAAAACTCTACGGGCGGACATTCTCGCGAATATTATTCCTGTACCCTCGTAAAACGAAAAAGAGTTACCGTTTCGAACTATGCGCGAAATGCCCGAAGAATGACGAGGATGTAGCCTTCTCGCGAGGAAAAGGATCAGATAGCTTCTTCCATCGCGGTAGGAACGACGCAATTACGATGAGTCATGACGAGAATTTCGTTTCATGTTCAAAACATGTGTCCGCTGTAATCTGATAAAAGAAACATTTGGTCTTTTTAGCTGTTCTACTTCAAGAAATTAATACACACATTGAAGCATACGAAACGTACGAGATTCTCACGCTTCAGTGTGCGTAAATTTTTTGAATTGGCATAGCCAACTCAGCGAAAAAGAACAGACCAATTTGATAAACTTCATACAGGAGAGAGAAAAAGAGAGAGAGAGAGAGAAAGGGAGGGAAGGAGGGAGGGAGGGAGAGAGAGAGTAGGTGATGAAAAATTAAGGAAGATCTTAGTGTAGGTGGATCGAAGATCTCAGCAGATCGATCGATCGATCGATCAGTTGGTGGAGTTGCAAGCTCGATGTTCGCAGAGAGGGTCACGTAAGATCGCGTTAGGCGCGAAATCGCAAAAAAGCGCGCACGTGAAAAGGGCGCTAATGGAGACGTAGCTTAAGGGAAGACAGTCGCCGGAGAGAAGGACGTAGCGAATGATGAAGAGAACGAGAAGGGTTCGTGAGAGGAGGGAGGGGAGGGGGAGGAGGAGTGAGGGAGGGAGGGAGGTAGAAGAAGAGACGAAGGGAAAACGAAGAAGGATGACAACGAGTCTGATGAGGGTAGAGCGGAGTGAAGACGGCGAAGGGGAACTCGATGGGAGGACGGGGAGAGCGGGGGTGGAAGGCCACCGAGTGACAGGGAAAGAGCGACGGAGACAGAGCGAATGAGAGGGAACGCGAGGGAGATGCAGGATCGGCTCTGAATTTCCTTTCGCCTGCAGCGAATCTCCGTGTCGGAAATTCCCGTCCGTTCCCCGTTGTCGGGTTTTCTTAACGAATTTAAAACAACCCGCTCACGATTATTTTATGACGAAATTTACGGTTTGAACGTGGCATTTTTTCAATCTACGGCTTCATCGCCAAACGTGCCCTCTTCCGCCGTCTGCATTCCGACAGCGATTAATGGAAATCGCGGCGTTTATCGTCGACAGATACGCTCGGGACTCTTCAGCGGATCCACACTGGTGGATTATTTTCGCGACTTTGCAAGACCGAGGGTCGCCCTTCGCCAATCGTCACGTAATTACATTAATTTACCAGAACACGACGAAGACGCGACAAAGAGAAAAGCCAGATTCAATTTCCGCACGAATCTCAAGACAATCCTTCCGCGAGAGCACGCGCTCTCTCTCTCTCTCTCTCTGTTTATACCTAGAGCCGCTCCTGGAGGAGGGAGAGACATATTAGAGGGGGCTGCCGCCAGGTAGGGGAAGGTAGCCAGACGGGCAGAGGCGGGGGGCACGGAGGGGATCGGGCAAGGGCGAAAGAGAAAGACCGACGGGGCGACGCGCAGGTGGGAGCGCGACGCATCGCACACCGCGGAGGGGAAATAGAGCCCGCGAGAGGAAGGGAGCGAGCACGGGGGTGGCGGAGCGCGCACTGTGCAGTAGAGCGCGGGGGGAGGGGAAGACCGCGGAGACTCACTGGCAGTCTCGTTGATCCGGCTGTGAGCAGTGCGCGCCGTGACGTGACAATGGCGGCAGTCGTAATTGCGGAACGGTGCGTTACTGTGATCAGCTGATTGACCGAGTCCGAGCGAGCGAGCGAGAGAGATTGAGGGAGGGGGAGAGAGCGAGCGAGAGAGAGAAAGAAAGAAAGAGAGAGTGAGGGGGAGAGAGAAAGAACGAGAGAAAGAGCGCGCGGACGTTCCGAAAAAGGAGCCGATCGGGGAAAGAGGCGGCTGGAGGCAAAAGCCCTTCGCGCACGCTGGCCATGTCGTCCTCGTGATCGGCGCCGAAGGTGCTGAAGGTGGCCCCCCTCGTTGTTGTATGTGAAGTATAACCGTATATACCAGCTCCCCCCGCCGGCAACCCCCTTTCTTCCTCCGCTCGCGCCGTGTCTCTCGTCGCAACGCGCGCGTACATCCGCTCTGTGTTGTTTGTGTTGGCCACGTATGCGTGCGGTTTGTACGACCGGTAGATAAATGTCTCTCAGCCATGCCCGCCGTGCGGAAGTACCGGAGGGATACCAGCGAGGTGAGCTGCTGCCTCAAGTACGTGATCTTCGGATTTAACGTCATGTTCTGGGTGAGTACCGGCGTCGGGAGCGGCGTGCGCGAGAGAGAGAGAGTCGCGACGCGCACGGCGGGCCGACGAGTCCCGCGAGATCGCGCGCCTCAGGATAATGTCGCGGGATAATATCGTTGCCTCCCCGTCGTACCTGTGCCCGTTAGCGCGCGCTGGGAGGTGACGAACGTTGCTCGCGAGGAATCTCGGAGGCTACGTGGCAACGGAAGAAGGAAGACGCGGCTCCGAGCGGGGACCCTCCGCAGAAGCTCCCCTCTGAGTCGTCTTACCGAGAGAAAGAGAGATATCTCGATCGTACCTTTTCCGAAATCACGAGGTCGTTATTCGCCCGGAGGTATAGGTCTCTTCTTTGTCGCTGTCAGTGCACACTTCGGGAACTTAAAAGAAACGGGTACACAGGGTGTCGCAGATCAACATGGAGAAATTTCGCGAGGGCGTAGAACGGACTGTCAGACTGTCGACGGAAAAGTCCCCCAACGTTTTGCAAACAGCCACGCAACATTTTGAGTTATTAATCATCGAAGATGGCCATTCAATAATTAATAACTCGACATTTTATCCGATCGTTAGCAAAATAGCGGAGGAGGCTTTTTGTCCGGCTCACAAATCTGAAAAATCAATTTCGCCCACGTTGATCCGGGACCACCCTGTAACCGTGATTTCGTGCAAAGAGAAAAATAGCGCAAGCTATTGCAGCCAGTTGAGTCGTAAAGAACATGCCTAATGCCTCCAGACACCTCGTGGATATTGCCGAGTCAATCCCGAGGTGAATCCTCGAGCGCGTCGTCTCCGGAAGCAAGCATCACGCGTATGTATCGAAATAAAAGGCGACCGTCGTCACCTCCTAAAAGTCGCCGAGATTGGCTCCGTAAAAGTTCCCCGGCGTTAGCGTCCGGATAATGATAGCTTCATTAGCAGTAAACAGTTAAGTGAAAGCTCCGAACGGCTGCGAACGGCTCGGCGAGAGCTTCGGTAAAAGCTTCGCCGGCTCGACCGACGGCACCCTCTATTTCGATTTCGCGGATTTCGCGAAGACATTAACGGCTCGCCGTGTGTGCGCGCGTGTGTACGCATGTGTGCGTGTGAAAAACACAACGTGGGCCGGCAACAATTTCCAGAGGGCCGGCTAAAATTTACGCATCTTCCGGCTCTTTGTTTCGCGCTACAATAGGAGAGGGGGAGTTTATTATCACGACGCGTGCGCGAGCGAGACCTCCTTTGCACTTTCGAATAAAGTGCGCGATGGGATGTTTAGTTTAATAACGATCCCACGCGAAATGAAAATATTTGCCGATTATACCGGCGATATCGTTAGCGCGCGTGTGTCCCGCGATGAAACGCCGGAAACGAGGCGACGCGACGTGTGCCGAGGAGAGAATCTCGACTGTTTCCCGTACTTCCCGGCCCGCACACCGTCGCGCTCCGCAGTGTTCCTTATCTCAACCGATGTCCAACGGAAAAGTCGTCATCGGGCGCGCGATTTATCGATTATGTTTCCCGAGCGCGCCTCGTGCGCGCGCTTTTCCGTCCCGTTCCCGCATCCCCCGGTGGAAATCTCCGTCGGCGGAATGCGATTACGTCCGTCATGTCGGCCGAGGAATTTCCAACCGAGGCGTTGCAGCACCACCGACCGGTGGTTAGACAGATGTCAATTACGATATCTCGTGCCTGCGGCGAGCTATCGAATAATGCAATCTTATTTATCGCGAGGGAGAATCGACCGACTGTGTATCGTGTAATTTGTTCCAACGTCATTTTTTCCGCGCGGTAAAACGTCCGTATGTACGCCGGGAAGGCTGAGAGTAAACGGGGCTTATCGCGCTGTAATTCGGATCTGGAGGCGCGATCGATACGCGAATATAATTCATTCGTGCCTCCGTTTGACACTGAACACGGCTGTTTGACACCCGGCCCAGAAACGACGTCGAACGGGGAGGGGGCTCTTCGACGGACACCCGCGGCGGCGCATTGCGCGTTAATGTTTGAAGCGCGACGTCAAAACAGAGATATCGACTCCGGCCGTCGGTCGAATTGTCACGCGAGAATTTTCGGCTCGAAAGCAACACACACGTCACGCACGCGGGAAAGAGGAATTAATCCGTCCGTGTACACCGTACAACCGAAATTCAATTCGGTTCGGATCCAGTTTTTAGTTGCAAGCAAGGATATCGTAATCTTCTTAGACGACTCCCCTTAAATTGATTTCAAGTAATATCGTACCGATATAAATTCAATCAAGCCAAGACTAAAAACCTACCAAGACTGTGATATTCTTGCTTGTACATATGAGAATGCCTATTCTTCATTTAAGACTGATTTCTTTCCGCGCAGGCAACATTGAATAATACTGCCCAGTTAAACAACTGCTCGAAAAGTGCATGAAATTTCTACGAGGTTGCTGTATGTGGACGATTTTTACTCGTGGGAGTCGCTCTTTTTTTCCCGTGCGCGCACACCGAAGAAATTCTCGACGAACGAACGGCGAGCAGGCCGTCGGTCAGGAGGAAGCTCATAACGGGCTGCCTCTTGCATCTTTTTCGGGGAGGGAACGCCGCGAATGGTCCGCAATGCAGCTCGTGCGCGCCGCGAAGTGTCCCAATTGCGAACACCGCGACGCCATGCGGCGCGCACGTATGCGTTACGGCCTGCATATTGCCCAGTTTGCGGTGCGCATCGGTCGCGCAAATCACCCCGCAGGATCTCCCCCCCTCTCCCCGCGAGGTGAACAACTTCCCCGGGAAAGTATAATTTTTTCCGAAAGAATGTTCTCAAACAACGTGTCTCACCGCGTCTTTTTTCACAGTCGCGCGCGATGCCTCATTAATTTCCGAACAATGCCGACTGCCCTTAACCTTGGAACGGGATGGCGTGCGATCGACACGCGTCAGTGACGCCTCTCGTCGCCGATCTCGCGCTCAGACGAGGCGAAATTCGCGATTAAAGCTTCAGTTTCGGTGAAATTACAGGGGGCGCACGCGGTGCGCCAACGCGACCACGCGTGCTCCTCCTTGAGGCCCGACACACGTCCGAGGCACATTGAGCTGCGCATGACGTTGTTATTCATTTCGAAATAAGTCGATAGACCTTCCCGACTATTGGTGTTACAGGAAATTTTAATTTTCGAACCTCTCTTTTTCAAATAACGGAATGTCGGGGGAGAGTAACACGTCGCGGTCCCCACGTCGCGAAAGATTCGCGCGCGTTTCGATCGCGCGACATTTGCGCGTTTTTGAAGAGGATGGCGGCAAATGAAGGGCTTGATCGCGCGGGCTACCATCGCGTTCTGTCGCCGTTCGTTCCTTTGATTTACGTTCTGCTCGATCGAGCGGCCGCTCTCATAGGATAACGCGGCCGCGCGATAGACGGCGGTAGATCAATTCCGCACGGCCGTTCGCGAGCGTGCCGCCGACGTTGATACAACCGTCGTTTACAAATCGTAATTTTATTTCGCGGCCGCGCGTGTCAGCGGGCGCGACGCGCGTTACCGCGCGCGGATTGATTTACGCGCGAATGGAGTGGACCGGACAATGCGATCTCTTCGACCTCCACACGTCGAACCTGCGAACGAATCCTATTTCTCGCACGTGACGTAAGCCCCGAGCTATGTCGGCGCGACATTAAACCCGATGGATCTACGCGGTTAATTTTCGGAGTCAACAAATTCCGCCGGATCTCGAGGGAAATGTCAAGGCGATGGTTTGCGAAAAATAGTGAGATCGCGATTGACAGTTAAAGTCCATTTCGTTCCTCTGTTTCCTACAAGGGGACAGCAAATTTGCCTGCTTTCAAAAATTTTTTATCCATGACGAAGGTAAATTCCGACCTGGATTTTGTTACTGAAACATAGTTCGGACTTTTGCCTTTCAGAAAGTAATTTCACCTGGCCGCCACCCGTCCACCTTCCCACCTCCCGGCGGGAATGGGAAGTAGCTTTGCGAAATAGATTTTTTTTTAATTCGTTGCCTCACCTCTTTGATCAATTAAGAATAGTAAGAAATAAAAAATTGAGAAAAAAAGCAACGATGAGACATCGTTGCTAAAAATTGTCGAAAGTGACGAGCCCCGTTGTGACAATTAATATTAATGGATCTTTCAATGGTTGTAATTTCAGTGGTTGTAAAGATTGTAATAAATCTTTTCGAAATAGAGTCCCCTTTATACTTAATCGAAACCTCGGTGAAATTTATAGCCTCTGTCGAAATCTAAATCTCCCCGAAGGAGCGCATTGCGACAGTTATCTTCCATTTGACGCGTAAAAAACGCCAGGAAAAAGAAGAACCACTCGTCCACTTGGAGAATTGTTCGCGAGTTTCATTGTTGATAAATGACGGATCGAATCGTTCGATCCGACAGACCCGCTTTTTCTCGCCGCAAACGCTCGCCGATTAATAGCAAGCGCCGAAACTTCACGCGGACGGTGAAAAATACTGGCGTGGGTCGCGCGTCGCCCCAAAAGCACCGAGTGTTCTCGCGGGTTAAAGTAACCGCGCGGTAATGAACTCAGCGCGAGCTTATTTCACCGGGACGGATTAAAGGTATTATTGATTTTCCCCCGGGCTGGCGGACTGGGCTTTTCGCGAAATGTAGCACTAGCCTAGTGATATGTGGGGGTAGGGAGAGTGGAACAGAGAGAGAAAGAGAGAGAGTGAGTATATGTGTGAGTGAGTTCTTCTCACCAAGCACTCCGCGTAATTAAATAGCGGCCCTGCCACGAAAGGCTGCGTACACTGTGAGATCTATTTCGTGACTCGCCGACGAAATGATAAAAATCATATTAATTGCGCCGATGACGGTTTAATTATCAAAGAAAACCGACTTATACACACATTTAAGACGAACATGTGTACTCGATATCGCCCCGATAGTCCATTAAGACCGTTAATTGTCGGAAGGTTAATTGCCGGAACGTTAACGCACGGTTCTACGCGGAAAGGAAATATATATATGGGAGGCGGCTGGGCGAAAATCCGCGAAATCACGTTTCCCCCCAGCCGCCTTGTGCTAATAAAAGTCGCAACTTCGCCGTGCGATATTCTTTCGACGAACTTGCAAACATTCGGCCAGGCGATAAGTTTCGTAGTTCGGAAGTCGTGGCGAGTTAACCTCGCGACTACCGGCGTTCCTCCTCGGTCTATATACCAAGTGCGTCGAAAGAGAGAAAAAGAAGAAAAGAGATGGAGAGACGACAAAAGAAGAGGGAGATAGAGAAAAAGAGAGGGAGAATTCTAGGAGGAAACGCGCGCGCACGCGTTTCGCGAAACATCCTCATCTCGCTGCTCTTCTCTCTCTCTCCCTCTCTCTCTCACCACCGACTTACGGTCGGCGCCGTAAAATTTTTATGCGCCGCTGAAAAATAATAACGACCGTCGCGCAAATAATTTCATCGCGGAGGCGAAAGTTTTTCCGCGGTGCTGCGGCGGTTTTCCTCGAGCGAGGGAAGAGAGAGAGAGAGAGAGAGAGAGAGAGAGAGGATCCGCGTGTAAAGTTGCGCCGGGCAAAATGAAATATCCGCGCGAAACATTTATGGCCGCCTGGACGAGAGAGCGAGCATCTCTCCGAGATGGATCATTCGCGATTCCGTAACAAACTCATAACGCGATTTTCCCCTCCGTCTTCCTCGCTTTGAGTCGCGGGCGGAAACGTTTTTCCCGCGTCCCTATCTGAAGCTCGGCGTTGCCGCCGCCGTTGTTCGAGCCGTCTCTCTCTCTCTCTCTCTCTCTCGCCTCGTCGCGCGATTTGCATCGCCAATCGACATCGTCGCGATTCCACATCGATGCAGTTATTGCGCTTATCGTTGCTTGCGCAGCTGGTCCGGTTCTACGCTCGTCGTGGTTCTCGCGAATTAGCGGCCGCCG
The DNA here is from genome assembly GCF_001313825.1 of Dinoponera quadriceps. NCBI lineage: Eukaryota > Metazoa > Arthropoda > Insecta > Hymenoptera > Formicidae > Dinoponera > Dinoponera quadriceps. The sequence goes on from NW_014556124.1 coordinate 1,458,728, forward strand.
CGCCGATAACTGCCACGCCAGACCGTTTGTTTTCGTACGACAAAGGAAGAGAGGAGGATTGTGCAAATACGTCCGCGTCCTCTGCGATCGTTCGAAGGAAATCGCCACGCAAATAACCACGTTGTGCCTCAGACACGGGTTATTAAAGAGCTGATAAACGGATAAATAAATTCCCTTTTTCTCTCTCTCTCTTTCGTGTCTCAGCCAGCCGGAGAATCGCTACATGCACGTATCTGGGATTGTTTAAACGTCTGGCGCACGCGAAGGTCCGCGAAGAAATCCGACCGGCCAGGATCGGCATATCTCACGAACCCGAATCCGTTCACCGCGCCTTTCTGCATGGCTGCCCTCGAACAGATGATTGGCCTTGCCGGCCGACGATGACTCCGAACCGGGCGCTACACTCCCGCTTTTACACGTCACTCCCTCTCCCCGTGCGTGTGAACGGCCGCGCTCGTGCATGCGTGCGTGTCCCGTGTGATTTTCCGTGGGTGCCCAACCGACACAGCGCCGAGAGAGACCGCGCCGATACTGTTCTTCGCGAAAACGTCAACCCGCCTGGCTGTCGACCTCACGTGTATCTCGTGTCGCGTTGTGTGACTTTGAATAACGCGATAAAGCTACACCGTTATATTTCCGCAAAGATTTACGATACGATACGAATATATACACGTATTCGCGTAACGCGAACACCGCGCGCGGAAGAAGATCGATGATATATTATAAAGTGCAAGAGGACACCATAAATATAATTCCCGCGGGGGGAATTCTCGAATATTTTTACCCTCCCGACGCCGTGAAATGCGTATTTTTACTTTCCCGAGGATTCACGATGTAATCGCAGTCGCGTCGGTCGATCTCGTTGTTACACTGAAATGTGGGGGAATTGGTAACTTCTTCGCAAATGTGTAATATTGCCGGATGAATTGAAAATATATACGGGGATATTATTGATATAATCGCGACACGTCTCTCCGTCTTCTCGTCGAATTCCGAGTACCGTCGAGCTTCATTAAAAATTCGCTAGCTCCGTCCCTGTCAACTCTCCCTCCCCTTGCCGCCGTTCCTCCCCCCCCCCTCATCGTCCACCGTGGCCGTCGGCGGTGTTTGAGGAATCTCATTACAAAAGTTGCTCGTACAACCGGTTTGTAACCAGTGCAACCGGCCACCATGCCACGGAGTTTGCGCAGGGATATGGGCGCGACTCCTCATTCGGCACGTCTTCTTACCCGGCAAGATAGACTTCCGGTAATTGGACGGACGGAGGACGTACGCGTTCGTAAAGCATCCACAAGGATTTTCAGGACGACGATGACGTTGGTCGATTCGCCGATCCGACTCCGGCTGCGGTCGGATGACACTATCGAGTGATTCAACTCGTTTTGCGGTTTCACGCGAGAGACCACATGTACGTATGTGTGTATGTCGGTGGATTTTTCGGTATGATATTTCCTCGTCGGTAGATTGGAGGAAATGGCGTAAACGAATCGAAGACTGCTGAGTTTCGTTTACGAGCGCTCGGAAACGCTTACGTTGCTCGCAAGTCCGGGGTGATTTTTGGATTATACTGAGGCTTTATCTCATTTTTAAATGGACTTAGAAAGCATAAGAGAGGTGCTCGCCTCTCATCTAAATTCTAGCGAGGGAAAGCAAATTATGAAAATTATAAAAGTAAATAAATGTAACTAATATATTACAACCCATATTTCACAATAAAAGCTACATGTTCTGTAATTAGAAAAACTCAATGACAAAATATACTTTGTAAAAAATGAATGTGACGAGAATTTATCGATTTCATCAGCAGACGTCAGTGCCTGCATTGCCTGCGATGTATGTTTTTATATGGCGTATTTGGGTTATGCACACAGAGAAAAAGGTTTCTTTGGATTTAATATACGTGTTTGTTTGATTCATTTCATATAGATAACACAATTTAATATCAATTATTGTTTTATTTGAACGAGAATGTTGTTGTTTTACTGGAATAAATAATATCATTTCATAGGAAAACAAGTATTTACAGAGAATAATATTTGATTTTCATTAAAAGAAAAAATTTATTCTATTATGTATTAAATATTGTCCCACTCGGAAACGAAAAAGTTTTTTCATGTTTTTCTAACGTAATGTTATTTCTTTCAAATAATTTATTACTTGCGACAATCCTGAAAAAAAATGCGTATCTACCGTTCAAGAAATGTTATATCCACTGAACAGATTGCATTGACGTTTGCGCAACAATATATTACGTTGATACAGTTTTAATGACCATATCGCAATCGTTGAATTAACTGATGACTCGCTGCAAGAATTACATAATTTATTTAGTGGAGTAAACGTTGCGCTTGAAAAAATTGTGTTCACTTTTTAAAATTTTTCCTACGTCTGCAAATCCAAATATTTCTCCGTTGCGAGTTAATAATCGAAAGATTCGGAATTATACCGATTTATCTACTTTCCTGACCAAACGCAGATTAATGAATTAATCCGGATACGCTTGAATAAAGTCTGCGTTAAATCTGCCGCGCTATCGTTAAAATTGCCTGCGCGCGCCGCAGCCGGGAATCGAAAATTACCGTCGTTGAAGGCCACTTCGGCAGACGAGGACGCTGTAATTCGCGGCAGAATTCAGGGCAGAGCTTCTATTCGCGATTTCATGGGTCAAATAGTCCCGAAAGTGCAGCCAGTTCCGAGCGCTGCCTCTGCTTCAGGGGCCGGGGCTTTCCGCGAGTGTGCATCATCGCGCACACCCCGGCATTCTGCGGAAGCGGTTCACAGTCGAAAAAAGATCGGGAACGAATTTCGAAGCGGAGCGAATGAGCGGCCGGAGCCAATGCCAAAGTGCGCGACGAAGTCTTACGGCAGGTAGCGAGGGATAAGATAATGGCATTCGGCGGAATGTGCGATGCATTGAGGCGGAACGGCGCCGATGGTGGTGGTTCGTGCACTTTGTCGAAATCGCGAACATCAAAGGCCACCGGTCGCGCTGCGCACAAAGGTGCAGCACATACGATCGCGTCGGCATGCATCCGGAATAGTTCGCGGTGCGGGCGGCGCGAATGCAAAGCGATTCGTCCCGGTTATTCCCGGTATTATGTTAATGTTAAGCGGACGGTCTCAAAGGGCGACGAAGAGAGCCGCCGGGATGTGTGACGCGGGTGGACCGACAGTTCGTCCCGTCGTCCCGACGAAATTGTGTCAAGTCGAGCGCGACGCGAGCGAATCGGAAGCTCCCGATAGCAATCCTGTAATTAACGTGAAAAACAATTAAAATTAATTTCCGGTACGATTCTTGAAAAAAGAAAAAAGCGATTAGGACTCGCTGCCGCCGAAGATCGGGCAATATCGATTTTCATCGGTCTCGTTGTCACTTTCTACATCTTGTGAGTGTTGTTTTGGATGTTTTTTTATTTTATTTTATACATATTTTATATAATATAATATTTCATATATATACTTTATGCGTGCGAATAATTTATACAGGATGCCGGATGTAAGGCGAACAAATATTTTGATTGTGCGAGAATCGAAGTTTGATCCTCTGAAACGAAAATGAAAAAGACTTGGTTCAATTCTACGAATAAATTACAGCTGTTGCACCTACACTGATAAAAGGATCTGGTAATAAATACTAAAATTTGGATATTTGCCTATTAAATATTTGATCACTGCAACCAAATAATTGAGATCCGTACTGTATATGCGGTACTATACTTCCGTATAATGTATATTTAGTATATATACATCATTTAGTACGGTACTGCATTATTTGATTGCAGTAATCAGATATTTGGTTGGCAAATGTTTACCAAATTTTAGTACCAAATTGTTTTTTTCAACGTAGCGACAGACATCAGTATATTGAGCCTCGGACTTCGAGCCTTGAACTTGTTGCTAGATACAACAGCTGTCATATACTCGTAGATTAGGTCATTAAGAACAAAAAATTCTCTCACCATTTCGCAAATAGCCGTAAAAATGTTTAAATTATTAATCAAAGGAGCATCGATGTATCTTCAATAATAATTAATAGCTCAAAATTTTGCGTGGCTCTTTGCGAAATAGTAGAGGACTTTTTTGTTCACATCGACCTAAGCTATATGACAGGCGAAACGGCTTGCGTTAGACACTGTATAAAGTCGTATAATTATAGAAATATTATGTAAGCCGCTAAATTAATATTCAGCCGCGGTATCGTCATAAAATAAAATGGTCTGGCGCGCGGTTGCATAAAAATTAAGAAGTTCGCCGCACACGACGATTACCCGCCCCGTCCGGTGTAACTTTGATAAAGAATCCACCGAAGTTGCAGACATAGAGCGAGGGCGCCCAGCGAGGTGTGGCGAAGGGTTGGGGAATAGGGGAAGGGGAGAGCGGGAAGTAGACGCTTAACAAGCGGCTACTCGGGGAACAATTTTAAGAATTAAACTTCTCCGTGACTCCACAAGCCGATCTCCGCAATCCTCGGCGGGACGGAGAACGCGCTGGTGGGCGGCTCCTCTTTGTAATCTTATCACACCGGTGTAACGTGAGCGCGCGTTACATCGCTGACGCCGAGATTATTAAAACGAACTCCCGGGTTTTAACTCCGGAGCCGCCGCCGCCGCCGTCCCCGTCCTCCGTTACTTCCAAAGTCCGACGAGAACTTTAACAGGTGGGCGATACGCTGCTCCGTCGGCGGCTCTTACACGAACGCCCCTTCATCCCCCCCCCCCCCCC
>NW_014556124.1:1463462-1482199 GCF_001313825.1 Dinoponera quadriceps
CCCCCCCCCGTAAACAGCTCGACTTTTATCGGGCCGCGGCTAATTAGCGGCCGAGTAATCGCTTATTAATTAGTTATTAATCGCTGAGCACCGTTACCGGTCGTAAACACGTCGTACGCGCGTGAGAATGCCTTTCCCCGGAAAGTTCGTAGATTAAGAATTCAAATTCCTCTCGCGTTGTTACAATCGATCTACGAAATTGATGGCAGGCGGATGGTGCGCGATTACGGAAAGGTCGCACGTCGCGGAGAGCAATACCGTTTACAATACGCGATTAAGCTTCCGTTCTCGAAAGACTGTGGAAACGGTGTCGGCTCACATATTTCTCTCACGCCGCGTCCCCGGCGTATCATCGACACTCATCGCGCGAGATAATGAGCGATGCTAATTAACGGCGGGAATGAAGGCCGCGCGCGCATCGCCCGCCGGCCCGGTGCGACGTTATGTCGGGACGAGCTGTAACGTCGATTCGCTTTCTAATCGTTACGTAACCCGATATCACGAGTGCGGTTACAGTATAGTTACCGTCCGGAGTACGTGCGCGTGTCGAAATCGCGATCCATTCGCGGTTTCGGGTCGCGCCGATTTTTCGCGCCGAACACGAATCCCCCCTTCTCTCGCCTTCCTGCCGGATGATCTCCCGGAGTTTTTTAATTGACTTTTTTGTGACATAGAGAGAGCGCTTTTTTGTAATCTAGTTCTCAATGTTGCGTACCTCTCCGTTATGCCTGTACGCGCAAATACGTGCGGGAAGAAAAATATGTTTATAGTTGTGAATGCTCGCGGAAAAAATCAAGTTTTTCCCAATTTTCCGCGGATTTTTTCGGTCTGTTAGATATATCTTCTTTACGGGGAAAAGAAGGAATTGCGGCGGGGCTTTTAGCCGAGTACAAATTTACATTTTTCTAAATGAATTTTTTTACCCTTAGAATAGAAAATCCGGAGAAATCCGCGAAAAAAGCTGGGAGAAAGCTGATTTTCGCAACTGTAAGTATGTTTGAGTACTCTTTATATTTCCAACGCGTTAAATGATAAACTAATAAATCAAATTTTTAATCACAGAGAGAGAGAGAGAGAGAGAGAGAGAGAGAGAGAGAGAGAGAAATACCGAAAATTTGTGTCATGTAAAATTTATAGTTGAATTCTCAAGCATGTCATATATATTTCATAAATATATTATATGTATGCATGTAAACTGTAAACATATCGATATACAACGATTTGTGTATATACATGGCGTTACACTATATTAATAAATAAGATGTTTGATCAATAAAACCGAACGTTTCAACTTGTTCGCGCGGAAATGATAAATTGAATTTGCACATCGTTCACGATTGAATCGGAACCAATCGGTAGAGTTTTGGCGAAAGCACTTTTGCCCTTATCGCGTACCTCAGAGAAGCCAAAAATTATGTCGAGGATATATATTTTTTAAAAATTCCTTCATATCTACGCGCGTGCATACATATCCTCCTCGAAATCCTTCCACCTGACTCTCACAGATTAACGTGCGCGAGTAAGAATGAGAGAGAGAGAGAGAGAGAGAAAGAGACGGAAATCTCAAAAGGAGACAAATAATACACGAGCGCGCGCGGGGGCGAGAAATATTTCTGTACAAAACGTTGTCACGACACGATCAGGCGGTTCAGCTCGTTGAGAGACGACTCGTTTCCTGTCCGAGCTTACACGCGTGTTTTCATTCGATTTAGCGAATGCAGGGGTGGGGGCAGAACGCGGCTCGATCATCTCCGCCGGTCAATTTGTGTCTCTATTAACGCCTTCCGGCTAAATAACGAGCCGAAGCGACGCGCGCGCGAATTAACGGCGACGCTACCGCAGGGATATCGCCTCCTCCTGCGCCGCACTGCACGCCTGCATGCGGTAAAATATTTCGCGTTAATTGTTGTCATCGACGAGGCGGCGAATTATTATATACCGTTCGGGCGCGCACGTTTGCTGTCTCGACCGCGCAACCAATTACGCAACGGCTGATTAATTTGCAATCGACGTCGAGAAATGATCTCGGCATGCGTCGTCGTGAATTGATCGCACAAGAAACGCGTTTCCCCTTGATAATTATCGAACCGTTTCGTTCATCACGGTGACGATTCCTCGCGACAGCGATGCGAAATTGCATCATTCAGCTCATTTAGCCCACTTAATCGGCGGAAGCTCTTACTGGCCACTTTATTCTATTATTCTGTTCATTCAGAGCCATCTTTAATTAATTAATATTATCACGCGGACCAAAGAAAGCGTCTCTTTCGCAGAGCGATATCAACGATACGGACTTGCTAGCTGATTTCTGACGATTTCGATTCTTATAATGGCCTTATATCTTGTGATTCTCTCCGACCGCTCTAAAAAGTTTATCGAGGGAATGTTACTGGAAATTTACTTCAGTTTCACTTTATACGCACTTTTTACAGCCGACATCGAATCAGCGACACATGTCTGCTATACCTTGTCTACCCTTTACTGCGATTCGTAGAATATAATTTTGCTTTTCACCGAAGAGGACCAGCAATTGGTCGAAATGTTTGTTGCTTGTGGTTTATTGGTCATTTTATTGTCATTTTACTATCTTTTTTTACTATCATTTCTTTCTTTCGCTTAAATGCACGCCTCGGTTCATGCGATCCTACATACGCGATACTTTCGCGATGAAAAAAACCGCGAGTCGCATTGTGCAGCGCTCGTCGAATTAACGTATTAATTCTTTAACTAATTCAAAAACAGCTCTTCCTCTTCTCCAGCGTCGATAATTATCGGCGCTTTTGCGCATGCTTTTATATACGCGATCACGTAGAATTAACGAACCTCCGCTAAATAATGCCCAAGGTTGCGCATTTTTTTCGACATTTCCCGATAACTTTTATCGACGAAACAAACCGGGCCGGAGCGCATTAACGATTTTCGCAGGCAAATTAAGCTCGCAGAGCGCGGCATTTTCGGCAATTAATTATCGGCCCGTAACGACACCGGGGATGCCGGCAAATTTCGGTTTACACGCGATGGATATTGGTATCGAATTTTACAGCGCGAGTATCGGCGGCGAGCGAAATTATTTTTGGCCGATATTTCACGACAAGCGCGGGACGTGGGATCGCTTTGCCGCGCGGTCGTCGCTCGCGGTCAGTAATCGTAAAAATAGTTGATCCATTCGTTCCTAACTCGCGTTGATTCGCTTTTACGACCTTATAATTCCGTTACTTCCCAAAGACGAGGTCGGCATTTAGCATTAACCTATTCATTATTAATGGCACACGGACGAAACTAATTAACAATGATTTAGACCGTTGATAAAAGTGCCCATGCTCCACACCGCGAATGTATACCGAGCGGTACATAAATATTTGAGGAAGAGCGATCCCCTAATTGGCCGGAGTAGCGCCGTGCTATTTAACCAACGTCGCGCACAGTGCGCGATCGACGAATCCGGGCGATATTCTATCGAATATCGTACGAAGCGCCCGGAGCGTCGCGGAATACGCTTCGTATTAACTGCGTCCTCATTAATATTCCCTGTAATTATTGCAGCGAATTACTGCCGCATGATATTGTCACGAAGCGCCGAAATTTCAATATCGAAATAGTACGGCGATCGCGCCAAATATATCGCGCTGTGCCCCGCGAAACGCCGCGGGGGGAGGGCGGGTTCAGGGAGGGGGAGCGAAAACACACCGGGGCTGAAATATCGGCCGCGTTTTACCGACGTTGTGTAATCCACAAATAGGGGAGGAAGACCTGCGACACGCCCGTGTGTGTGTGTGTGTGTGTGTGCCCGGAGTGCATTGTCAGTGCGCGCGTCTCGAATATAACGCCGGGCGCGCCCTCAAAAATCGACTCTCCCTTCCTCCCTCTCTCTCTTTCTCTCTTTTTCTCTCTGTCTGTCTGGTTCCTCTCGCGACTAAATTGCCTCGTTTAGACGGAAGCGGTTTCCATCTCGCACTAGTGCGTCACGCGAATTAGGAGATTTCCACGTGGAATGCGTCTTGCATTGTCGGTCGCGATTTATTCCACCCCCGCTCAAATATTCCTCCCCCTCCCCCCGCGCCAATATAATTGTCATCGCTGACTGCGCCGAGTAGCGCACCGGTCGATGTTTTGTAACGGGTTTACAATAAGATTACCCGCACGGATTAGCCGCCCGACGAAGACGACGACGCAGGAGCGGCGGGATGTCGCTCATGCGTCGTCGCGTACAAAAGGAACGACGCGAAAGTAAAGCTTGATGGGAAATAATTTGCGTGTAACGCTACAGATTATGTATGTATGCAGAAACATTTGTTTCGTAATGAAGTTCATGTGTCTCGTGTTTATATTTCTTCCTTTCCTGCTCGTGGATAAATATTTATGTAAAAATTCAGAATTGCGTTCTATAATTTTGTGGAAGAAAAATCTAAAAATCACCTGTCAGACGGAACGTTTCAAATGAAGACACCCCCTTGAAAGATGCAAGTGTTTCATATCGTTCCAATCGCACGCAATTAAAAATTTGATTATTCAATCAGCTGTAAACAGTGGCCAGTCGCGACTCTAATTTCAATGTGCCTGTGTTCTGTGTGTATGTGTGTGTGTGTATGTATTTTTTCCGCGTGGATCTGCTCCTCGACTGTGCATCTTTATCGCGGTGTGATGAACATCGAAGGGTGGAAAATCGCTCGTTCTCCACTCGGACGGCTTTATTTGTTTGAAGCCGGTGTGTCGTGTTGCCACAACACACGAGTTACGAGCGAGAAATACAGAGAGAAAGAGAGTGAGAGAGCAAGAGAATAGAGAGAGAGAGAGAGAAGGGGGGAGGGGGGTTCGACGACCCTCGCCGCTTTGTCGCGAGTCACACGGACGAATAAGTACGACGACGTGAGTGCGCGGGTGCGTACGTACGTGCGTATGTACATGCGTGCGTACGTACGTGCGTGCGTGCACGAGATGCGACCGTCTTCCGGCGACCGGAAAATGTCATGAAGAACATTATTATACCGCGACCCTCGACCGCTCGCAGATGCGCGAATGCATCCTAAACGCATTTCCCACCGGGGTAATCCCTTTGTCCCGATTACTTCGGCGGAAGTCCCTTTGATCTGCGAGATGAACGACGTTCTGAACGGCAACGAACGCTATGCGCGATGCGACAACTATGACTGCGACGACGACGACAACAGGATATTTCCGGTGGGAGATGCTAATACAGCGATATATAACGCGCGAGTGAAACCGCACGCCGCTGCGGATTTGGTGGGTGGAAGCGACACACGTAATTGCGAGTCGAGGAAATCGCGCTGAGAATCGCGAGTTGAAACGACGCTTTTTTCGAGCCGCTGAAAGCCGCTAATTTTCTCCGCCGCGACTCGCTGCGACGCGACGGAGGAAACGGCCGGTGTACACGATATGTGTAACGGAGCGAACTCTGATATATAATAATTTGCCCGATCGCTCTCCATCCCTCACCGAGTTGGCCGGGAACATCCCGCGTGTTTTCTCAAGCGAAACGAGTCGCCGACTGGCTCGAGAAAAGCGACTTGTTTTTGCGGCGAAGCTCTCTTTCCTAATCCAGAGATGGCCGGAGCTTCGTGGGATCGAGGGTTACGGTTTATTTTTACCTCGCCAGCCAGCCGATCGATTTGTATTCCACCACCGAAAACAAGTGCTTCGTCATTTTCAAAAAAAAAACATCCCCTCGCCGATCGTACAGATGCAAAATAGCGTTGACGCTGCTTTCGCGTGAAATAACAGACGCAGAAGCGTACCGCGAATTACGCTCAATCTCGCCGCCCCTGTTTTTAATGCACGAAACCGACCTACTAATTTTCCCGGCAACGCTCCGAGCTGATTTCCTACAACGTTAAGACTTCCCATTGTTGTCGGTCATAAGGGCGATATTCCGAAAAATAAAGAGAAAAAAAGGAAAAATCTCCAAAGATTCGCAGAGTCGCTCCGCGTTCTAAGCAGGGAACAAAGAGAGAGACAAAGGGGCGGGGGGGGNGGGGGGGGGGGGGGGGTGAAAAAAACCCCCGAGGAGAAAAAGGAGGAGAAGGAAAGAAGATTGCGGCAGATGGTTTCCTTTGAGAACTTTCGCCGGAGAAAAATCGGCTGCAAGTACCGCGCAGAATCTACCCGCTGAAACGTTATTCGAGGAAGGACACCGTGTATCAGGAGCGTTTCCGCCCGACGTAAACTCAGTCGAGAGACGTAATGGAATCTCATCGTTCTAGTCGCGACATAAAAGCGTACAGGCACTTTCGTGATCCATTCGGCGGAGTGAGGGGGGGGGGAGGGGGACGGAGGNGGGGACGGAGGAGCGGTTGGTGGTCGTGGCGGTGGCGCGGAGGACGTAAAAAGGATAAACCGATACGGTGGAATTACCATACTCTTAAGACGTTTACGTCTTGCCGCTCTTGTTCGCCGGTATCCACTACACATCCGTGATCTAATATTCATGAAAGCCGGATGTACGTTTTAGCATCGGCAATAAAACGATAGTAAAATATGGACGCTCGCGTCGTCGGCCAATCTTGCTGCATCCGGTGGGGACCGGGAACGTCATCCCGGTGACGTATTCCGCCCTCTACACTCCCCCGTCCTGTCTCACACCGCGTCGTTATCGATCAACGGACGATTTTATTAACGCTACAACGCATCGTTAAGACCGTAATTGGGTATTCGATCCTCGGTGACGTCATGTACGGCATACCTCTGCGTCGGCGGCGATCGACGCGGCATCGGTAATTTACGCTCGAACGTTAGCACGGGGGTCGAGGGCTCGCGGCATCTTTCATCGTAATTAATATCGCGTTTATGTTCGCATCGTGCGTAACACATCGATCGTCGAGAGAGAGAGAGAGAGAGAAAGCAGCGCATAGTCTCTCATTATTATTAATAGCATCGCGTCTTCGTGAGAATTCTGGTTTCTTCTTCTACGAAAATTTGATATCGGGATTTCTCATTTGACGCGAAACAGCACATGTTATCCCGGTCTCCCTCACCATCCTTTTTACTGGCTTCCTTCCGCTATGATCAGCTAAAATTCAGACCTGTCACAAATATCCGATCACGTAGTTCAAATCTTGACCCTGCTCTATCCCCCTGTCACACTTCCACTCTGCAACGCTTCTTCTTGCGGTATTCTGCTTCCCTTCGGAATGCAATCCCACTTTCTATCCGCAATTCCTCATCTTTCGTTTCCTTCGCTGGGTGTCCATGTGAATATTACTTAATCTGCGCATCGCAGTAAGAAGAAAATGTGTCAGAATTCTATTTTTTACCATTTTATTCTATAATGTGTGTAGTATTTTATTCGGTACTTTTTTTCACGCTTATCTCTAACTTTATATAAAATCTTTTCATTCACTAAGCACTCACATCAGACATTTTCTTCCAAAATTGCTTTTTTTTGTTATGTAGTATTGCATACTTTCTTGCTTTCTGACTTATGTGAACATTTACTTAATCTTTAGAAGACATGTCTTAGAACTGAAATAAACGCTCCTCTCTCCCTCTTCCCCTCTCATATCCCTACGCCCTCTAAAATATTGATAAAAACCTCTTAATAAAGTATTCCCCCTACACCGAACCGCTGCAAAGCGATTCTTTATTACGTTTTGAAATATTAACTTGCAATCAAAATTTCACATTCAATTTAGATTCAGTATTTATGTTTCGCCGAAGCGGAGTCGCTTTCACGTTTCACCGAAAAGATCTTCCCGCGCTCCCGCAGGTAGCACGATTAAAACCGAGCCGACCTGAGTGCTGCGGCTTGAGACGCTATTTCTGAAATTTCACGGGAGGGGTTTGCAATTTTATCATTTTTACCGGGACGCGATGATGATTAGTCGCGATTGCAACGCGCGGCTGCCACGAGCCGTGGCGCTTCGTCCGGACGGAATTTCTCTCTCGCGAAACGCCGGGTCGCTCGTTACGCGTCGATACGTATCGCGCACGTTATCGGATTAATTGGCGCCTATTAGTAACCATTAGTTGACGATCACGGTCGTCGTAACGATCGTTATTTGAGAGATACAAACTGCTCGTTGTTGCGTACCGGTCCTCTCGCGGCGACTAATTATCGCCCGCACCTGGTTAAAACCGCTCACGGAGATCGCATCGCCGGGATTACGGGAGGGGTTCATAATCACGGGCTGGAGCCCGCCGGACGATCGCCCCGATGCATAGGACCCGGCAGTTGCCGGGTTTAAGGGCCATCGACTAGATGGAAACTACTTTCCCGGTAGCGGTGTTATCCGTGCAATCCGACGCGGGATTCGACGCCGCTAATGAGCGGCGCAACGGCGATTATAGTTGACCCTTAAAACAGAGGGAGAGAAAAAGGGAGGTACGAAGCGTGCGTCCCGTGTGTATTATCGTCGTTTGCGAAGAGACGCGCGAGATCGCTTCGGCTTTCCTTCCGCGCAATCACACCCGCGGGATTTTTCGGCGTGCAACGTCGATCAGGCGGTAATATGAACATTTCGGGACGCCGCATTGCGGCTCTTATATTATGAGACGTAGCGCCGATAAATCGTCGATTGTTTTGTTTTTCTTTTCGTAGGGGAGCCGAACAATAAATTCCGTGCGTAGAGCCGCGGCGAAAATTCGGTGGGCGCGCGGGGAACGTTTTGGCGCGGCGGTGGCGGCGAATAAATCAAATTTGACGCGACGGCGAAGAATGTAAAGGCATATAAATTCGCCGACAACACTGAGCGCGCTGAATAGTTTTTCGCAGAGCCGTCAGTGAAATCTGGTAGTGGTATTGAATGCTCCTCCTGCGAGAGGATGTGGATATCGGCCGGTCGTGAGTGTAAATATCGCGCATAGTGCTCGCGATTTCATTCCGCCCGAGTCTTCCGCGCGAACACGCGATGTACACGAACGCGGACGTCGAGCTGTTCTCTCCCGACGCAAAGAGCCGCCGCGAAGAGGGCTGATCCACTCTCGAGGTACTCGCGCAACTCTGCGCAGAGCACCTCCACCATCCACCTCGCGAACCCCGGTTAAGGGGCTGCATGTACCTGCATGGGAAACAAATAATTTTGTCGGCACAGCAAACTGCCGGTCACCACGGGGTCGGGAAAAAAATGTCTTACAAGAAAAACATAATTTCGCTGTGCGGTGCAAAACCGTCGTGACAGCGATCAAATTTAGCCGGCGAAACCAAATTATTTCGCTGTTTGTACATCCGGCGAATAGCAATTGTTACTTTTACCAAATCTTTCGCCGGACAAATTTCTTTTCCCTCGTAGTAACCAACAATTTGCCGCAGCAGCGAAACACTCGTCTCCGTGCGGACGGCTTGAAGAAACGCCCAATGCTGGAATCTTTCTCTCGATTATACTATTGACTTTATTAAAGGTGTCCCTTTGAGGGAGGATTCTTCATATTTTTATTTACATATTACACGACGTCCGTTACAATCGGCAGAAAAACTCAAATCCCGAACGTTCCACCGAGCCGTTCAGGTAGGTAGAGTCCATGTAGCCGCTCAAGACGACGGCGTTATCGCGGGCGAGGAATGCGCGTGGGCGACGGATTCGCCGTCGCCTACGCGGCAATGACGACACCGGCTATCGTCATGTGACGACAATAACTAAATAGCGCGTCTTCGACCTCCGCCCCCGCGCGCGCGCGATCCATCCGGCCGACCTTTTATTACGCAAGCAGCGCGCGCGCTCCGCTCCTAAGTAGGTCAGGTATGGTAGGGCTCTGAATGACGCGCTCGGACGCGCAAGGAGGGTAAGTGCACTCACGCTGTTCTTGCATCCGCGTCCTCAATTGTTGATGCTCCGGGCCGGCTGCTGAGTGCCGCGAACGGGATTCACAAAGGAGTTTTAACCCCCTCCCCTGGGGTCCACCCTGTTCCCGTCACCTTCGGTCCTACGCCACCGCGTTCTTCTGCATCGGCGGGAGGACGCCGCCGTGTTCCCCACGACTCTCGGGGAGCGATTTCGGAAAGAAACGCGATTCCGACGCGCGATAATGCCCTCCGGAGACGCCGAGGTCCGAGACGAGTCTCGGGGGAAGGGGGGGATCGATCGATAGCTACAATTATTACGTATCCGTCGCGTTCGTCAATTGCTGTCTCTCTCTCTTTCTTTCCCTTTCTCCTTCCTTCCCCCCTTTTTCTCTCTAATCCGAATATTCAATACCTTTTTATTTTGCTTGATACATCTACCTGTTTGTTCCTCGCTTTTGAATTGCAGTTTTTGTTTGGATACTCACTGAATTACAGTTTCAGCATTATAACGTCTATGTTAAATTGCAAGCATTGGAGCTGTATAAAATTATGATTAATTAACTGATCCTATGTCGCTCTTGAAGGGAATTTTCCCAGGGCGCTAAATAAATTACGCTACTTCTCTCTCTGTCGCTCTTTCTCTATCACCATCTATTCTTATTTGCACCATCTTATTTAGCTTGCTTCTTCCAGTTTTCCCCCGCCTCTCACACAAAACTGAGAATCGAGACCGTTGTTTTCTACTTCCTACGTGTTGTACCTTTCGAACCTTTTCAGAACTCGTTCCAGATTTCAGCTGTCGCCCTTTGGAACTCGCTCCTCCCTAAGATTAGAAATTCCGACTCGACTCAGCAATTTAAATCCAGATTCCTCAACTATTTAAGAGGATTATCCACACGATATGCGCACTGACAAACCGTATTTCCGTTAATGAAATCTATCTCTCGCGCGCTTTCTTATTATAGCGCTGTCCAAGTTACCCGTTATCACATTTGTTTGCCTCCACATATTACCGGCACTATGAATAATGAATTTCCTTCCAATTCCGTCGATTCACAACCTTGTAGCGTTCTTAGCGAGCTCGCCCTGGAATTATTAATAAAAGCATCCGTCCATCTATCTCTCACTCATTCTCATAAAAGCCGAAGACATCCGGTGCGGTCGAGCGGTCCACGCGCTCTTAATCCGCTTATGTGGGTCGCCCTTGGATGTGTTTTTACACAGAGCGTGGTCTATTTAACTGCAACCGTGCCTCTCGCGCGGGAATACCTCGAACATCGTTGCGCCGTGAAGGCCGCGGGAACGCTCCAATGTGTCCCGCACGAGTCTTCCGCACGAGCACGCGTCGTAACTGTCCGCGCGTTTTATGAGCCCACGATTGTACAGCGCTATACGCACAATGCCGGGCGATCGAGCGTATTGTTGCCCGACACGTCACGTTAACCTCGGACCCCTTAACGCGAGAGTTTCGCCTCCCTTCGGTCCACCCCTACGAACCAGCGGGACGCTATCGACAACGCGCAGACGGGCGGGGAATAATTTCCCAACCGGGCGTAAGCAACCGTCGATTAATATCCGCAATCCCGTCGCCGCATTCGGACGCGAAACGCTGAAAAATTTCATGTCCGAATAAAAAGCGGCAATTAACTACGCTTCGTAAGCTACGGGCGACGCGAAGAGCGGAAGGAACAGAAGGACTTCATACGAACGGGCGGGCGGTATTTCTGCCGAAGCTTATTTAAGAAATCATAACAGCGGATTCATAATTACACATACCGGCGACCTCGATTTCTATTTCTGTGGATTTACTAGACCGAACATCAAATTTCCTTCGGTGCATTTTAAACTGAACGGGGGAAACGAATGAACCATACACTTTCGTAAGTATTTATCGGAAGCCATTAAAATATACTCGAATTGACGAATTAATATTACGCTATTTAAGAGGCCAAAGAAGCCTAGTAATTACGATTGCTCTTGTATCTTTTCCCTTTTCCGCGCATTCCCGCGCCTAAAATCCGATTACGACCGTGGCGGTTGCTAATTGCCGGCTATCGTCATCCGTAGGACGGCTGTAATGGCTGGTTTGACGGTAACGATGATAAGGCAAGAAGGTCGAGGGAGACGCTTACCGTCAGAATCTCATCTGACGGGCCTCCGCTTCTCATTACGGGTCGCGGGAGACCACTTTTGGCCGGCGCTCGTCGACTCGACGTCTTCCGGGGGACAACGACTTGTTCTCGTGCTCGTCTATCGGGTTTCGTCGAGCTACGATTTTTCCCTACTTCACACGCGTCCATTACGTGACTTCTCCCTCCGTCGCTCTCAGCGACGCGTATCGCGTTATTCGGTTCGCAGGTGGTGCGCACGGCCGCCGTTATCATACGGCCGTATTGTCGTCCGAGTTATCGAACTGCTTGTTTCCAGCAGTCCCTCCCGCCGGCGTCAGTCGCGCGCGTTGCTCGCTCTCGGCCAATTTGCATTGGTAAATTCGCGCCGTCGGCTAACAAAGCGCTTTTCACCCTGACGACCAGACGTGCGCGCGCGCGCGCACACACACACACATTCGCCATATACGTAAAATTTACGTCGCGTAATAGTTGCGAGCGCTCGAGAGATTCGAGACGTCCGTTTCGACGGCGGGTCCATTACGAGCCATTAACTCGCGATAACGAGAAAACAGTCCGGGCTACCCGGCCGTCGAAGAAACTCGTCGGGCTTTTTCCGCGGGAAATGGCGACGGGAGATGTACAAATCGATCGCGATTAATCGCCCTCAACGTGATCGGTTAACCCGTTAACGCCGTCCGGCGATATTCCCCCTGAGAGAATCCTCGGTGGATTACAACCACGTGATCCTCGACCGCGATACAACTAACGATCGTATTTACTTCCGGACACGCCAATACGGAGACGATTGCGCGTTAATCGCGCGTTATTTGCGTTTTTCGCGCGATAATCGTAAGACATGCGCAGCTTCGCCGAGAGTCGCAGATGGGAAGGAACGCGCGATGGTTAACCATTACATCGCGCAGCGTGCGAAGTCTCACAGAAGCGGCTTCCGTCTCTCTCTCTCTCTCTCTCTTTCTCTCTCTCGCTTGGTTTGATATATTATAAATGTTCTACACGGGCGTGTGTGAGGCGTATAAATGGGGAAACACCTGAGTACCCTTCGTTGTTTATGGATGGATAGGCGGGTGGATGGGAAACTTGTCGGAAACGTTACGACGAACGTAACAGCGTTCGATGACGCGAGCCCGGTGATATTAAAATAAATTCTCAGGCGCCGTAAATTTTGCTGTCCGCTCGTCGATTCGTCCGTCCGCCCGTCCGGAGTAACGGAGATACCCTTCGCGTATTCCCCCGCGTTTGAATAACGCGCGGCACACACCGTTCGCGCGACGTTTAACATCGTACGTTTAAAATGGAACGTTCGAAAGAATATTTCTCTTTTTTTTATTCTCCCCGCCACATAATATCCGTTCCATTAACTCTTAATGAATCTCTGAACACGCCGTCTACGTGTTCAACTCGAGCCGATTTTTAATCTCGCGGGAAACGCGCGCTCGCACGAAAATTTCATCCCCATTCGACGTTATTAGAAGGTATCCGCAGCAACCGGCGGAAACGGGATATTTACGCGGAATATTTCCGTTCCCGAACTAACGCGCGCGCGTAATACTTATACGCGAAGTAATATATACAACAGTCGCGGGATAATTCGAGCGCAAAGCTAATGGATGTTCCGATAATCGAACCCTCGGCTTAATGGCTGTTCGAATAATCGAGATTCTATCGTAGATCGTGTTAAGGCACTCTATATCCTGTTCCGCGCTGATTTACTTAGGCCATTGACTTTGCCCACTATTGCGACCTATATACTGAAACGCAGTAATTTCGAATACAGCCGCTCTTGCGCGCGCGCACACATGCGCATATCATACGAGTGTCGTACGCACACACGATATTGCGCGATCTATCGACGATGCAGCAGCAGCAGCAGCAATGATCGCGAGAACCGAGGCCTTCGGCTCAAATCGAGCGAGACGCTTCCTCGATACTTTGCATATCGAGCGACATCGTTACAAGTACGACGATAAATATTCCGGTTCTCACGAGGCATTTTCGCGTATTATTCTGTCACAATAATCGCGATCGGAAAATAGGGAAGGGAAGAACATAATCATCGGCAAATGGAACAATCGGAGTTGCAGTTTCCGGCCGGGGCAAGCAGGGTCGCGCACCGGAGACGAACGGGTGCGTTTATTCGGCCGACCGGTCGACGGGACCGTTTCCGGGCGTCACCCGGTGGAATTCCATTTCGGAGATGGAAGGACCCGATGTGTTACTCCGGCGCGGCATGCGTTACGGCGTGGTCCCGGACACGACACCGTGTGCAACCGTGTGCAACCGTAATTTCCAACCGGTGGACTGGTGCGACCATCCGCGTCTCGCGCGAGCACGGGTGCTCAAGGTTCGCGTGAGAAGCTCGTATTTTTGTGTAGTTGACTCATCAAATTATTTTAAGAGTCCTTTTAAATCTCACATTGCTGCTCATTGGTGGAAATACTACTATCTACACGTCCGTGAAGTCAGAAAACGATTGACCATTCGCCAAGATGACACTTTATGTGGTCGAAGTTCGGAGTGATCTCCAGGCGGAGATTGAAAAAATTTCCTTTCTAAGTTTAACCTGAGTAGAAAACAAAGATATGCAAAAAACAATGATTTCTGCCAACAACAATGATTTCCAGCTGGCACATATATGTTATTACGAATGTACCTCCATTAGCTCAGCTGATTGTATAAATAAAGCGTTAATATGAAAAATTAAGGGAAAAAATAATATCTCCGTGTTTGTAATATTGTGTGTATATTTCTCTTAATTTTGCTCAAACTTAACATTTATTACTTCGATAGTTAAATAGAGTTATAGGAAGGTAGGTTTTTTCAGTAAATAATAAATTTATATAGGAGCCCTTTAATATCGGTACTAGAAGTCAATCGACTAACTACTTCAAGGAAGTAATAAGGTGAAATGAGTTTGATAAGAATTCAATTAAATTCGCACTGAATATATATTAAGAAATATTATGTGGGAGCTGAAAAATTTGCAACTAAAGATGTCATCTTTTATACGCGTTCCTCGAGAGGTTTCCGTGCTATTTTTAATTTCTATTTTTAATATTTTCTGAACTAAAAACAAGATTTTGAAAAATCACTATGATATTGACGACTAATATACACACATTATAGAAATATACAGAATTATTGGTCATTTTGTTTGAAAAATATATTCATAGCAGTATAAAAATCATAATTTACAGTATTCAAAATACATATACATATATATTTAAACATTTATATCCCTCTTTCTACTGTTTCTGCATCTCTATTAAAGTTAAAACTTTCATGCAGAAATATAGCATTAATAGAAAGAATAATAATTTTTCCAATTATTAGTATGCAATATTAACACGTATTATTTAGCCACTGTGAAATACATAAAAACGTAATTTCGCTCGACAGATACTAAATTTATGAGCGATCCCGTTGATGCATCACTGAAAATACTACGTTAAGCCTTATAATCTCCTCGAGCTCCGCGGAGCGCACGACGAGCGTTCAATCTCACGCGAGCTTTATTGGGGGCAAGGGTAAAATTCGCGACGGGCTTTTTCCGCGACGGCCCTGCCTCGCGATTAGACCGATTGACCGGTTCTCGCGTGTCAAGTGGGCGTCCGTATCGCGCATCTTACACCGTCGGAAATCGCCGTCGTCATCGTCGACGATGGATCACGAATACGGAGAAGCGAGAAGATCGTCGTTAATCGTCGACCGGACTGAGAGTCACGTCAAGTCTAGTCATTCGCGGCGATGATGTACTTCCTCTTGGTTTCGACGAAACGAAGATGCCCGCGCTACGTCTGATGCTACAAGCTCGGTCTCTCGCGGTCTCATTTGCATTCGAGCTCATTAAAATCGAACGAGGGGGGTGGGGGGGGGAGGAAAAAGTGCGATCGGAATAATCTTCGTTCAGCCGGCGCGAACGGCATCTCGGATACTCGGCATAATTCGACGTCGATGCGGAACACACGGCCAGGTTTATCTCTCTCTCTCTCTCTCTCACCGTGGAAGCTAGAGAAAAAGAAGTATCGGGCGACTTCTAGCTGGTTGATACTCGAGATGCATCGTTTCTTGGCTCGGTTTTCCACGTCGACGAGCCTCGTTAAATTCCCATTGGGCCCATTCCAGCTCGCACCGAATGTGTGTGTGTGTGTGTGTGTGGCACTCTCTGCGTTCACTTTTGTCCCTTTTCCCCCCTCTTTCTCTCGCACGGTGACGCGCCACCGCACGTGCAACACACGTCTCGCGATTGATAATTACGTTACCTTCGATTGACTTCTTCCTTTCCTTCGCGTTGAATCATCCCCCCTCCCGCTCTTCTTTCCTTCTAGCCGACGTAGACAACGAATCACCGTACGTATACGGTTTTCCACGGGTAATGTTACGACCTGTCTCGAATGTAGCACGTAGAAGTTGCGCCCGCGACTCTCGCGAGGAGGATGTTTCCGCGTAGCGAGCGGCTATCTATTTCGCATTCGCGCGCGGCTGTTTTACCGCGCGCGAAAGTTGACGCATTAGTCAGGTCGCGTTTGGACGTCGGCAATTATTCACGGGCGGGCGCCTCGGAATTGCTCGACCTTCCGGGACGATTTTCGGATGCCGCGCGCTGCTGCCTCCGTCCTCTAATTACACGCGTAATCGGGGACCATCTCTTCCCCGACGACTGCGATAAACACGGTCGAGAGCTTATTCCGCCGATGATCGCGTCGTCGCCGTCATTAAAGTCACGTGACACACGCGTCGCAACGCCATGGTAATATTACAAATAAACTCCCGAATTTCCTCATTTTATCAATTAACGATTGATAACTAATAATCGGCGGATCGCGACGCGACGATCTCTCGGTTACTAATTGCTGCCGCGTGCGCGTTGGTGCTTAATTAATTAATTAGCGAAGTAGTGACGAAAACAGTTACACCGGATTTGCAGGGTCGAGATCCGCGATGCGGCGTCGCGGTCGATACTCACCGGTATTCGCGCAACGCACGCGGGTCGCCGGCTCGTAATTTAATATCGCGCGGCAGCTCCCTTGTTGATTAAAACTTCGATAATGGCCCCGCGCGCGTCACCGATACTGCACTCGTCGCGGTAACTCCGATACTTGCCGAAGTCCCGAATACGTAATATTGATGTAACATTGACGCAAACTACGTCTCTCTCTCTCTCTCTCTCTCCCTCCCTTCTGGTTAACCGCGCGCGCGCGCCCGAGCTTCGGATCGAATTTAGTTGGCGCGAATCGCCCCGAATACTTAGCGTGTAAACGCGCGTGTAATTCGTACCGCCGACACCGGTGGAGGAGCGAATGCGGCGACACCCTTTGAAATTATTTCACACCGCGACGGGATTGGTTATTATCCGGGTCTCCCACTTCGATATTACGGGCCCATTTCATCACCGAGGATACTCGTCGGTCCCGTGCGACGTTACAACGCGAGCGAGCGAGCGCAAATCATTTCGCTCAGGCGCGTTCGCGTTTATCGTTTATTACGAATTTCGCAGTAAAATTCGTCCCGCGTGCGCGAGACAGAGAGAGAGAGAGAGAGAGAGAGAAAGACTGCGAGGAGCGCGCGAGCTCAGCGGCGCGTGTTGGAAAAATGCCGGAGAAACGCGAGAGAGAGAGAGAGGACGGAATGAGCGGGCGGAGAAAGAGAGGGAGAGTGACGGGGGTGAAGGGGGGAGGAGCGCGCGGGAGAGAAAATATATTTCGAGCTGCGTGCGCTCAGGCTCATAGCCTGGAAATTGTATTTCATATCAATATTATGTCAGTACGCATCGTATAATGTATATCTCTGCCGGCGAGTTGTAACGAATATCGGAATTTCCGCGGGAATACATCGACGGCCGCACGTGTTTTGCCTTTTCCCCTGGTATTACGGCGACATTATTTTTCCACGCGCCATACGATATTTCTTACGATTTTTCCGCGCACGTAACGGCGACGGGGCTCTATGCGCCGACTGTTATCGGAAAACATGCTTCCCGTGCGGCCAACAATGCCGTAAACGTTTCTTCGCGGTGAGCCGAAGGAAAATACGGGGCGGGGACGCGATTGTTGCGCGAGCGCGCAATTATAATCGCCGATATGGCGAAGTGCTTTACTTGCGACGACCGGGTAGAGTCACAGACGCGCCGGCACCGAGACGAAATGTGTACTGGTGCGGCGTTGCCAAGAGTAGAGGAGGCGCGGATATTGCGGGATATTCGATGGTTGTTTCTTCAAGGTGTATCGAAAAATCTTACAGATAGCTGAAATTGGTTTCTTTTTTTCATAACAACGTTATAACGCCATAATGTCGATAATTTCATAATAATGTCACAGCGTCATGTAAATGTATGCAAACGTCTTATTAGTTCCATCCCACGTGTTTACGTCTTTCGACGGCGTTGCTTATATGCTTCTCGGCGTCCTGAAAAAAGAAACCGGCCGAGCACAACACGCGATACTTATAAAAAGTGGCGGGTAATATAGGCCGTTCCGTAATACCCGACATCGCCGTGCTTACTTTTTTTTATTGTTGCACAATGAAAATGCACACTATACGACACTTGCAGAATAGACCGGATTAAAGCCATACTTCAGTTTTACACGCAACGAAAGACGATTAAGCACCTGTGATGATTGTGAAATAAAGGTGTCGAGATTTACCGGATAAAAACTAAGCGAGAATCTAAAAGTGAACGTACACACCGCATACGCTTTCATACTGGCCAGCAGCTAATAATTCAGCCATCCGCTGTGTTGCGACACTTGACAGGCTGGAAATCACGGTATTCCACACTTACCCGCACTTCCTCTATTCGCTGCGAAAAGTGCATCTAGTTACGAACGTGTGCTTCATGTGTGCTGGCTCGGACAGTGACCGGGGGGGGGGGGGGG
>NW_014556124.1:1482222-1494733 GCF_001313825.1 Dinoponera quadriceps
TCGGGAAGTGGAATTCGAACCGGAATGAAACCGATGCTCGATCCGTCTCGATTTGTTCGAGCGACGACGCGTACGTCGTTGTCCGTGCGATTGTTCAGTCGGGTCTGACAGCGTCCCGGGGAAAATCCGAGCGTGGAAAGTGGACGAACGGGAAGGCGGGAGCTTCCATTTTCCACGAGCCCTGCGTGTAAGAAACTTCGTTAAGGGAGTAACTCGTTCTTCGCTCTTTCGCCGAGTACGTATCCTTATTACCCGGTGTTACTCCGTGTCTCAATAATAAACCGGCCAAAGTCGAATTTATGCGTAACTCGCGCGAGAGACGCGCGCGAACGCCGCACAACTAGGATACGCGGCTACGTATAATCAGAATAATGGACGCGATAAGTACGCCGTGAAGAAACTTTTTAATTATGGAGCTTATCAAGCCCGCGGAGCGAGTGCGCGCGCGCGAATAACCGGGCGAAAGTTAATCTGTTTGTGGTAGTTTACGGCTCCCGTGTATAGTGGAGTGCTTGCCGCTGTCGTAAATCCCAAAGCAAGCCGGCGTATCAAATTAATAGAGGTTTCGCGAAATTCTCCGTCGTCGTTTAACGAATTGCCCCGATAATTAAAGGGGCTCGAGAGAGTTGGAAACCGCTTTTGTCGAAATCCATCGAATTCACCCGCATGATTATGCATCCGATAGAGAGGATGGTGATATAAGTGATACAAACGGACGATAACACGCGCGACTTTCCAATATCGTTTTTCTCGGAAAACGTGTTCTTGTACAGAATATATATATATATATATATATATATATATATATATATATATATATACGGATATGCAATATCTGGCAATATAACAGGCCCGCATTTGGAGCGCACATTTTAGCGTTAAACGTGCTCGATTGGGATACCCGGGTCGACGCGTTTACAATCGCCGAAAGCGTCCGAAGCGGGTAACATTTGGTTGACACAACGACATCTTCCAATAGCGCGCGCGCGCGCACACACACACACACACACACCCGGATCAGCGCGATTCGACCCGCTCGTCGTGGCCGACGCACGCGGCGCAGCGTGAGAAAGAGAGGCGGTTGACAGTTAGACGCCGGTCCGCGGTCTTCACGGCGGCGAGACGACGTGGGAAATAATATCGAGGACGCCTTGTCTACGAGGTTGTCGAAGGAGGGTGGGTGCGCGACACGTATAGATATATATATATATATATATATATCTGTGATACGACACCGGGACGCGTTACTCATTGGCTAACGGCGCAAATTGGTATCGACGCGTATCCCGGTAATTTCCCAGGGGCGTTAACCTATGACTTACGAGGTGGTGATACCGGGAGCCTCCTCACAAGGAGACTCGATCCCTACGCTTCTTCCGCACGTACGACAATTTACATCTTCCACGTGGCGGTCTTCGCCGTGAAGGCACCACCTCGAAAGAGGGAAGAAGGGAGAGAGGAGGAGTGGAGCGGGCGAACCAAGAGACGTACGTTCTGTCTCCCGAGGATGTATCGAGCACCGAGTACACGTGTAAGGGAAGGCGGTGAGAAAAATTGTCAGAGACGAGAGAAAAGGAGGGAGGGAGAGAGAGAGAGAGAGAGAGAAGAGAAGAGGGTGAGAGACAAATTGAGAAACACGATCAAAGGACGGAGAACAAACACTCCCTTAGAGAAGGGTCTAAAGGGTTCCTCCGGTTCATCGCCGAGAGCGATTATTTAACGGTCCGCGTCACCGAAATTAATTTCTCATGTCGCGCGTCGAGGACGAGATATTCCGCGGCTGACGCGTCGCGCAACCAACCAACCACGCAAACGTCGGCCCTCCACCAAAGGGCCTTTCACACAACCCCTGCCCATCCTGCGCGCACCGGCCGTGTTCTGCTTACTCACAGATTTACCATCCATTTCCGAGATGGCATATCCATGTACTTATCAGATTGTCTACCTTGTAACGGCGCGGCAATACCATCGCTCACCGAGCAGCAGTCGCTGCTACGACCGTGTGTGTCACACTCGAGAGCCCGTAATATCTCCGCGTAACATCCCCGAACGTTTCTATTGGCTCCTTCCGTGCCTCTTAAATCGATAACCTTCGCGCCCGCCGACGATCGTCGCGTGCTAAGAAACGCTCCTTCGAGATTCATCTTGAACAGGCGACAAGGACCTCCGACACGGATCGGCGCGCGTGTTTCTCTTTCGGTCTCTCTCTCTCTCTCTCTCTCTCTCTCTCTCTCTCTCTCATTCACCCTCGTTTCTTTCGCCTCCGTTTACGGGGATTATTTACCGGGGGAATCCCGTTCGCGAACTCGTTCTCGATTTCCTAGTATTTATAGTGCGCGACGGAAGCGAATAAAAGCGAATTTCCAAATGGAAAATGCCATTTCCGTCGAAACGTCAATCTCGAGCGCGACGCGCTCGCGGAGGTTCGCGGGAGCGTTGATTACATCACACCGCGCTCGCGTGTACGATGCCATTTGCGCGCATAAACGTCACGGGAATTTCGAGCGATATGTGAGCGAGGGATGAAAGGGCAAAAAGCGCCCGTTCCCGCGGCGGACGCCGGGATTGTATCGCAAAATTCGCCGATCGTATTACGTTTCGTTGAACGGGACGTTTTGTATAACGTTTGCGAACGATCGCATCCAAAGGTTCACCGGTGGTGAAAGCGGGTCTCGTATTACAGCCGCTCGATGTGCGCATAATGCACGAAGTGGTGCGCGTTCGCATCGTTCCCGTTTCGAAACCGTCTCTAATGAACTTGTTTCGCCAATCCGAAAAGCGTTCGTTCGACGGGATCGTTGCTAAAGAGCGCGTAACATTTCCATTATGTAAATGAATAAATTGCCGGCTTCTTACTTACGTAGTAATGATTTCGCTTTTACGGATGAAGTAGATCAACCCGGAAGGCTTTTCAAAGCGTTCCCCCATTCGCGCCGTTATCCGTTCCTTTTCGCCCAGCTGTCCGCGTATAAATTCACTTTCCGGATTAAGCAAATTAAATTACTGCGAACGCTCACGTCAATAAGATCGTGTTAAATTCGTGTGAAACGAAATTAGATTAAATGACCGGAGTGCTAATCTTCGACACACGCCGATATAGCGCGTGAATTCGTCGTGTAATTCGAACTCGCTGAGAGAGAGAGAAAGAGAGAGAGAGAGAGAGAGAGAGAACGCCAAGGATTTCTCGTTACTCCAGCAATTATTCGCGAATGAGTTACCTCACGGCCGAGAACGCTCATGAAACTGCCGAGGCGTAAAAGTGTTTACGTAAGAACATTGACGGCACGTTTCAAATGAGTTTCGCCTTGCTCGCGCGATCGCGATCGACGCCACTGACCCTGACGCGACCGGAGTCAAGGATGTCGGCCGTCATCGGCAAGACGGATAATCGAGATGGACTCGTCGTCGACCACTTATCTCATTAAAGACCGTAAATGCGAGGAATTTTAATTTCGCTACGCATCCCGGCAACAATCCGTACTCGTCGTTATCGCAAGATGAACAACACGTTACTATATATACTGGAAATCAAGAAACGCTTGAAAACTCCTCCTGGATTACGGTTATTGGATACTATTAGACCGTGTTGAAATACTCGCGCGTTATAACCGTTCCCCTTCCTCTCGACGGAAATACAGAGGAGCCGAGAATTGTTCAGAACCAGGGATGGGCATCGGTAAACATGACGTCGATGTTTGACATTAACTAACTATCGATGTTCGACGAACACTGGTTGTAAAATAGTTTATGATAAAACGATTTTAATTATTTATTATATTATCGCATTATCGTATTACATTATATGACTTTAATTTCATTTATTTACATGAGTGAACATCGATGTTTTCTAAATACATAATGTTTCATCATATCAATCATCATTTCTGCCCGGCCCCTAATCAGAGCTCAGAACGAAGAAGCTCTCATCCAGTAGCGATTTCGGTATCTGACCCTTGGAGTCTCCAAGACGTGTTCTTTTCTCAGTAGTCGGACAAATCGCCGGGGCGGATCTTGGACGTATCGTGATCATTTATGCCCAATCTCTCTCTCTCTCTCTCTCTTTTGGCGTACGTCTTGGCCTCCCCAGGATGGAGGGACAAGGAAGTATCCGCGGGTCGTCGATACTTTATGGTGCACCGTGTATTCACACCGTGAAGACCGATATCAAAAGAGGGATAGCGACGCGCGCCGGCCATTCCCGTTCGCCTCGTGCGACATCCACGGGGAAAATATATCGCGGCCCCCGGATCCCGGATAGCTCGTGGAAACGCGCAGTAATATCCACGGACGTCGTTCGCCTAAGTAACGGCTCTACGTGACGACGTTAGTCGCGCTCGCCGGCGAAACGCTCAAGCCCGGATGAGCAGGACGCCGATATTGCACCTAAACAACACACAAATCTTCTTCCTCCTACTCTTCTCCTTCTTCTTCTTGCTCTTTTATGAACATCTGTCCTTCCTGGAACACTTCGTCGTCTTTTTCCCGCCACCTTTTCCAATCTTCCATTTCAGTTGCCGCGGAAACGTTCTCGTTCGCGACGCGGAGAATTAATCACGGAATTCTGCGCGCGGGTCACACGAACCGTGTAAAACCGGGGGCTGAAATTCAATGAACGAATTTGAAATACGTCGAAAACGGGAGCTTCCAATTTGTATTTATTCCCGTGGATCGAGCGAGGAGACGCCGGAAAAGAACAAGCTCGGTCTCTTGTTATCGGTTGTTGAACCCCCGTCACAGCCTATCGTCACATGATGCGAAAACGTGCGGCGACACGTGGACGCGCGCGCGCGCGCGCCTCCGCGATACGTGACGCGATTTTAATCGGCGCGATTTGCATCACTGCGTTTTCGACGTGACGCACCGCGGGGTCTCGGCAGCCATATAAATGCTAATGGCCCGTCCGACGTCCGGGTTCGCGTCCCGCTTTACACGTTACGCCACCGCGCGTCGCTTTCATGTCATAATCCGATTCGCCCATGTGTTGCCGCCGAAGCGAAGGGATCTTCGGTGAGTGCACGCGGATCCAGAGAACGGGCCCGCCTGTTACAATTAGCGCGATCGTACGCGCGACGTATCGTAGCTCACGTCGGCCGTAAGGATTTAACAGCTCGCTCGCAAAAATGTCTCCTCGAGGAGACGGAAGATGGAAATACGGCGCGTATGGCCGGTCACAGAAAGGGTCGTGGCACTTTACCTGTGAGATGAAATTCAAAGTGCCTCTTACTTAGTTTGACTAAAGGGAGAATGAAAACTATGATTTCGACGAGTCTCGGATTCCGTGTCCGATAGGCGAGATTTCTTCTTCCCGGGAGATACATTTTCGGACACGAGATGCGCCCCGCGGGAACCCATCGGCGGCGGGAAAATGTGTTGCAAGCTTTCCGTGGCTGATTGTACCGGGCAAATTTTTTTCAATTTCACACCAAGTGACGAATTCCCGTTCCGTCCGAAGATAATTCTGCGACACGTTGAAATATCGGTCGGATCATTAAACAAGGGCTATTAAATAGAGGAGGTAACGCGGGGTCGTCGATCAAACGCGACACCACTGCCGACACGTTGGGGAAAAAAAAAGGTTCGAGGATATACGTCACTTTCTCTCTCCCGCGCTGTTTTCTCCCGCCACTCCCGCGCTCGCGCTTTATTTTTGCGGCGGAAACTATTCGCGCGACATTCCTAGGTCCTTTCCACCCGTCTCTCTTTCTCTCTCGTGACAGTCGCGTCGCATTCGCGCTAATTCCAACGTGAACGCCCTACGGGCTGAACGCAGCCTCGTCTCCGCGCCCGCATGCAGAAGATGTATGTATGTGCGCGCATACGTATGTACCGCGGGTAGAGGTACTTGTTAAAATCCAATTTCGGCGGATTTGAACGTCAGTCGCGCCCGCTTTTGTATTGAATCGCGAAGTACGCCGTGTGAAGCCGTGCGTGCGCGGTCCGGACGGAATACAGCATAAGCCGCCGGCGCATTCTCGCGAGGACGCCGCGAAAGACGGTCTCGAGGATCCCGCTCGACCTCCCCATCCATCCCAGGATCCGCTCTGCTGCATCTCTCCTTCTTCTCCTCTTTCTCTTTCTCGCATTCTCTCTCTCTCTCTCTCTCTCTCGTCCTCTCGAGATACCCGAGGCGCCAGCATCCCGAAATATCACGACTGCTTGTCACGTCCGTCTTTACCACGGGCGCGAGCAAAAGCCGACCGTTACCCTCGTGAAATCGCGATCACTGTTGACAGTCGTCAAAATGACACTTGACTCTCGGGTTACGTAGACCGTTCCGCGCGCGGCAGTCTTCTCTCGCGCTTCGCCTTCTTCCTTCCCGCCGGCTGTTTCCGCGAGCCACCTCTCGAGTGAACTCTCAGGGAAAAGGCTTCGCCGAGATCTTCGACGGTTTTCGCGGCGCGTGCGAATACCTAAAGCTCGGATTTAAACCGTCGATTTTTCCGTGTTCGCGAACGCGAACGTCCTGATCTCGAGAAACAGGAGAAAAGAAAAATTGGAAGCTCAGCTTTCCTAGGTGCTTTCCTGGGGGAAATTGTTACGTCGATGGGGGGTTGCGCGAGGCGCACGGCAGACAGAGAGGATGTAGTTCCGGCGAAGAAATATGTACAAATATTTCTTCAAGGTAATCGTTTCCGATCGCTTTGACGCGGCCAAAAAAGCAGCTCTCTCAATTACTCATCCCCCGGGGAGATCCGGGACAGGATTGCCATCGTCCTCTTCAGGACCTCTTCACTCCATCCTTCTCACTTCCTCTCTCTCTCTCTCTCTTTTATTTTCGCCACTGCCGTTGCTCGATTCGTGAAATTAGTCTGCGTCAATAATTGTCCTCTCTCGTCCCGGATTTCGATCAGGACGCCGCTTCCATCGGAACCCTCCGCATTCCGACGTTCCGGAAATTATTTTATCCTGCCTGCAGCCTGCTCGTCCTCTCGTTTCCCTTCCTCCCTCCGCTCTACCGCTAGACCGAACTTTCATTTTCCCCCGGTTTCCGATCGGCAGTTTCCCGACGCGAGTCTACAGGGTGGCCTCTTCGCTACCACCGGAAGATATTTTAATGACAAATACTTGGGCTAATTTGCAATTGATTTCTCTCCACGAGAACTCCGTTGAGCGACCTAATCACGGTGACGTTCAAAATTAAGCAATTATCCGGACGCCGATGAAATTGTATTTAAAGTTACTCTTACCACTGCATATTGAGAATTCTTGAGACGTGAGATGTAATGAGTATCAGTAAAATCGTATCGCTTGTTGAGAGCAATTTCGCGAGGTGAACATATCCATCGCAAGAAACATCTCAACAATAACTGTTGAAAGAATTGTAATTAATTTCCTATACCGGAAATTAAAGGGGTCCGAGTGACTTAAGTCCAAAAGACAGGAATCATTCGCGAAATCTTATTTTTGAATTTATTCCGACTTGATCTTCGACGAAGATTCAACGAAAGATATAAATTGCCAAGATGTCCATAATACCGGAAATTAACATTTTCGGTCTTTCAGCGAATTGAAAACAAAAACAATCACATGAAAGAATCCGTCATAGGAATGATGACGATGACGGCGGCGAGACACCCTGTATATGCTCGACGCTCGCGCTTTTTGATCTCTCTTTTTGCGTATCGGCGCGCAGACAATGCATCATTGTTTTCGCGGCTATGGGAAAAGCGTTTCACGAGGATATGTGAAAAGGATCCTTTATTGGCGTGCATCGCGCCAACATTTCAGGCTCTAATAAAAAGACCCAATGAGGACTGATTGCTCGGCGCGAGCGGGCGAAAAACTGAAACGCGAGAAATTAATCGAGAACATTAATCAACATTAGGCGGGGCGCGTTTTCCAAATATTCCTGCTAACTTTGGAACTCGAGTCTTCTATCTTTTTTTTTTCCCCCTTAGCGAAACGTGTCGAAGCAGGCCGACGGCTTTGGCGATGCAGACGATAGGAAAATGAAAGGTCTCTCGCGAATTAAAATGATGCCGGGAATGGAAATGGGCGACCTGTATCCTGCTCCGTCGTTTAATTTCGAGTGAATCGAGATACAGTACTACCGAGATCTTTGATGTTGAAAATTGCGAAGTTCCGTGGAACGAAGCGTCGAATCAAATTCGCGCCGAGAAAAACCCGGCTGCAAATTGATCAAAGTTCCGCCTGTAAAATTCGTCCCAGTATTTCAGTAACGCGCACATACACTCCCTCACCTTCTTTCCATACTATATACTCTAATAATCTAAATATTCGTTCTACATTATACGTCTTCGTTACTTTTATAATATTCTGCACGTAACAAGAAAAGAGTGTTAAAAAGAACTTAAAATTAAGACTGCACTACTTTCGAAAAAATGAGGAGAAATAATAATTTGTTACCATTTCCATGATAAAAGTCATAATCGCGCAGTGAAGAAATTTCGTTGAATTGTTCTTATTCGAAAAAAAAAAAAAATACTTAACACCTTTTCACCGTTTTTCCTTCCCGTTCGTTGTTCGGCTTTAAACGTATCGGACAATTCCCGTATTTCTCTCCCCGCAGGCGGGCGATTATTATTTTACCCACCATCGTCGTAATTGCGCGCTTTTACTCTCACTTCCATCAATTTCCTCCTTCTACGGTTATTAAGCGCAGCGGGCAAAGGATGGGAGAGAAAGAAAGAGAGAGAGAGAGAGAGAGAGAGAGAGAGAGAGAGAGAGAGAGAGAGAGAAGTATGGTATAAATCTTTTGCAGTTTTTCAGCAACGCGCCGCCAATCAAAAAAGGCGCGAAACTGCTTCGTAAGATCCACCGGGTCGGTACGATCATTACGAGAACGATCGCTTTTGCACGACGAGATACGAGGAATTCGAGTCGGATGGATTATGTTTTTTACGGTAACTGCAAAAAATTATAAAAATAAAAATCGAAAGCTGGTCATCTTTCCACGGCAAAGGATAATTCGCTCGTTGAGGAAAGTGAGAAGTTGGCTTAGGTCACACATACACACACACACACATACGCACGCGTATTGCGTTTCGCTCGCTGAAATCCGAACCACGAAATCTCGTCGCACGGCCAGCACGCGGTTTTTCAATTTTCGCAGGTCGGTCTATTATTTCGGCGAGCTCGTTCCTTCGTCCTTCCCTCCCCCGTCGCCGTAACATGGCGCTCGAAGTTCAACGGATGCCGCGACGAGCAGTTAGACTACGATAGCGCAAGCGAGCGAGCGAGTCTAGCATGTAAAGCGTTCGGGAACTTCGGAAGAGAGGTTTAGCGTCTTCGCCTTAAGTACCGTACGACTCGTGTTCGTACGGTCTGATAGGGAAATTACCGCTCGGGAAATTACCGCGACGACGAGAACGACGGCGAGAGCGACGTCGTTCGACGAGCGCTTCTCGACGCGCGTCGATCTCTCTCTCTCTCTCTCGGCGAAGTTTACGGCGGTTTAAAAGTCTTAAAGCGATTCTCTCGAATCTGAATATGTAAGAAAAATCCGCGTCGTCCGTCGAAGACGCGATGAAAGCCCGGGGAGAGACAGATGGGTGGAAAAAGGGGATCGTCCTGCCGTCCTTTACGACGTTCCGCTTTTCGACGATACCGTTTCCCGACAATAGCGAGAGAGGCTGGTTCTCGTAAAACACCTCGGCGCGAACATGCGGCCGGCAACGCGATAATCTTGTAGCCACCACCCCTGTTTGTATGTGCATGTGAGAGAAAGAGAGAGAGAGAGAGGAGACTATATGTGTATATGACGCATCTCCCGGACAACACTCGCGTGTGTTTACCTCGCGGTACGCGCGTCAGGCGACTCAGAAAGGACGGTAAAATGGTACTCATTTTACTGGGCACGCCGGCGGAGTCCCTTCATTCCACGTCCCGGTTCTGTCGCGACACAATGGCGCACGAAAGCGCGCGCGCGGCTCAAAGCCGCGGCTCTCGCACAGCTTTCCGAGATATCCCCGCCGCCGGCGGCGCCACCACGTGTGAGTCTCTCTCTCTCTCTCTCTCTCTCTTTCCTTCCGACTTCACTTTAAACG
This sequence comes from Dinoponera quadriceps, assembly GCF_001313825.1. NCBI lineage: Eukaryota > Metazoa > Arthropoda > Insecta > Hymenoptera > Formicidae > Dinoponera > Dinoponera quadriceps. The sequence goes on from NW_014556124.1 coordinate 1,492,230, forward strand.
CGCGACACACACGTGGGTTCGCGCGCGAACGCCGTCGGATTACGGAAACGGCCGCCGATCGCGTTACGCCGACGTCGCATTTCCGGCAAATGTTGCGGAACACGACAATGCGCAAGTTGCAACGGGTAACTCGCGTCCATCGTGCTTTATTCGCTCGCGCGTATGGATCCGAAAAGCGAAAATACATCCAAATTCGGTCGCGTCTAACTTTTTCCCGTTATCTCCCCGTGTTTCACCCTCTCTTCCCTTTCTGTTTCTCTCGCGTTTCTCCGGTCGCTATCCTCCATATACACACGTGGAGGGAAATCTGTCCTTTGAAAGTTTAGGACTATTTATAGTGGATTTTAATGGAAATATGCGACGGAAGGTAGAGTGCGAGGCACGACCAGGTAGAGCAGACAGGCGAGTTAAATCGGGTAACCGTCTATTTTTGCGACGGGGAAAAAGACTCCGGTAAAACCGAGGAGCAAAATTGTGCAGCTAATGCTCGATTAGCTCCCAGGCCGGATGCTGCGTGAACTTTAAATGACTTAGTCTTTAACGATTCGTCGGAGGAGGATACGGCGAAAACCCGTCGTGGAGATAAATAAATAGATATTCCGCTATATTCTACTTCCTTCTTCTTGAGTCTATTTTTTCTTTCTCTCTTTTGTTTTGTAATTCACAAAGAACGATGAACGCGTATCGCGTCATCGTTTGCGCCGCGCTCCCTCCTCTCTCTCTCTCTCTCTCTCTCGCTTTTGACCACATAAAAGAAATCGACGGTGGAAAAAAAAAAGGGACACCCAAAGGGCTTGCTTGGCGCCTTGCGAATTCGTTCCACGGCGTAACGAAGGCCGATGCGGCTAATATTAAAAAAATACACAAGAATGGAGTGTTGCGTGCGAATTGCTGAGAGATTAGGGTTTTCTTAAATTTTCTTCCTTAACGCATCCGTGTAAACTTTGCGGTGCCGAAATCTTAACAAGATTCGTGACGTTCGCCGGGAGTTAAAGATTTAACATTCCCCTCTCTCACTTTCTCTCTCTCGCTCGCTCACTAAAAGGGTTCTTCCGCGAGACTCGCCATCGTGTCTCTCGTTAACGTCTCAGTCACCTCGCCCTTTTCCGCGATCCCACCCCCGGACGTTCACCGCCGCCATTAACCGGTCGTTTCCACTTTCTGACGGGAGACGATCACGTAGGGGCGAGAAAATCCTAACCGGGATTCGCCCTCCGCCGGGGGGTCGCCGACCATTTTCTCTCGCGAGCCGCTAATTACAAAGGCACGCGCGTAAGAGAGCTTTTGAAAGGGCGACACGGGGGAGGACACTTCGGCAGCCGGATTACAGGAAAGCTATAACCCCTATTGTCTTTCACGCTCGTTTGAGAAATAACTCGGCTCTCCAGCGGAGAACGCTGCGAATTTTCCGTGCCCTTCACCCCCCCCCCCCTTCCACCGCTTCCAGCCATTTTCGCGCTGAATTCCCACGAACGAGCGAATTCACGTTCTTCTTACGGCCCGACGATGACGCTTTTTTTTTCTCCACCACCGGGAAGAGAAGGGACAGGAATCTTAATTGGAAATTTAAACGGGATTGGAGGGTTTCGCCTCTTCCGCCACCGGCCGCGTCGAAGGGCAAAAAATCGCGCTTGAAATACCGATAGTCGCGTTCTTATCTCTGCCCAAGGATGAAACGTCGTCGGGCGACCGGTGAGTCTGCATTATTAAAGAGAAAGATACAAAAGACACGTTGTTAATTAAGCTTATAGAAGCAATGTGATTCGTCGTCTACTAAACCTTCTAACGATAAGGTTTAGGGTCGGATCCATTCTCCGTTTTGCTCATTTAATTAATCATCTAATTAATGTACAAAATGGATAATAGAAGTAAATGAAACATGGAATTTCTTCATTTGTTCATTTATAGATGGAAAACACGATAAACTGACTTTAAATTGCGGTAAAACAACGAAAGACACTTCGACGTTATAAAACGTTCGCCTTGCCATTCGAGAATTAAAGAAAAAAAAAAAAAAAAACAGATAGAGGGGAAATTAAATTTTCCACTTATATTCCGCCTTATTACTCAATTGTTTCCCCCGGATCTTTCGAGATACCCGCCGGGACGCACGAGTCTGTTAACCGTGTGATACTTTGCAACTGCAGTTTTGCCGTTTCGGGGGGGAGGGAGGGGATTAAGCATCCGCGCACGTCGGCAGTTTCCAATTTAATTTTGTCCGCTTGATATAACGGCGTATATCAAAAGCTGACCCACATCGGAATTTCGCCGGGACGAGCAGCCCACCCATCCGCGCCCACCCCCGGCGCACCAGGCGTCGTCTGCGTCTCGATGCACTTTCCCAAGTTTGGACTTACATCATTAGCGATTCGAGGCACATATCTTGTTATCTCGCTGTCGCCGGTGTCGCAGCGACAGGGTGCACGTCGACAAAGTGTCGAGGGGTTGCAGCAGTCGGTATCGCGATAGGGGAGAGAGCACACCGCTTGCCCCCCCCCCCCCCC
>NW_014556124.1:1494807-1528790 GCF_001313825.1 Dinoponera quadriceps
TCTTAGGTTTCCCATTAATTTCGTCGGATCGCAACTCAGAGTTGCGCCACTCGTTGTCGTCGGCGGTGCAAGGCTCATCGCGCGCGATTCCGCGTTTCAGCGGAGGTTCAAGCGGACGTATGCGAACGAGAGGACAGAGTAGGCGTGACGTGCGATCCCTTCGATATTACACGGACTCAGTCTGGCGCGAAATTGATATATCCGTCCGTCCGTCCATCCATCCGCGTCAAAACCGGTAAAACCACCGGTCGGACAACGGCGGTCAATTCGCGTGTCTACGTCCATACGATCGTTCCCGGCGAACGATTACTTTCTATATCTCACGCGCGAGGAAGCGGGGGGGAGGGGGGGGAAGCGAGCGGAGTGCTCGTTACCATCTCTTACTTCGCCCCCGTCGTAGCGCAAGCGCGTGGCTTTTAATAAGAGGATTTGCTCGCGACACAAAGGCTATTGTTCCCGCGGCCATTATCAACTTACGGAACTTCCGAGCGCGCGGCGGCAATTTGCGCCGCGTATTAAAAATTATCCCGTAACATTTTGCACGCCGACGCCGACGACGCCGGCGTGCAGCGTAAAAACCGGCGCGATTAATTTTTATCGGCGCGGAATTCCTCCGTTTGACGCTCCCCCACGGGGAAACGCGCCAGCGCGCTTCACGCGCTGATGACAGAGGATTAAGCGCTTTGTACGCCGCGAGGTCGCCGCGTTTTTTTTTTTAATTAAAAAATTTTTTCAACCAGAAAAAGACGAGGAAGAAATGAATTCGCGCTAACAACGTGTTTACGTTCGCATTTGTGCGATTGATACGGGTTGTCGGCCGTATCGATTCTTCTCTCGATCCCTCTTTCCCTCTCCCTCGAATTCGACGGAGAAACGAGACAAACATTTATACGCAATAAGGGAAAAGGTAAAAGGAAGACGACGGGGGCGGCTCGATACGGCGCAATTACGTTCACTTCATTAGCACTAATTAACGTCGCGGTATTACCGCGGGAGCGCAATGCAGCGGAGAATTAAAAAGCGCGTTCGCGTAAACGGCCCTGATACTTTCTAAATGCGAATCCTCGCACTTCGGCTTCGTATAATCCGAGCGAAGGCGGGCGAAAATAGGGAGGGGGCGCGGCGGCGCCCGTGCTTTTTTTAATTAAGTCGTCTCATCGATTCGGTGTGCCGCTCCCTCTCGACTTTTTCGCCTTTGTGCTTATGAAGTTATTATAGTGGAGAAAGGGCGGCCGCCTGCGAGCGGAGAAAACGCCGCCGGAGACGACTATCTTTCCGCAGTCTTTAAAATCCACGGTAAATGTTTAATCGGTTAATATCGGAAAAAGGCGGGCAAAACGCGCTCTCGCCGCGCGGCATCTGCGGCATATCGATAACGGTACTCCACTACCCCCCCGCCCTCCTCTCTTCCATTTTATTTTTCTTTTTCGTTTTACGACGGACTCGATCGTAAGAGAGGAAAGACAAGGGAAAGGGACAAGCTAGAGAGAAGAAGAAACAGATATAAGAACGAAAGCGAGAGAGAGAGAGAGAGAGAAAGGAAGAGAAGGAGGAACTTTCAGGGAGGAAATATTTGCAGAACCACGAAGAATACTCCGCAGCTTCCGCTGGCCGTATTTTATCGCTATCTCGGCCTCCCTCGTATTACACCGGTACTTCACCCCCGTACGGCCGTTATTGTATCGCAAACATGCTCCTGGTATACCTGGAGGAGGAGAGCAACGGGTCTCGATGCCACTTCCGTATGTGTCTAAATGATTATTTGGAGAATTTGTAAAATACAAACGTTTTCACTTGAACCCCGACAGTAACATGTTTCAATTCAGGTCTAGACGCGTTTCCTCTCGCTTACCCCCTCTTCCATACTTTATACAGGATGCTGTATCCAACTTCCATTTCTTTACCATTTGGTAAAAAGGGTTGGGTCCATGTGACCACTGTTCACGGTAAAAAATATTTTGCACTCGAATTCAAATCGGCTTGAGAGACTTGTGATGTTCAGTGTGTTGAGATCGAGGGTGTTAAATCTGAGGGTTAAATGATACAATGCGGATTTGATACACTAACACAAGCGATTCGCATGAAGCAAGATGGTGCTGAGAGGAGGAACAGGCGGGATTCTCGGTATTTGCGGAAACAACACACCGCGCGGTTCCCCGGCGAAAAGATGCTTAATCAATTAGTGGGCCGCGCCGGGTCCGTTTCATTTTTATGAAAGCATACGCGAGCACGAGAGAGTCTGCCGCTGCCCGGGCTTTTTCCCTCGGTCAAAGCGACGAAATACCACCGCGAGGTTAATTTCACGATGAAATACGCGGCGGTAACCAGCGCTCGCGCGCTTGACGCGAGCCGCGATCCCCGCGAGACGGTTTTCTTTTGCGGCCGATGGTGGTTGCTGCGCGAGTTACCGCGGGACGACGATTGTTATAGTCCGCACGGAGAATGGGAATCGTTTATACACGGAGAGGTAAAGCGCAGAATATTATCCGAAAACACGCCGTGGATGCCGTGGACGCCGCGCGCAGAAAGCGACGTGTGCGTGCAAAGGCAATTGCGAACAAACGTCAGGTATAAATAAATAAAAAGAGAAAGCAAGGGGAGAATAGAAGAAAGCTGACGTGTAACGCGAAACGTTGAAATACATAAACCGTGTGAAACACATATTAAATATGAAATAAAATATTCTCATACAGAAGCGTTCCAGTTTAATACGCATGCGTGTGTATGTGACAGAATGTTTTACGTAATTCTCACGCGTGCGATAGAGAGAGTATCTGAAATAATCTCTGTGAATATTCATATATTTACACTCTCATAAATTCATACTTTTACAAGGATCACCGGTCAGATTTTAATCATTCGAATGGAACAAGCGCAGGCATTGTACATTTACGTCGCGCGCTCAATAAGTAAGATCAGACCGGACATTCTCGGAAGCCCGCCCCGACGGTTGCCGGGCAAATGTCTGAATTTTCGCCTAAAGGACGAAGACAATATCCATTTCTGGCGGAACGAATGCACTTTTCCACTACTGCATCGTATCCCTCTTCGAGCGAGTCCTTCCCGAAATCCAGTTTTCCCGAGACAATTTTACAACTTTTCCTATTTTCCACGGAACATCGCGCGCGCTCCGTCGGTCGTGTACACATGTACGAAAGTTTCGCGCGTTATCATGCGAGGAGGGGGGAGAGGGAAAAATAAAAACAGCCGGGTATGTACGTACAAGCGAATGGCAAGCGCAGTTTTCCGGATTGCGAGGCGGCAACCTCGAGCGCGCCTTCGCCCCCGTCGCGACGATTGTTCGACGTCGCGAACTCGCAAAGTGGCAAGAATAACTGACCTGAAAATCTTACAAGGATACTAAACTCGTCGTCGAGTTCCCGCCTCGATATTCGTCGGCGAGGAATACTCGCACAGTCGCGAATTCTTTCCCATTGAAGACGGGAATTACACGCGCGCGCGCGTTTCCCGCGGAAAATAAAATAGCGTATATAGCGTTGCGTACTCGGGATTTTCCACTGGTACGTCAAATTCAACGGAGAAATTCCCAAGGTTCCAATGTAGAACTGAAATTTTCGACTCTAGAAGGCACATACCCGAAACTCTCGTCGTTTCGGAAAAAGTTTGCGGTATCTACGGAATGAGACAAAAAGAGAGAACACCAAATTTTAATACTTATCATCAAATACTTTTTTTAGTGTAGAATAAATCATGTAAAAGCTCTCTCTCTCTCTCTCTCTCTCTCTCGATTTACCTTTCGGCCGAAATCAAATCAATCCCGCGCGGCGCGCGCATAAGGAAATGAGAGAAACGAATGTTCTCACGACGTAAACGTTCTCACTTTCACCCGACCCAAGTATCGCATAAATACGAATAAACATCCGCACGGTGGAACTTCGCGCGAACAACACGTTGGAAAAAAAAAACAACAACTGGCACTCTGACGCTCAAATATATTCGGAATTCGAAGTCGACGGTCGCGCCACATGCGGTATCGAGGGTCCGTCGTAAAGTTCTGGCCGGCGCTTTGCAGTTTCGTAGGTCATCCCAGACCGGTGCTTAAAAGTTCACGCCGAAAGAGAGCCGCCGCTTCGACGAAGCACACACCACCCCCGTTTGGGCACTCGATCTCCGCTCTTCGCCGAACTTTAAACGCGAGGGAAGATGCGTCTCGCCGGTGCATCCGCATCCGGGTGCCAAGTGTCGATTGTTCGGCATTCAAGTTTCACGCCCGGCCAGTAGTTTACCGCTCTGCAGACGCACGGAGCGGTCCCTTTTAAATATTAAAATTTACAACTAGCTCGCTCTCTTTCGCTCTCCTCCTCGCTGCTCTTTTTTCTCTCCTTCCTCCCGGGGCATCGAATCCCGCCTTCTCCATCTCCCCCTCCTCCCCGACGCGCGTTGAAAAATTGCGACGAAGGATCTCGTGCGTTAAAGCATAATCAGGCGTTACGGCCGGGAGAGCCGTGCATGCGATAAAGCCGTGCGCGGGCGCGAAGCGTGAGCGGATAATTACGTAAATACGATAGCGCGACGGCATTACTTATGCGTCGGGTGTAAGGGAGATTTATGGCGCATCGCGCGGCAGCCGCAGCCACCGTGCGCGATCGAATTAAAAGTCCTCCCGTGTCCTTTAATCGCACGGATTCAATTAAGAGTGACGCATCACCGAGCGCGCGCGCGCGCGTATTTACGCGGGGATTCCGGTAATAAATGCGCGTTACGCCACGTCACGATGTTTCCCCCATTTTTTCCCCCTTCATGCGCACGCATCGCTTACTTAATTTCGCGCAATTCAAGGCTCCCGTTTTTGCCTCGTCGCTCGACGGAATTTCGCCGGCCCTCCTGCCGAATTCATGCCGCACGGCGGACACTAAAGGCTTCCCCGTTACGCGGTTCTTCATTAGCGACGGACGCGAGTCATTATGAAGCGTAAACCTCGCGATCCGACCGCGACGGAGCGATCGCGCCGCGAGTTGAAATTTTCAGCTGAAATCGAGAGACGGAGAGACGGATGGCGGAAGAGGAAAGTCTCGAGTTTCTGTAATGAGAGTTGCGACAGAGGCGATGGTTTCGGATGATCGGCCGTGCTATCGCATATGGCGGATTGGCGTAACTATAAGAAATTTCACTTATAATTCCGATGTTGTTCGACTCTACGAAATATTGTAGTTCTCACTGCGTTATTTTCTCTCGGTGTACGTCAATCCGAGTTTTTAAGGCGTGGTCCTACAATTTATGATAATATATTTTTTCGTCAAAAATACGTTTGCGTGTTGATCGTAACTATCCTTGTTTCTTTGCTATTTTTCTTTTTTCCGATGGATTTTCTATATCCATAGTAGAAATGCCCAAAGTGGTAACACATATTAATGGCGACCGTTTGTCACAACTCTTATTATAGAAACCCCAGTACGATTCATTTGATCCTTCTGTGTTTATTTTTCGCAAAATCACATGATATCTCTCTCTCTCTCTCTCTCTCGGGGCCTATTTTTCAGCCGAAATCAAATTAATGCTGCGCTTTGTGCGGCGCGCGCTCATTGCATCTGGCACATTATTCGGCAGCTTTTGAGAACAAATAGCAGCGCGTTACGCTAATAATACCGCGCGCTAACGGCGGCGAAAGCTTTTTTCTCGTCTCGTTATTGAATTAGCCACGAATGTTACAACGGACGCGGGTTAACGATATAAGCGGTTGAGAGTCACAGCAGCCGGTGATGAGCGCATTCTTCTGTCTCGGCTTCCGGCGAACGGAGAGCGCGCGCGTTCCTTCCTTCCTTCCACGTCCCCCTTTTTTTTGTTATTTTTACCCCGTACGTTTCAAATTTAATCACTCCGGTGTTCCGGGATTAAGCGGCGCACGGAGGCGGCGCGCGTCTCGCGCCTCGTGAATTATTGCGACTGCGAGAGGAGTCACGAGACATAAATCGTTGATAGCCGGCTCGCTCGAGAGACGTTTCGCCTCCGAGAGGACAGCGGCACGCGTTACTTTTATAGCCGGGACAGCGGCAGTGCATAGAAGCCGGTGAGAGAAGACGACCCGGCCAATTAGATTACGACGCGGGAGCGTAAAGAGGACGCGCGCGATCCTGCAGCGGCGAAAGAGGATGCATTCGCAGACGGACGGATGCGCGTAAAACTCGTCGCGCGCCGTAGGAATTTTTATACACCCCTTCCTGTGAACAAGCGAGCGAAAAAAGCGCGGACTACAGGTATCCTTTTTATTCCTCTTTCCGCCCGGACGGCTAATTAAATCGTGCGCGCGCGAAACCCCGCTAATTCTCCGTCTCCTCCTTTCTATTTCCAGCCGGACGAAATTTGCACAACTCGATATTAACAATTAATATCGGGATAGATGTTTATCCAACTAGCCGGACGCTGCTGCGCGCCTGGGGGAGGAGGTGCAAATATAGAATAGAACAGAATCAGCTTTGCGTGATAAACATATTATGTGCTCGAGGATAAATCCTGTGAGAGCAACAAATGACACGGTGTAACGTAAAATATATAAACGTACGGTGTGTAGTGTGTGCGTAAATACGGGCAATCGCCGCGAGAGAATGGAGAAATAGAGAGTATATTTCGCAAATGAATGATCGTAATGAGAAACTGAGGCGCGTAATGAGACGAGGATAACGATTACTTACCAATGCTTTGTAAATAAAGATAATAATTGTAAATGGTCGAGTTTAAAGGGATGATAATGAGAGATTTTTTCATGGCCGAGGGCGGCGAATTCCAAATCGTAGTGTTGAAAAGCACATAGGTATATGTTAAATTAATATATTTACCTTATTAACATATTACTTTATGACATATTAATTTTGTTAAAGCAACACGAAGTTTCAGTGGACCGCTTTTAACGCCAAACTTTTTACCGTGTAACTTGCCGCAGTTGGTAGAGGAGACCATCGTTAACCGTATATTCCACATATCATTTCTACGAGGACAGGCAAGATGTCGGTAAACGCGATACATAAGCTTTTACTAGTTCGGGAATACTCGATCTGAACGTTATTAAAAACGATCCTAGTTGCGCAACTCGGACAGAAGATTGGCGTGTCTGGCGAAGCGAAATGTGACAATAATGCTTTTAGTTCTGGCCAACACAACAAAGTCTGAATAACTTCGGGAATATTTGTCGTCGCTTGTAAAACACTCGTCACACTTGATTTATCCCACGACGAATCAGTCCCAAATTAATTTCACTCAGACTGCATGGCGGGCCGTGTATTTTAAGAGCGAATTCATCGCCGCGATCGATTCGGGGGACCCGCGGAAATACGCGAAAATGTTTCCAAAAACGTAACCGAAGTTAAAACTTAAAACAAAAGAAAGAAAACGGGTAAGAAAGAAAAAGGATCGATGTCCCCTCCACGTGTGGAGGCAGACGGGGATTATCGGCGGTCGCCCGGTCGACCGGATGAATGTTACAAGATGTCCCAGATTTGTATACGAGCCCTATTCTTACTTGCGCCTTTTAATTAAAAGTGGGACCCGACGTCCGAGTGTTTTCCGTGGCGGGCGGACGCCGCCGAAATAAAAGCGGCCGTGTGTCGCGCGTTTCATGAAAGATGCACGAGCGCATATTGTATCAGGTTTGTATATACGCGACGCTTAAAATAACGTCGCCGAAGGCTTTCTCGCTTTTGCCGGCGAGAGACGTAGACGACGCCGCAGGACGACGACGAGGAGGACGACGTCTGAGCATGCAAATCCGCGCGCCTGAGAGAGCGGCGGAAAGTTGGCGGGGCAGACGGTTCGCGAACGGAAAACGATCAGTCGGCCTTTAACGCGCCGAATCGCTCGCCTCCGTCTGCTCGCATCCGTCGGCCGCTTTTATCGCCTCCGCCCCGCAAAAACGAGGGATTTGACGTATGCGTCGCCGCGGGGACCTCTTTCCGCATGAGGTAGCGACGCGAGATTCCGCCTCGCGGAGGTTTACGTCGCTTGCGCGCGAGTCGTTTCTCTTGTCCGCCCGTAATAAGCCTATTACGAATTCCCGGGCGAATCGAGCGCGCATCGTCGTCGTCGTCGTCGTCGTCGTCGCGCGATAAGCCCGATAACATCGCGGAGGGAAGCGAAAAGCAAAAAAAAAACAAACAAACAAACAAAAAGAAATCAGGAAAACGAAAACAACTCTTATCAGCTTCGACGCGCTTTCGGGCCACCCTCCCGAGATAAAGCCCCGCGGATTTTCTTCTTCCCTCCCCGGGAAGCTCCGTTACTCCTGACTTGACCTGGAACTAAACGGATAACGCTTGCCGCATCGATCTAAACGCAACAACGACCTCGCGAACTGATATTAGCCGTGTGCGCGCGCTATCTCGGATACTAGAATTAAGACGTCCGTTCGCGAAGAGTCCGGGGTATTTACCGGATTTACGAGATCGCCAGGCCGCGTGGCCGCGCGCGCTATTTCATTCCGGCGATACGAGCGTGTCGGTGCCGTTTATCCTCGTTTGCGTTACGACACGACACGGCACCGTGCGGGACAGGAGTGCGGGACGCGCGAGTGCCGATGCGCGTGCGTACGCGGCCGGGTGGGTGCGTGCGTGCGTGTGCCGGGTGCTTTAACGTACTCCCGTGTCGGTATTAAAGTTGCAACCGGGTGGGAGAGCAGGGGACAGCAGGGAACAGGGTGAGCCCGGCTGGAGACACGGGAGGAGAAAAGAGGCCGGAAGGGAAAGAGGGTTGATGCGGGATGCGGCGCGAGGGGGGGAGTTGCTGCACCAGCCACAACCTGGCTGGCTGGCTGGCAGGGTAACTGCCGAGCTATGTTTATTGCAACCCAGTTTGTAAAGCCCACTTTAAATGGAAATAACGTACCCGCGCTACTTCTCCCTTTTCTCCCCCTCCCCTCTCTCTTTCTCTCTCTCTCTCTCTCTTTGTCCCTCTCCCCCTCTCTTTCTCTGTGCCTCTCCCTTCTTGCCGTGGAAACAGAAGTTTTCGCGTTTCAGACGGCCCGTGCGCACCCTAGCATACAGCTGCATCTAAGTTCGGCCGTTTGGGAAGCGGCGACTGTTTCGCGCGCACGCGTTCTGTCATCGCGACAAATTGAAGGGACTAATTGAGCAAGGGCATGCGCGAGAGGGCATGCGAAAGAGCACGAGAGAGAGAGAGGGTGATATTTTCCTGGTCACACGGCGGCTCTCGGGCGTATAACGCATGCAGCCGCGCACGCATTTCGTTTGCAACTTCGCTCCTCGCGCGCGCCCCTCGTCGCGTTTCAAACGATTCCGCAATACCCGACATAGAATTCCAGGGGGGATTCCATTTGTAATTTTATGCGCATTCCGGCGTAATACGGGGGAATATTTGAAAAATCAGAGCTACGTCTGCTAGATGTGCGCGCGCTCGTGTCTGCGAATCCACGAGCGTCACCCGCGTTAGATATGTCTATAATTCGGCCGGCAGAATTCGGGTTGGGATTCTATTTGTGCGGAAATATTTGAAGAATCGGAATTATATTTACACACACATACACAGAGAGAGAGAGAGAGAGAGAGAGATGTATACACATGCACCTATAAGTGTTCTCGGTCTTGCGATTTATAAAATTACAGATTGACTTCTATCGATCGACTTCTATCAACTTCTCGAACTCTGGCGCGATTTGCGAGAAAAAGTCACCTAGAGGGAATAATTCAATATTAATTAATTCCTGTTTAGAAGAAGAATGACATCTATCGAAGTTTGGAAAAGTCTCGAGCTTTTCAACGGATTTTATCTCGAATCTCTACGTCTATGGTGATCGTTTACGTGTAAAAAAAACCCCCCCTTTATTTTTGGTAAAAAATAGCCATAGTTAAAATCGACATTTCGATCGAACACTGACGCGAATATTTATTTACGTGCAGTGCGCAACTCGACCACGTGGGTCGCTCAACCACGTGATCATAGCTCTCGCTCACGCATGCGCACGGCGTCTTTAAATGGCGCAATGGTGGCCGCATCGACGTGAGCATCGACCGAGGCTGCGTTCCGATATTCACCACTCCAGTGCTGGAAAATCTATAATATACGTGATATGAACTATAGATTTTAAGCACTGCCAGTGAGTATCTGAACTCAGCCCGAGCCGTAGCTGCATTTTTGAGCCGCGAAAAAGATTCCATTCGGTACAAAGACGCGTCGCTCGTTCTAAAACGGCTAGAAAGAGAGGTGCGATAAGAGGGATTTCCGGATCTCCGTGAGAAAACGAAACGCGATTAGTGCAAACCGGCGGCCGAAATTTCGCTTCATAATTAACAACCGTGATGATGAAAAAATCGTTTCTCCGACCGAGCAGCTGTATTTTTTCTTCCCACTGTGCGTTTTAATTCGCGCTGCTACGAGGATCTTTATGCACTTTATACACTCCATTTGGAAATGGAATATCTTATTCATTATACATTTTTCGCGAAGGTCCCTTGTGTTCAATTTGGTACCGTCGTAGTCGACGTCGCGGGCAATTTGCTCTATCTGCCGCATCGAGAGCGAATTTTCCTGGAAAAATGAGACGCCGTTCCGCCCTGTCCTCTGATCCCCTTTTGCTGTATCCGCGCTGCCAGCGAGCATACGTAAAAATTAATCTCAAGCTGACTGTCAAGCGGGCAGAAAAGTGTAATCCGGGTACAAAGGGTTAACGTGTCGCAGCCGCGAGACGTTTCCGACAAAAAAAAAAAAGCCGACTAGCCGCATTAACCGTCGCAGGTGCTCGCGCATTTCGCCGTATTAATAAAAATACGTCCGGATTTTCTCCGTAAGCCGAAACCTACGATAATCCTCGAGTCCGCGTATATACGGAAAGAATTATGAGACGCCGCGTCGCGCTTTGTCGCGGCCGCCAAATTTATCTTCTTCGGCACAACGGTGGAAATTGGTAAGAATGTCTCGGATTTAGCCGGAGATCTGCCCACCACTTTCGAGTGGATTTTTCCCTTCGGCGAAAAGATCAACGGCCCGAATTCGAGGGATGTGAAAATTGAGAGAAATTCTCCTTCGAAAAGCAGACTTCGATGATGCGAGGCGTTCGATAACAAAATCGCCTCGTTCGTCGTTTAATTTCAAGTTGACTCGATTTCACCGACAAATTCGTAACTCGACGATTTTCTGTTCTCTTTTGCAGGTAAGTCCGCCTATCGAAGGTCGCGCGTAATATCGCCTCGCTCGACGTACGGTAAGTTACGCGTTTTCATCTGCACACGAATCTCTCGTACAAACATTCTCGTCGTTGAAAACATCTTTAATAAATAATTTCGCGCTATAATCCGCTGAATAACGGGGAGTCGAGAGTGAAAGGCTTGTCAAAAACCAGACGTGAGTGCAGAGTGACAGTGACGGCTTCGCTCCAATTTAATCTCCCATCAATTTCGACGGATTCATCACAATCCGACGTTGCGGTTAAAGATAATTGTTTGACACCGGGTATTAAAAATGTGCGACGAACGGCTCCTTTGCGCCGGTCTGACAAGAAAATTTCGAATATTCCAAATCGCTCGAAAAGGCCACGGGTGAAAGCCGGTTCTCGCTCGGTCTGGCGTCCCGATTTTTATTCACGGGGATTTTTTCCGAGGGAGAAAAAGGACACCGAAGCAGTCTAGACCTCTGCGAGTTCGATTAGGGGCTTAAACGAGGAAACTTCGGCTTTGATACGGGACGCCGGTGAATCGTTATACGATAACCATCCCGAGACAGAAAGGAGACGCCGCCCGGAGCACCGAAGGGGATAAATTCACCCCGCACTTCTGTCCTATCTCTCCCTACCCTCTCCGCCACTTCCCCCTCCCCCTTCCGCGCGGGGTTCGGAACGACCGAGGGAACCGACGCGGCTATTCACGGCTTCAAGAAGATTCTCATAATCCAAATCGCACAGGTGAGGCGTCTACTCGGCCGCGAATTGGATATTCAACCTAATTCCCGCGGCGGCGAGAGAGGGCCGTAATGTAACTCCACTTAATTCCCAATCGGCTTAACCTACATGCAACGACGCTCTCTCGGCGTCCTCGTCCCGTCCCGTGCCGTAATGTCGCGTCGCGGCCGTTACACCCCGCAGCCGGGGCCGCTTTTCAGCCCTCGCGGAATATAACGGGGAACATTTCAAGAACTCGGCGCACGAATGGGCACGTTCGCTCCGCGATTATAAAAGTCACACGTGCTGTGTCCTCCCTCCCCCTCCCTATCTCACTTTTCGCGCCGGCACGACGCTATCTTTCACGGCCGCGACGTTTCTCGTCTCATAACTTCCGGACAGATCGATCCTCCTGCCGACGGCACGCGTACGTCGATAAGTCGAAGCTCCAGCTCGGGTGTAACAAAAACTGCAAACTCGACGCTGTAACTAAACGTCGCGCAACTAAACTTCTTCTGTAAACTGCACGGAGACGCACGCCCGAAATTTCGATCGCGACCCTCGCTCGTTCTTCTTCCCGGGCTGACGAAGGGGCGAAGGAGGAGGCGGCTCGTCCTTATTTGGCGGAAGGATTTCAGGTGTTCCGCCCGCGGCGGCGAGAGCCGGCCGGATAACTGAGTTTACGATGCAAATTCCGGCAATATTTCACATCCGACAGTCGAACAGATATTTGCAATCCGCCGCTCCATTATTTATTTACCGGGTGGGGATATGAGGGGAGAAGAAAAAAGTGTAGCGGAAGCTCTTGCGGCGGTTTTCGTGAATAACGAAGCGCCGGCGAATTGAGAGTAGCAGCCCCTACGAAAGAGGCGGGGAGGGATGAGTGGTAGAGAAATGCGGAGAGACAGAGAAAGAGAGAAAAAGAGAGACGGTAGGGGAGGGAAGAAGGCAAGACAGGGGCAAATGAATAGAGCGGAAATACGGACGTGAGGAGGCTTGGTTATAGCGCGATTGGCGCGCGCGTGCAAGCGTTGTTTCGATGAAAATGGAATTAACGTGTCTTCGTCGGAAAAAGGAAGGAGTTTTCTCGAGCCTCGCGGGACGAGCCGGTAATTAAATTCGCGGATAGCCCGCCGACTTTGGAATATCCGATTACGACCGCGGCAGTGGCCGTTAATTGCCGCCTCTCGTCAGCGTCAGCGTAGGACTGGCGAAAGAGACAGACAGACAGACAAACAGACAGAGAGAGAGAGAGAGAGAGAGCTGCAATCGCTCTTGCGCGACTTCTCCCGACTCCCGTTTCTTTTCCCCGGTTACACCTCTCCGAGGAAGCATCGCCGGAAATGTAATATGATTATATTTATAAGAAAAACACTCGGGGAGAAGTGGGCGCACGCGCAAGCGAACGAAGGAGCTCCGAGTGTCGTAGGAAATACCCCGAAATTCGTTTCGCTGTCGCTCGTCGCTCGCGGTCGTATTTTCCGGTAACAGCTGGAAACTCGACCATCTCCCGGCAAAGTTCGCGGGGGTACGACGGGTACCTGGGTGGGATGGGTGGATAGGTAGCTAGCTAGCTAGCAAGCACGAAGTTGGTTCCCTTCTTATCGCTCGCGACGATAAGTTTCACTTAGGTCAGCGGGGGATAATCCGTACCGCGCGGGCTATACGTGTGTACATACACATATGCTGTATATGTATGTACATACACACGTATATATACATATATACATATATATATATATGTATAACACGCGAGACGCAGCGGTAGTATAACATAAGATTCGAAATGGCGGGCGACGTTGCATGCGCGACATAAATCATTAAGTTAGCGGTTCCTCTCGCATATCTGGTCGCTTTACGAGGTCGCAGCGGCACCGACGCCGACGCCGCCGAGGGCGACGCGTCGTCTCGTCTCGCGTTATTCCTTTTACCGGCGAGCAAGCCGGACCGCAATTCGTTTCTATTTTTACTTCGTTAGCCGCGAGTCCGATATCGCGACTCGGCGCACCGTTCCATTATGCTTTGTGCGAAATTTATTATGCCGTATCTCGCCGCCGCACGCCGGAAGATCGCCCGATAGCGAGACGAATCGACGAGCGGAAAGTAGCGCCGGAGCCGCTCGCGAAACACCGAAGGTCCCGAATGCGCTGTCCAGCGGCAGCGTCTGATATACGAACGTAGAACACATTCGACGAGATCACCCCTCCGTGCGATTCGCGGGTGATTCGGGGTAAAAATTCGAATCGTAAAAATTCGAATCGTAAAATTTGAATCAGGGGTGAGACCTGGAATTTCCATTTAAAGAAAGAGGTGATGAGGAGAGCTCCACACTTGTATGCGTAGTAGCTTTCGTCAATTTACTGAGAAATCGCGAGCAAAGTCACGAGCGGGAAACGACCCACGAATCACGTAGTGTTGGCGAAAAATGGTATTACAGATTGTTCTTTCTCTGTGGGTGTGAATACTTTTTTTTTCATAATATAACGTACTTACGAACGTAATGTATTTATTAACGCGAGGGGTGAATTTTTAATTTCTTAAACTACCATTATTTCACTTTGATTTATCGTTAGTTTATTTATATTTTTATCATTTGTCGTGATTATTTTATGTTTACTTCGGTCAAAACGGAAAGTTTTTCAGATAGTTGAAGTCATTCGTTACTTCTTTCAAATACCGTTTCTTTGTGGTGTCCAAAAATGACAATTTCGGTCGTCCAAATAATGATATTTTTTTCAGTGCTAAACCATTTTTCTTTGTGAAGGATCATCCATCAAGAATGTCAATCTACAGGGATTTCGTTTTCATTCAACGATTTCGAAAGTTACGAATTTTTTTCTTCGAGTGGAAAAAATTTCATGTTTTTCTGTGCGTTCCGGTCGACTAAACCATGCGGAAATAGAAACGAATTGCGGTCCAAAAAATTATAAATATTGAAAGTTAAGCAACGAAAATAGGGATCTGAAATAATATCAAAACATTGTTCTCCCATCGATTTACTTGTATATAGCAAGAAAAATGATTTCGTTCATAAATGACTCACGAATTACACGGCTTTAACGAAAAACAGCGAATCATATGAAGGGTTATAGACGAGCGTACCAGAGACGAAAGCGCACCGGACGACGCTGCAACCGGTGTCAAACATAGCAACGTTGATAAATTTAACATGGCAAGAAAGATCCCGATCGGTTATGCGCTGAAAATTTCACTGGTTTTCACTACGAATTTCTTGACTCTTGGCGAACCAACATATGTATGCTCACGAGATTAATAGCCGTTTGATATACATATTTGCTGAAATAATTCAGCAAATCTTCTTTGACCGTGAGATTTGCATTTTTGCCGATTAATACATAAAAATTTCTATACAATAAGAACATTTTGTACTTGTGTTAAAATCGATCCTTGTTAAAATTTCTGCGTTAAGTTGTTAACATACTCGTGCGTTAATTTAACATATTGTGTGCATATCATCTCAATATTTTGGGTCAAGTCGATATTCAACATGCGCAGATGTTAAAATAACACATTTCATACTTCAATGTCGATTAACCTATAACAGATATTATAATTTTTTATTAATTTTGAATAAAATTTGTGCGGACCGTTTGGGACAAGTGCGAGACATGTTATATATTTAACCTAACAAGATTTTTTTACTGTGTAGCATGGTTTAGTCGACCGTAACCGCATTTCTCGAAATTGCGCTCTCTCAATAATTCAACCTCCTTTTTGGCCTCATGAAGATTTCCGGGGTATCGATTTTCGAATCCGTCCGATCGAATTCCACGCCCGATAGCCCTAGAGATTGGATTAGCGCGCCGGGCCCGATTAGAAATTTATTTCTATCAAACGGGAGAGCGTGGCTGCTCGCATTAACCTACGTAACCTACGTAAGCTACCTATTTCGCTAAACACTCTCTCGCTTTCTCTCTCTCTCTCTCTCTCTCTTTCTTTTTACGTTATAGCGAGGCGCGGCGTCGTGGATTTTACAACGTGTCCTCGTGTCGTACAGAGATCGAGAGTGGGCGTAACACCGCTATGTCGTGTTAATTAGGAGCCGGTACATTCGCGCTCTCAAACACCGCGAAAGGCGGCGGCGTCGGCGGCGGTTAATTCCACTTTGGTCGTTTGCCGAGTCGCTGTCTTCGCCGTTATAAACGTGCATCAAAGCAGCGCGCTACGTTCGCGAGAGTTATCGGCGATTGAGCGCGCGAAGCGTTCCCGAAACCTGCGGTTCCCGAAATTCCCTCGATTTAAAAGGACGAAACGGCAGAGTTTCCCCACAACGATGACGGCAAAGATGACGGCGATTTTTTCGTTTCGTTAGGCAACTCAAAATCTCAGACTGTCAGAGGCTGGAAAATGAAATAAAATATTTCTCGCTTTTCGTGGGTTTGTAATGCAAGGTAACTTTTTAATCTTTAAAAACGCACTCCGGCCATAAAAGCAGCTCTCTGCGCGGTAACTTTTTAAAAACGGTTTTTTAACTACAACGTACAACTTTGAATACTTGTTTAAAAATAAATTGGCCGTGAATTTTTTCAACATTTTACAGGCAATTTTTGCGATACGCAGAAAGAGAGAGAGAGAGGGAAAAAGAGAGGAAAAGGAGAGACGGCGTGTGTTAAAGAAAAAGAAGAGAAAAGGCTGCGAGAACGATCGTTGTTACTTGTTGATCGATAAATTTCACAGCAACGCTACGTGTGCCGCAACTAGTTAGACGTCGGCTAACGTAACAATAGTTACATATGCATTTTGTGGGGTTAACAAGTTACACAAGTGAATTGCTCGCCTGTGTACCGTGTCGCGTTAAATTATTCCGCAGCGTCCCACTGCCATTATTCCTAAGCCAGTTAATCCAGCGTCCGTTTCGTCAGGACCATTGCACCCACTAAATTTTTCACTCTCCAAA
Organism: Dinoponera quadriceps; assembly: GCF_001313825.1. Taxonomy (NCBI): domain Eukaryota; kingdom Metazoa; phylum Arthropoda; class Insecta; order Hymenoptera; family Formicidae; genus Dinoponera; species Dinoponera quadriceps. Next base: position 1,511,562 of record NW_014556124.1, read on the forward strand.
CTGAAGTAAATCCCTCTCTCCCTCTCACTCTCTCTCTCGCGCGCGCGGCTCGCCTTCGCGAAAAACGCAACGCGAGCTTTTTCACGAGATTTAACCACCGTCGCACAACGTGGCGAGCATTTAATTGATATCGCGAACCGACGTTAACAAAATGAAGGAAAAGAAAGTCGGTAGGGTTGGAAAAATAATGCGGTAGTAACGATCGAGTACCGATGGGAAGGTTCGTCCTTTGATCGCTCTGCGAAAGTCCCGTAAGAACGCGTAAAACCGCAGCTCGATACGCGGATACGCGGGGCAATTGAATGCGACGATTTATAGGAGCTTCAAGGGTGGGCAGAATTAACCAGGCGATTTTGGAAAAGCTCACGTGCATAACGCGAGCAACACGAGGCACGTAAGCAAAAACAAATGGAGCGCAATGGCGCCATCGAAGGGATTCCGCACGGACTTCCCAGTCGGTTACTCGCCGATTACAGCGAAATACCTTGCATTGTAACCGGCACGTCGGTCGAGCGTGCATATGCACACACACACGTGGGCATGCACGCGCGTAAACACACACGTGTGCATAGGCGAGCGTGCGAGTGTACACACTTGGAAGTGCATTACGAGATGCAAGGTCGTGGTGCGGCAGGGTTAGGCGAAGCGTGAGCGCCGGCGTCGACGACGATGTCGTGTTAATTACTCTACAGCGCTTCGTCGCCTTCCAACACGAGGAGCCGGGACCCGTTTCGAAGCCCGTTAATCCGCCGCTCATTGTTCCCGCCGGCGTTCGCTATTCGAGCAGCTCGCTAATCCGCGAAAGTCGCGAACGGAGGGACGGCGACCAACTGCGAGAGAGATGCAGTCGCTCCTTCTCGCCCTCCCTCCCCTTCCTCTCTGACAGGAAACCTCGACGTTAACCCTCGAGTACTCAGAACGACCGGTCTTTGGTTAACCGTGCTCGAATCCGGCGGCTTCCGCGGAGTGCCGATGCCGAGGCTGAGAAGCCTTCCATGCGATATCTCCGACTCGCGATTTCACGGCGAGCGAGAGGACGGTGACGTCCGACGGGAAATATGTCTCGCGTGGGTTGCGCGGTTTTTTAAGGAGCGAAGTCTCCCACAAAGTCGTACGCTCCGGTGTGTATCCGAGGAATCCGGACGAGGCACGACGTACGTGAATCGATAAAAGAGTTAACCGAAGACCGCCGTTAAACCGCGAATTTTCTCCCCGCTTTGAGATGAATTTTCTCGAGTCTTGGAAGAAGTGGGTCGCACCACTGTTGCACCGAAGCCTCTCCAATTGTTAAAGATTAATGACGTGTGTACGTGTGCGCGTGTGTGTGTATGCGTGAACGTATATATGTGTGTACGTGTGCACGTACTTCGTGCGGAGGACGAGGGAGGAAATCGTTTAAACGCTGTGTTACAAGATAAGCCCGACAGGCACGGATGTACCAAACTCGACTATAAATTCAACGAACCATTAATTTTCGGTGCCTTCGCTGCGCTCGAATATGCCTCGAATCCGGAATGAAAATCTCTGACAATTTCTGTCTTCGCGAATCTCTCTCTCTCTCTCTCTCTCTCTCTATCTCTCCCCTTCTCTCTTCGAGCCAGGCTTTTTGAGCATTCGGTCGGCCGTGTGTGCATGCGCGTAACTGTCTGCGAAAAGTGTAGCGTATATACTTTCCGGACACGTATTCGCGGAACGACGTCGCGCGGAATGGTAGTACGACTTGCATACGATGTTTTCGATCTTACCTGGGGGAAATAACGGGAAATATTTCTGATTACCGGCCCTTCGCAGCGCTTTATCGTGCGCCATCGACTTGAATCCGCGAAAAAGAAAAATGAGAAACCGGACTCTTCGTATGTATCGCGGGCACGAAAATCGCCCGGTGTCGCTTCTACGATTTGAAAGTCCGGAAGTAGCGAATTATCTCCGAAATAAATGATTCTATGGAAAAGTGTTTGAGATCAAGCCTGCAAAATTATACCGGATAGCTATGTCTTTGTGATCCTGGAGTAATCTTGGAATGGCCTGTGCAGATGACCTTAAAAAAGTTAAATCAGGACCTCCACTTTTTATTAGAGATTTTGATGACTGACGTCGAAACTTTTTCAAAACACTACGATAATGTCCAATTTAGGTCTTTAGTTCAAAAGTTTGAAGGGTTAGATGGTGACCTGCCGCCCCAGCATCAGCGATACCTGATGGACATTGTGGAGAGGTTGCTTAGTTAGACTTCGCCCGTGTCTGAAAAGAGCCGATCACACAATCGGCCCTTTGTGTGATCCGAAAAACCTGCCCGCAGTGCCCCCATCGGGTAACGCTGATGCTGGTGGCGGGTCAATATTTAACCCTTCTAGATCCTAAACTGAATTCCGAATTGGACATTATCCTGGTGTTCCAAAAAGGTCGCGACGTCAGTTATCAAAATCTGTAATAAACAAATGGTGGTGCCCATTTAAGTGTTTTTAAAATCATCTCGACAGGTCATTTCAAGGTCACTTTAAAGTCATAGAGACTGCCTGCCATCTAGCACAATTTGTTAAACACTGCAAGTTTAGTCTGAAACATTGTATCATAAAACCAATTATTTCGAAGATAATTGGCCGTTTTTGGACTTCCAAACCACCCTGTATGTATGTTTCTGCATACCTCTATTTGTGACTGAAAATAGAGACACTTAAGGATTACCCTTTCAAATGTTCATGCGTATATCGCTCAGTAAAGATGTCTCAAGTAGTATGTAGTACTTCTCTCCCTTTAACTCCCCCTTTCCTATATCTTTTAGCATTTAACCGTGATATACGTCTAATAGCGACTCGCAAACTTCCACTTCGCAATCCTCGAGGACGGTTCGAGCTTTGTAAAAAAAAAAAATCGCGCAAACTCGCAACGAGTTCTTCCATCGACAATAAATCCAACGTCCTGCCGATAATTGCGGCGCATCGCGATCGAAAGTTTCCGGAGCGCGACGGGACTTCGGTCGGTACTTGAAATAGGAAGTTCGAGTGGATTCGCTGGAAGAAAGAGGGGGGGGGGGNGGGGGGGGGGGAGGGGAAAGAAAGAGAGAGAGAGAGAGATTCTCTCTTCTGATCCGGCGGGAAATTATTTACCTTCTTTATTTATCAGCTAATGAGAGAAAGAGACGCTCCCGTCGTCCTCGGGTGCCGCCCGCGCGCACAACTTTCTCCGGGCGCTCGCTCGCTCGGTTCGCGACAAAAGAAGCGCGATACTTTAGCCGATAGCCGGACCGATAAATCATTTCATATCCGGCGGGGAGGCTGGAAAACGTTGACATTAAACGATTACCCGTTCCGTGGGATATTCGCCGATCAGGCGAAATCCCCGTAGGCTCTGCATACGGCGGAGTTTTATCGGTTCCCGCTGCCACTTGCATCGCCATTCAAAACGGTGATCCGTTATCGTTGTAATTGCGAGACGAAACGACATTTCTCAAGAGAAGCACCGGAAAGGGGGGGGGGAGGGGAGCGAGAATCAGATTAGATCGGACAGGATCACATTTTTCTCGTTTTTATACTCCGTGAGATCCGGGGTCTTCCGCCCGCGAGAAACGTCGACGATGAAAAATCACAATAACGAATTTCGAGTGAACTTTTCTCGAGTATCTGTTAATATTCAGATCGATCATCCCTCCCCCTCCCCCGGCGTCGAGGGAAGTCTATCGCGCCGCACAATTTTCAGATAATAAATTCTAACGTTACCGTTGCTAATTGACCGGGCGACGTAAGTGAATTTCCGCGCGCTTGGAACGAAGATACGGCGAATTATCGGCGGGGGATGAAATTTGAAGGAAAAAACCGCAATAACGGAAAATAGCGTGGGAAAATCGGCGGCCGCGTCACTTCGGGGGATGAAGTGTACGCGCGCGCGTCGTTTATCTTGAAAATGCCGCGCGGCGGCAAATTTCGAAGCGAATTGAGATAAAACGCAGATTTACGTCGAGGCGTCCGCCTTAACGAGATTTTCAAGATCGATTCTCCTCGCTTCTCGCAAGGTAAATGTTTCACCTGTATGCGCTCGCCGGCTTCAATTTTACGTACTCTATTCGCCGTACACGTCTCCCCCCCCGAGATAATGACTTCTTTCGGCTTCAATTAATATTACTTCTTCCCGTCTCGGACGCACACCTACAACTACTGAATTATTTCTTCTCGGCCGCTCGCCGGTGACGAGCGAGTCGCTTCCTCGCGTTCGTCCGACCGAAAACTGCCGGCTAAATCCGCGCAGAGGAAGAGAGACAGAAAGAGAGAAAGAAGCGATGAAACTAAAGTGAATCCGGATTAAAACAAAAATAAAAATGAAAGAAAGGCCCCCCTCGCACCTCAACGGGAATTACGGTCCGAGGAGATACCGGCTTGTAAATACGAGCTTGTACGTATATGCAGACCGAAACAGGAAGTCGGCGCGGAGAGCTCACGGACTTATTGCCCGACGCGAAGTATCGCATTCAAATTGCAATCGCAGCGAGTGCGAGTGGCGGCGCCGGCTTAACGTACCGAAAAATTAAAATGGATTATTTGCGGCCGGTAGCGGAGCGTTCGCGCGGCCGCCAGGGAGATTTAAGTTCGCTGCCGGGATTGCTTTAAAAAAACGAGCCGCGCGCGAAGCGCGCGCGAGAAGCTGCACGGAGGTACGAAGGAACCTCGTCGCGACGCACGAACTCCCCCCCCCCCTGGCCGAGCTTTTTNAGCTTTTTAGGATTAACGAGCGCGGAGATAACGACGGAGAGATCTCATCGGCGGTAACAGCCGCGAAGATAATACCGGGACTTTCGATCCCGCTGACGACGACGACGACGACGACAGCCGGGATTCGTGCGGAGGACTCTCTTCGCGGCGCGCCGCGAATTATTATTCCCATTTCCGGGCCCGCCGTACGTTTCGGCCGTAATCGAGCGGTATTAAATATGCGAGTACACGCGGTGGAAGCTGCGAGTCACAAAGGCAAATCATATTTCACGACTTAATTCGAGAACTTATCTCACGACGGCGGCGGAGATTAGTTTTAATGGAATCGAATAAATTCTCGCTTTTTTCTCTCTTTCTCTCTCTCTCTCTCTCTCTCTCACGAGCCACCGTCGCGAAACCGAGGCATCCCGCGCGTCATTCCACGATTTCTCAAAGTATCCTTCGTCACTCTCGGTATACATTCGCTCGTGAAAAAGGGGTTATCAAGCGGGGAAAATCTGTATATCATGTAATGAGGCGAGAACATTCGGGCCACTGGAACTCGGATCTTTAATCGCGCTGCGAGAGTCTTCCGTCTAATTTCCTGAGATTCGTTTTCGCTTAATGCGAGAAGTCGCCGTTATTTTCCCGAACATACTTTTCTCCCCGTCTTAAACATGCTGTAGATGCGCGCGCAAAGATATACACAGGGTGTCCCGTTCCACGTCCTCGCGAAGTTTACCCCCGTTGGTCCGGGACACCCTGTATAGAATATGACAAGTATGTGTAGATATCGTAATTAAATTTTCCGAAGATTTAGATTTTAACTGCGCTGCATGTTTTTCCCTAATCTCTTAAGACGCGCTTCCGCCCGGGCGCGCGTATCGCGCTAATTCCGTATTATCGCCGGCACGCACGACGTCGACAAATTCGGGACTTCGCGAATAATCCGCGGGGATCGATCTCGGCGCACTCACGAAAACGATCTCTCGGAAGTTTCGCGAGGTGTTTCTCCAGGACGCGTATATCGCGCGAAATATTTCCTACGGATGTCTGCTACACCTTGATTAATGCTCGTGTCTTAACCCTTTATTACAAGCCTGTCAGCTGAGACCCAACAAGCTGGTGAGCAAGGTGAGAGGAAGAGAAAGAGAGAGAGAGAGAGAGGAGAGAGAACGGCAATGGGATCAAAACTACTCTCAGCCGTCGGAAGCAACGATGACGAATGCTTTTCCTGTGCAAGAACAGAAGGTGCCGCGATTCTTCGCTCGTTTCGCTCCAAGGGTCGCCCCATGTTTACACGTAGCTTCGATATTTTTTTTTTTAAATGACCCCGGGGAAATTAACGAGCGGCGAATTCAATGCCAATTTGCATCGGAAAAGGTCTACACGTGATGACACACCCTTCCCTTCCCTCGAGAAAGATTGAACCATTTTCGGGAATTGGGGGATGTATTTCGGGAAGTTTTCTCCCCGACAATTGACTCGCTTCATACAGGACTTTCCAAGTCGAAATTTTGGCCTTGTATTAAACCTTTAATTCTACAATATAATAGGAGCTAAGATAGCAAAATAGGTTCAATTTCAATTCCAATAATATAATTTCTACTTTGACTCTTTCTGATGATGTTTAACATTTCTGTTTTCGGAAATTTCGACATCAAAATTTCGACTCGGATTAAAACTATCCAAAATGTTTTTTTATATTAATAAATGTAATCTATTTTACATATAGAAAAATGCGTATAATTCAATTAATATAAGGGAACAGAAACAGCATAAATTTTTTCTTTAAAGATTTCTAAAAAGATTTCCAAAAACAAAAATCTTCATGTAAAAAAGGATGTGTAGTTCAATTATTTCACTCGAGGAAAGCAATTCTCGGGGCGTAAAGCGAAAAATTCGAAGAGTGAAGTGAAAAATTCCCTCATACATTATTCCGGCCGAAAAAAAAAAGATCTCCCAAGAATTCTTTCTCGATTTTCTTGGTAACAAAGTCGATCCCTCTTTTCACAACTCCGTCGATTAATTTCGAAGTATCTTGGTAAATGAGTAAATTGACTTCTAATTACTCACACATTAGGTAAATAAGTTGCGCTGCTTGCGGGCTTGATACACGCGACCAGCGCGGCGAAATAATCGAGAGATTAATGCTTCGGGGGAAAGAACGCAGGCCGCGAAAAATTAAAAACTCTTTTCCAACTTTTCTCCCTGAAATATATACGCACGAGAGGATTAAAAGTTGCGGCGATGTGTGAGAGAGCGAGATTTCCAACAGGAGTTTAATAGCGTGCGCACTCGTATATTATATTCACACAAGCGGGAATACTATGACCCTGTCTCTTCCCCCCTCTCTCTCTCTCTTCCTTCGTCTCTCTCTCTCTCTCTCTCTCTCTCTCTCTCTCGTTTTAATTACATAAACGTTCTCGGCACCTTACGACAAACACAAGAGAGGCCGCGTTATCGGCAATAAACGGGGAAATTTTCGTCTACGTATCTCTATCGAGACGTTGAAAGAGAACGAGAGAAAGATAGGTAGACGGTCGTTATTGGCGGTGACTCGCCAATTTCAACGTGAAAATTCTGAAGCCAACTCGGGGGAAAAAAGCGGTAATTAGCGCACGTCACTTACGTCGTCGGTGCGTCCGCTCTCTCTCTCTCCCTCTCGTGAGAACGGTATCTTTATTTTCCCGGTTCGGCCAGGCTGTAGCGTGGTGTCAGGAGGTAGAATTAACGTCGAAAAATGAGGTATTACTCCGGTAATAAGGCCGAGTCTCGCGGCCAGTCGTAAATCGATACCACGATAGCATGTGATAACCCGCTCGTAATTTCTGCCCCTACACACACACATATAGGGGCGCCCACACACACACACACACACACACACGCACATCAGGAATTTATCCTCCTCGGGATTATACCGGGGCATCGTTTTAATGAAGAACCACGAGAGCACTGGCAAGTAAGCGCCGCCCGGAGCTTCATTTTTTTCGCCGCCGACCGAGAAACCGATGTTAATAGCCGCGGCTGTTTTATGCTGCCGCGGAACAAAGCGCGGACCGTATTGTCCGGGCTAATTAGCGGGGTCGGCGGTTCGAAAGTCAAATTTTTTAACGACGCGCGCTTCCTCCTCCCTCCTTTCACATCTTTCTCCTCATTTCTCTTCCCTCCTCGCCGCTTTTTTCCGAAAGTTCCCCCCGCTTCCTTCCTCGCAGAGAAAGAAAATGGATCTCGGCGCGTCCCGGGACACTATTTCCGGAATGGCGAACGGAAAATTCCGCGGCGGAAGAAATTTATAATAAACCGGGCGCGGGCGTGTTCCCTCTTTCTTTCTTTCCCGCGGATCGATAAGGCACTACCGCCACGCCGAAACTTAATCCCGACGATCTCTCCCTCCTGCCCCTCCCCCGCACCATCGCTTCTCTCTCTCTCTCTCTCTAGTCTTCGTTCTTCCGCGACGAAAAGGCGAGTCGCTCGGCGGGCGCTTCCTCAGAGGAGACTTTTATGAAGACACGTCTTACAGGGTTTCCACCCGGCTTCGCTCCCTCGCGCCGGCATTTTTCACGCGCGTCGGCCGAAGGTCGGATGCGACGTACGTCACGGGGAATTTTCACCCGCGCAATTCCTGCGGCTCGTAAAGTTTCTCGCGTCCCGCACCGCCCCTTTGCCCGCCGGAGTGGACGGGAGCGCGCGAAAGTATTAAGCCGTAACGAACCCGGGCCGCACTCTCGTCTCTCCGTCGAGGTAACCGACGCGACGTAGAGAGCCGTATATTCCCCGGACCCTGGCGTTACCGCTGAATCTCGACGTGGACGATAACGAGACTCGTCCCCGCCGAAATCGCGTACCCGCCCGGATTTGTCGCGCCACCAGGTCGCAATAATAGCCGGCTCATGATCCGCAGATAAATCACCGTCGGCGTCGTCGCCGTAATCAGGATTTTGATTGATCGAGGCATCGATACGCGAGAATACGGTCGACTTGTTTACCAGATTCGACACACAACACCGCGATCCGTCAATGACGCAAATTGCACGGCGATTTTCCGCGATCCCGGCGCGATACACGCCGATTCTCTTATCGCGGTTTCCGCCCTGTCCGAGAAACACCGGTATCGATGCCGCCAGGTAAAACCCGCGACCCGAGTATCCGCGGGATCCCGCAGGAACTCGAGTTTCTTTCCCGGAGCGAAAGATTTGGCTCGAGACGGGAACGGGGAAAGAGGGATGAAACGCGGGATTTCGTTCCGCACTTCATTCAGCCGCACTTTTAATTCGTGCTTTCAATTTCACGTTTGCAGCTCTAGTTCGAACTTAATCAAACGCTGTTGTTACCGTTGTTGTTGTTGTTGCGCGAACGTGCATTTAGAGGTGGAAAATTGAGAGAGTCGTTAAAATTTCAAAGCAACACGGCCGCCTCTGCAAAATTATCGCGATTTAAACGTGGAAATGAGTGTAAAGCGGCAGCAGCGCGAAAATAAACACTTTTCCGCGGGAACGGCCGGCGCGAGAATAAACTCCGCACTGAAAACGCGCGATTCGCTTTTGGTAATCGTATCGATGCATTAAGTCGACAATGCGGAAATCATTCCGCCCGCTCGCTAGCGGAAATACCGCGATAGGAATTAAACGTGTCGAATAACAAAGCGAATTTTACATTGACCGGAATTCGCGACGCGAGCGTGTCGTCGCGCTGTTCCCGCCGTGTTGAGCCGCGATTGTCTCTCTCTCTCTCTCTCTCTCTCTTCTCCACGATTTCCACGACAGTCGAGAGATTGTTCTTGTCGCAGCATCACCGTCGCTATGTCGTGCGACGTGCGCGGCGGTTCGAGATTTTCGCGAAACACGAATTCCCGAAACTCCCCGTCGCCGAGGCATTTCGGCCTCGCGAGCGAAACAATCCAGCGGCGCTTAAACTCCCCTCGTCCTCCCCCTCGTCGTCGGGCGTTCCTCCCGTCGGCGGGAATCGGCGGCGCGGCGCCGACGTATCCGCGGCTAAGGTAGACACAGACTCTCAGCCGGATATAAAGCCGGAGACGTGGTAAATCGTAAGGGACCGCGCGCACGACTAGACGATAAAAGTCAGTCGCGACGACTTCGATCGCCACGTCTCGATTTATAGAGCGGCACGGCGATGTGCGCGCGCTACGGCGATTAATCCGCCGTCGGATCGCAGTGAAATGCGATATTTATAGAATACACACCGCCGTTCCCCACCGGCGCGACGTTCGCGCACCGGGCATCGCTCGCTCTTTGCCGGAAAGCGAAATTGCTTTGTGCCCGGCCTGACACGTCGATACTCCTGTGGAAACGTAACCCCCGCGCCCTGCTTAAATATAGATCCGCGAGGCGGATACACGTTGTTATAACACACGGCCGTTGTAAATGCCTCAAAGCGTATTACATGCATCTTTTAGAGCGTTATTTTTTGGAACGCGTTATGCAGAAACACACACGCAAGGGCATACATAGAGAGATATTGCCACATAGTATGTGTGTGTGTGTAGATACAGGAGAGCGCAGCACAGAGGAACTGGTGGTGTTTTAGCAACTTAAGGTTGCTATCAGATTAACGAAAAGAATTATCGCTCGTAGAAAACGACTCAAATTTGCTTGATATACGCCTAAAATGGTTTAATATATGCGGGCGATAGATTAGTTTCATGACTCTACAAGTTTTTTTTTTTCGAAAAATTAAAATCATTGAAAAGAAATATGGCCGTGCTTGGGGCACGGAGAACCATGAATGTGCTTCTGTATGCCTCTAATGAGATTTCATACGGGAATAGTAATAGAAACAAGTTTCCGTTGAAAACAGCGCTGAACCCCTGTACATCCGCCGGTCCGCCCTCTCTCGCCCTTAAATGCGTTGAAATGAAATTAGTAGACAGCGGCAAAAGGACGACGAGCCATTGGCACTGGCGACAAGATGCAACGGCGACAGAGAGACGACGGCGTTCTCTCGAAACGAACACGGGCACACACACGATGCTGCGGTGATTCGAGGGCGCGAGTTTATTCAAAAATTCATGAACGCCCTTGTGCACGACGCATTCGGCAGGGCCGGGCGCGCACCATAGATCCTGGTAAACTCGCCTTGTGTACACCCTCTCCGAGGACCGGTAATCGATTTTCTCGGGGCGAACGCGGCATTCGACTCGAAGGCACCACGCAAGAGCCGGGGCATTGACGAAGAAAGAGAGAAAGAGAGAGAGAGAGAGAGAGGCGCGAGCGAAGGGCGAGGCGGGGTAATCGAAGGCGGGTAAAAGGGGGCGCAGCCTCCATTTGTCATTCCGCTGATGGCATGTCTGGAGAAAATCGCGAAATAGGTCCGAACCGACGATCGTGCTCGAATTCCCCGCGGGACCTTCGTCGAAAAGCTCAGCGCTCTCGAACCTTCTCTCTCTCTCTCTCTCCCTCCCTCTCTTTCGCCGCGAAAGTTCGCCCGTTACTTCTTTTTTCACCATAGTGTGTTTGCCTCTTGAGAGTATTCGCCCTCGCGGCCTAAACGACGCGGCGCTTCTTTCCATTTCCCGACTCGCCCCGGCTGATGTTTTCGCCCGTCGAAGGGCATCGTCCGCTCCTCCGGACTGAATTTTACGGGTAAGATGCAAGGAGAAGTTCCGACACGGTGGAGGACGTTATATCGATGTACAATGGGATAAGCGCGATAATCTAATTATCTCCGAGGAAGGTCCCGGCGTGTATCTCGTTGTCGTCGTCGCGCGTTCGGCGACCCGGCTATGCTAAAGCGCGATCGCATTACAATGGACACGCGCGGAGAGAGAGAGAGACGGCAAGAAACCCATCCAATCTTCCCTATCTCCTCCGCGGGGTCGGTCTCGACGTAACATAACCGAATGGGAAACCAAGAGAATCAGTAGCGAACGATTGTGTTCTTCAAAGAGTCGATCGCGTTTCTCCCGCCCGACGTCGCTTTCCGACGTCGCTCGTACGTGTCTTCCGCCCTCCTCCGCCTCGGCTGCCTCCATTTCTCCTGCTTTTAATCCCTCCCGGTGAAATCGTGCGCCACGTAATTCCGCGCTGCCTGTTTTTCCACGGAGAACGTGATTCTCTCTTTCCTTCCCCCCCTCTCTCTCTCTCTTTCTCTCCATCCATCCAGCTGTCTCCTTCTTTCATTCTACTTCTCACCCTCTATGAAGAGCGAGATCCCGATCGGCGAACGACACGCGTTGCGTGTTCAAAGACAGCCGGCGTACAACGTCGATCGGGACGACGTTCGTGGAGGTAACGCAATTTGTCGCACCGAAGACCGATTTCGTCTCGAATTTCATCGTCCCGCCGCCGTCGCCGCGGCTCCTTACACGTCGTGGAAAGACGAGGACGCTATCGATCCCCGCGTCCCGTCCCGAATTATATACCGCCTGAATTCGACGCGCGTCCCATCCCGGCTTTTCAGCCGGGCGCGCAACTTCACCCGGCGAAGCCGGTTAATATCGTTAACGTCAATAAATCAGGCTCGTAACGCTCGATCAACCGCGAGCCGCGAATGTAGCTGTAACTTCCATTACGAGTTCTCTCTCTCTCTCTCTCTCTCTCTTTCCCGGATCGGCATCGAGCGACGAAGCGAAATTTTCAGATGGCGTCGAGCGGCGGCGATGTCTGCCGCTCCCCGAGACGTCGAGTCGATCGAGGAGCGTTTCTTTCCCGGTTAATGGAGACTCCTCGGAAATTCGCCTTCTACCTGGCGTCGTTACCATCCACCCTCCGTAAACCCTACCTACCGGTAGATTTCTCTCTCTCTCTCTCTCTCTCTCTCTCTCTCTCTCTCTCTCTCGACCACCCCTCGCACGCCGGCGCGTCCGACCACAGTTAAGTTTTACGATAACGCGCGCACACACAGACGTACGCGCGCGTGTACACACAAGCGGCGGCGGACGCTCAGTCAAATCGACGGGGAAAATAAAATGAGCAAATGTCCCGAGTGCATTCCCTTTATTGCCCCTTCTATCGGCAATTTCGTAAATCCTTAACCCACCCCCGTCGGCATACTAAAGTCGCTGTCGCCGCCTTTACGGGTCTCACGGAAGGACTATGGCCCGAAGTGCGAAGAGTAACATTTCGCGTCTCGCTCGGAAAATGCATTCGGTGGAGGCTGGGCGGTCGAATAATTGTAACTTCCGCGCGCAGAAGAAAGCCGTACACGGAGTTCTGAATTATCAGAGCACTCTTGTATTTAGATCGGGAAACAAGCTTTTACAAGCTGCGAAGTGTAAATCGAAGTGAAACTCGAGCGCGCGGAATTACGAGGAAGTTCAGGCGAAGCGCGACAAAACTTTTCGCGCGCGCATTGTTCGCCAAGATCGACACGATAACGTAAACGATTGTTTCAGGATACTTATTATCCAGGCGCCGGACTCGTTTGGCTTCCGGCCGCGGCGAGAATTCGCGAAAATCGATCCACGATCGGCGCTCTCTGTCTGAACTAACCGCGATGAAGTGCACGGCTGCTATCTTTACGCCCGTTGCCATGGAGAGCCGACCGCCGCGAGTCCGTCCCCGACGGCGCAACCGCGTAACGCGGATAATTAAATCCGGAAATTGACGAGTGTCAATTGTTAAGAGTGAAAAGTTACGCGGACCGGCCGTACCCGTCACCGGATAACTCGGTTGCTCTCCGCTCTCTCATTAGAGCACACGGCCAACCGGAGACCGCGCTTCGATCCGGTCTCTCTCTCTCTCTCTCTCTCTCTAGTTACGGCAGTGGACAAAACGAGGAAAAAGCAGGATATGAAGCTCGACCGACAGAGAGAGAAAAAGAGGAGTCCGCGCTTCTATCTCGCTTGGGAATGCCGCGGCTCGCTCATAATAAAGTTCCAAGGAACTAGGCCAGATTTTCCGGGCGTGCGTGTCGCGGAATCTCCAAACGCCGCGGAAAATAGACGTACGTTAGCGCGCACTATCGGCGTATTGGCGTGCCCACGGGCGTTTCCACGCGTTATTGTCGGCAGTTCCGCGCGTTGTCGTCGTCGCACGCATAATCGGAATCACGTCCTTTTCAGCCAGCTGACGCGTTTACCGTCTCGTATATTTATTTGCCGTGTTTACCGGCGGAGAGCGACGTACGTCTGATAAGAAGCGCGAGCACAATACGCTCGCCAACTGTGCAACGGGAGAGAACGCTAATCAAAAGAAAGAGAGAGAGAGAGAGAGAGGTGTGAGAATGACGAAGCATCGGCATATAAAACTAGACGCGATTCCGCGATAACTCGACGGCGTGCGGCGATCGATTAATTTTCCCTCGACCATTCTTCCGTCGAAGAGAAGAACGCAAGAACGATGCGGAAGTTAACGAAGCGCCGTGTTCTTGCAATCTATTTTCTCTCTTTCTCTCTCTCTCTCTCTCTCTTCCCCCGAGCACCCTCGCAAAGCGTTTCACCGCTTTCCACGATAAAAATTCACACGAACAAATATTTTCGTAAATTAACAAGTTACCCGCTTTGCTGATTGTTAGATCTTCTTCGTCGGACACGTCGACTACGCTCGCGTACAAATTAAATTAACGAGCATAAGAAATAATGGAGGAGCGGCGAGGTGCGATCTTTGTTGCTCACGTGCGCGCGCGCGCACTTGAGGGGCGATTCGAGTGGAGCGACTTCGCGCCGAGTTTATATTCGGCATCCGGTGAGCATTAAGGGTAAGTTAGTAACGCGCAAACTTTATTCCAACGAGGTTTGTTACATTTTCGAAGGCGCTCGCTTAATCACAACGGAATTACGTAAAGAGGATGAAACTCTCGGCGTAAGAACTGCGACAGCTGCGCGAATAACTCCCCCTCCCCCTCCCCCCTTCTCAGCCTGTTGCACGGTTTAGCTTCGCGAACGTCGAGAGGGCGGGAGGGGAGAGAGAGAGAGAGAGAAAAAAAAGGATCGATACTTCCCTCTGTCGACAAGGCGATAGAAATTTCAGAGATACGCGCGGGAGCTCGTAACTCTCGCTTCTTATCGCGGCCGCGAACTTCGTCTTAAATTATTTATCACGCTGATAAGTAGGCTTCCCTGGCACCATCGGCGCGTCGGAATGGCCATGTCACTTTTTGCAACCACCACGGATTTATACCTGTGCGGGGTGTTCGGCTGGTGTAATCGCGCGCCGCCCGGCGATATTTCTCTCATCGGCGACCGACACAATTTCTCCTCCCCGACGGGAAGGTCAGAGTACGAAACATAAATAATTGTTGAACTATGACGAAAAACGAAAGCGAACGCTCGGCTGGACACGCCGGTGGCCGAGGGATTGCGAAGTTTCATTCTCAACGAAATTACTCGCGGGAGATTCTCGCGATATTTGTTGTAATTTTGGAACTCTCGGCGAACCGACTGAAGGGACAGATTGAAAATAGCAGAAAGGAATGCGAAGGAGAAGAAAAAAAAGAAAGAAAGAAAGAAAGGAAAGGAAACTCCGTCCGAGATACTAGGAAAAATCTCGTATCGATCGTTATACGGGAGATTTCCGGTTCTCGCCCCGCGCGTATCTCTCCTGTAATTACTTCATATATAAACCGCGTGCGCCCTATAAAACATGTATCCGGCGCAAGGCCGGCCGCATCTTGATTTTTTATTCAACACACTTTGCGGCGACTCCGCCGTTCCTGAAAACTCGCCGGCACGTTCGCTCCCACCGCGGAAGTTGGCTGGTCGGCCTTACGTTCGGGCTCTCACTTAAAACTTATAAATGCAATCCGGTCATGATGTTTGCCCGACGTTCCCGGCCCCGCTCGCCCACCCTCCCTCTCTCTCTCTTCCCGCTGGCCGGAGATTATTGACCGACCGCGGGATGTATTCCAAGTCCTCCCAACTTTCCCAACGGGAATTCTATTTCCTCCAAAAATGATCCCGTTCCTTCCTTCCCATCCGTCCGTACGCCCGCCCGCCCTTCTCCGCGTCGAATCGCGGGGAGAGCGAACGGGAAAAGCGCTTTAAACCGGCCCGAGATTTCTTCCGGTGAAATATCTCCGGATTTTTAATTCAACCTACGGCCATGGAGAATCGCATCGCTGAAACTACCGGCAGCTGCTGCTCCGGCCATATCGGCACTCGGGGAAAAAATTGCGACGCCGTTTCATCCCGGCGCGCGCGCGTTTCCCGAAAAGCTCTCGCGTAAATCAGGACTAATCCGGCCGGTATAATTTCGCCCGAATCGGGCACGAATCGCGCGCACGGTCAAGTGATACGAATATCGATGTAATGACTCGTTTTGCGCGTGAAATTTCGGCGTGGATCGGCGCGTAAAATCCCGTCGAAATTTCGCGCGCGCGGAACGAGCAACGCGTCCGCTAGCATTTATGCGCTCCCCGAGTTCGCGTAAAACGGCGAGACTGTATTGATCAAGCCGGCAGCTGCGTGCTTAAAATTAATCGCGACCACATCTCGCGGCGATCCGGTGTTTGATTATTGGTAATTGGCGAGAAAGTTCCCGGGGTCGCGTTTACGGACCCGGGCGCGAAGTTCGCCCAACAGACACACGTGCGAAGGAATCGATGTCGCCGCTGCATCCGCATGCATGCGCCGCGCGCGCGAGCGCGACGTGTCGTGTGTGCTGTGTGTTTACACGCCGTTATAAAGCACGACGTGATGCGCGCGCGCGTTCAAATTCGCGAAAATTGCATCGACGGGTAGTTTGAAGCCGGGGGAAGGGGGAGTCGTGAGTGAGCTGCATAAGATGAGCGATCCAGACGTCTGAACGCCGAGTGCCCTGATTTTTTTTAAAATTCCCTCCGAGAGAGGAAAAGCCGAGGAATTTTACGAAACACAGATGAGAAACTACGAATGAGAAATAAACTTTTCTTTCCTCTCTCTCTCTCTCTCTCTCTCTGTCACTCTCTCTCTCTTTTTTATTCGGTAAGACTTTGCCGCAAATTAGCGCACTTGAGTCTGTGCTTTCCAGGGTATTAATAAATGCACTCTACACTGATGGAAAGTTATAGTTAGCTTCGGCACCAAAAACATATCCTTCAACCACAGAAATAGTTATGAGAATCATTTTTCTAACAATGTCACTGCATTGTCCGTGATAATAACCTTACGTAAATACTGCCGCTGTTACAAGACATATTTGGCGCCGAAACTAATTATAAATCTTCCATCAGCGTACTCTACTCTCCCACTCATTCATGCACTCGGCAATATTTCATATTAAAAAAAGAAAAAATTACCGTGAAAAATCAATCACCGTCAATTTACGAAGCTAAACGTGATTATTAACGAGGCACGTTCAATGACTCGTAAAAATCAGATACCATTGAGATAGGCGCAAGCAAACGATGGATCGATCAAATCGAAGTCCCCAACAAACGCTGTCACAACCCCCTCAGCATATTATCGGCGAATTTTCACGCTCGTTACGAAAAACACTCGGTGTGTACGCGCGATAAAATTTGACCGTCGCTCATATATATACAGGCGACAACTTAAACGGATTTTCCCGTAAGCGACTTTTCCTGTTTCCGAGCGTCCCATTGAATTCGCGATCGGTTTCATGCGGCATTCGTACGCGGATATAGACGCGAAGTTTATACGAGGGGGGGG